>NC_063343.1:9143106-9267571 GCF_021869965.1 Rhincodon typus
ATGACCAACTGCTTAGTTAAAGAGGTACTTTTTATGAAGTCTCTTAAAGTAGGAAAGTGAGATAGAGAGGTGGAGACATGTTGGGAGAAAACTGCAGACTTTGAGGCCTAGGCAACTGAAAAAACAGCCACCAGTGGTGGAGTGATTATAATTGGGAATGCAAAGAACCTGCAATTGGATAATTGTAGATATTACAGAATGTTGTGGGGTTGGAGAAGATTAAGGGGAAAGCTTTTCTGATGAAGGGTCTAGGCCCGAAACGTCAGCCTCTCTGCTCCTATGATGCTGCTTGGCCTGCTGTGTTCATCCAGCCCTGCACCTTGTTGTCTCGGATTCTCCAGCATCTGCAGTTCCTACTATCTCTGGCCATTCTTCCTGTCCGTATCTGATCCAATCATCACCTGATACTTCATGAGCAGGGCTCACTATAATAGAATCCAAAGCTGGTTGATTTTGTTCTCTTTTCCATTTCTTAACTTCAGGTGAATCAGTTTATTGAGAATTATTATGGGTTTTGGCAGGAGGTCCACAGAAAGCACAGAGAAATGGCATAAAATCGTACGAAGTTAATGGCCTTAGCCTCCAGTCAATTAATAGTGCAAGGACGATAAAGTGGAACTTTCATTAAGCAAATTGACCAAAATACATTTTGACCTTGGATAGAATTATTATAACTATATTTATTCATAATAGATGACTGCCTTGGTGATCAAACTGCAAAAAAAAATCCTGAGGATCTATCATACTGGTCTGAGATCTGACTTTTATGCAGTTTTAGCATCATTTGGGATCAGAACATGTGGCACACACTGGCCTGCTCTTAATGTAATCCAAATTGCTTCCAACCTGGGGAAGAACCGTTATTGAAATACTCTTTCATGACTTATGCTTTAGAGTTCATCTTGAGCAAGAAGACGTTCATAGAGATGACTGGTAAATGGACTACCAGGGGATTCAGTGTTAGCTTATTTAATACAAATAACCTGCAAACATCCTTGTCCTGCAAGTTCATCAATGCTGATGATATCGGTGGTGCCATCCAAACACCATCCTTTTGCATCCTGTGCCAGATCCTTCATGAAGATGTTACAAATTTGAGAAGCTACTGCAGTGCATGACGTCTCATGCTGAATCCCTTCAAAACTGTATTGACCTACACAAAGCCAGTGTCAGTGAAGAATTGCATATCCACATATGGATAAAGACTAAAGTATAATCTCAATCCAACATATTGGGAGTAACAAAGGTTAAAACCAGACGCAACCTATTCACCAAAACTGCTGGATTGGGCACTACTGCCACAAGACTCTGCACCTTAGCACCTTCTCTACCATACTCCACAGCACAATAATATGCTCTTCTCTACCATATTCTGCAGCCCAATAATATGCACTTCACTATCATACTCTGCAGCCCAATAATATGCACTTCTCCGGCAAAATTTATTAAAGACACACACACACACACACATACACAGACCTTGTTAACAATACATTTCATAAATGGAATTCTCCACTATACATTCACCCTGCCCCTGGCTTCATCTCAGCACTCTAAAAAGAAACCTTTGTGAGCAAAATCCATCTGTATACCTCCTTCGAATCAAGGAATGGGAAACACAGGTCATTAATACTTGCCTTATGACAAATCCCATCTGTTAAACAGCAGGCTTTGAACTGCCACAGTAGGGATCGTATTACTGAACAGTTTCAGGACAAATCAGGACCTCTGCCCAAATCAGGACCACAAACCCATCATGCACCTGTGGAGACATACAAGTAAGGCTGCCTTTATAGAGGAGTGTCCCCTCTGTAGACAAAGTGGCACATTAATCACCTCAAACTCAGCAAATGAGGAGGCTATCACTTGACTTGTGGGTATGCATTCGCTAAATAAATAAATTGCACAAGTTTCTCAGTCCTTGTTTCATTGGGAATAATGGCAGATTGCAAAGTTTCCAATAGACATTTACCTATTTTACCGGAAGGATTACATAATCCACCATCAAACAACGTCCTCGTTAAATGCATACTACTTTTTATGTTGTGGTCGTAAACCACACTGACCAATAGGATATATATTTATGTGCTGAATTAGACAATTCTATCTAGGAGTTGGTAGTTTTGCTACATTGGGCCTCAGCGTGTTGAATTCAGTTGAGAAAAGTACGTTCAGAATGAATACTTTATAGACAAAAGCAGGCTCAGTCCCTACTTTCCCAATGTTTTACTGCATTTAAGGAGCTATAACAATGCAAATTGGAACAGGACCTGACGCTACACATGCAGGTCATTGAACAGCTTCCACTTTGCACACTGTCAGTCTGGAATCATTGTAAACTAGCTTGCACAGTTTCAAGCAGCATCATAGGAGCAGGAAGGCTGACGTTTCGGGCCTAGACCCTTCATTCTGATGAAGGGTCTAGGCCTGAAACGTCAGCCTTCCAGCTCCTATGATACTCTTTGGCCTGCTGTGTTCATCCAGCTCTATACCTTATTATCTCAGATTTTCCAGCATCTGCAGTTCCTACTATCTCTTGCACAGTTTCAACTCAGTATTTAGCTTGCCACAACCCTTGTTCTAACAGCCTGTTCCCTCAAGCAATGCCACAGTTACAATGCATAGCTTTCACAAGGTTTGTTAAGTCAAACCAGTCGGCTTGAAAAGTTTTCTGTTTTTTACAGAAGCTGACAGGGTGGGAGGAGTTACAGTAACCGAACAACCTGCAATGCAGTTTCCAAAGTGTAACTTATTCTTTATCTATGCTGTCAGGAAGATAAGAAACTGAGTCACTGTGCTGAATCATTTCCTGACAACAAAAGCTGGGCAGATAAGCTATTGCAGTAAGCATACATATGCTGCTTGTGGGTTAGTGTCAGGGTTGGCTAGCTCATTTGGCTGGATAGCTGGTTTGTAACGCAGAATTACAGCATGGGTTCATTTCCCACGCTAACTGAGGCCACTGTAAAGGTCCCACTTTCTTGACCTTGCACCTCACCTGATGACCACCACTAGTCGTTCCTCTCGAATGAGAGACCAGTCCTCTGGGACAACAGCAACGTTAATTAATGAGTTAATTCTCCCCTACTGGCCTCACAGCATTATAGAAATATGATGGTGCTATAACCTCTGCTGGCATGGAGACTTCCACTGAAGATAGTGAATTCTCCTTGTTTTTATGGAGACAAACTTCAGTGAAGCAGTTGCTATGCAATGTCATTTTCTTTCAGCGTAGACTCGAGCTCGAGCTTTACAAATATAGCTTGAAAATTGCCAGCTTGGCTGAGTTCATGTGCCCCTTGCCTCTAAGTCAGATAGATTTCAATCTGACTCCATATATTGGGCACAAAAATCAAGACCGGCATTTAGTAGCAATGAGTAAGTGCTGCAAAATTAGATAAAGCATTGAAATAAGGTGGTGTTGATGTTGGCAACAATCCAAAGGCACTTTATTTTGAAGAAAACCAGAGAGTTCTTCAAATGTACTGCCAAAAATTCATCAGATTAAACAAATTTAATGTTTATCTAATTTCTATTTTGTGGAATCTTACTGTGTGCAAATTAGCAGCTGTGTTTGCCTATGTAACAGGGATTGTACTTCAAAAGTATTGCTTTAGAATGTTGTGAGAATGTGAGTAGTGTTATATCAATGTATCTACATTTGTGCCCTTTTGTGTTACTATTGCACCTGATGCTGTGAAATTTGTCCTGGAAAATCCCAGACCACGATCAACTTCACACATCAAAATATGAAATACGTATATCTCAATGGCTCAGACACAGCAAGTGGCCGAGCCAAATTGACTGGGATGTTTCCTTATCTAATTCACTAGACCATTTTGCGGTTGCTGATTATGTACAGAGTCAGAAGTCAAACAACGCCAGTTTATTGTCCAACAGGAGACTCCACCTGATGAAGGAGCAGTGCTCCGAAAGCTGGTGATTTTAAATAAACCTGTTGAACATTAACCTGGTGTCATGTGACTTCTGACTTTGTGCACCGCAGTCCAAAATTGGCATCTCCAGATCATAGAGAGATAGTAGGAATTGGCGATGCTGGAGTCTGAGATAACAAGGTGTAGAGCTGGATGAACACAGCAGGCCAGGCAGCATTAGAGGAGCAGGAACGCTGACGTTTCGGGTCTGGATCCTTCTTCAGAAGAAGGGTTCAGAAGAAGGGTCCAGACCCAAAACGTCAGCTTTCCTGCTCCTCTGATGCTGCCTGGCCTGCTGTGTTCATCCAGCTCCACACCTTGTTATCTCCAGATCATAGACAGGTCACAGGTTAGGCTTGCTACAATGATCTTCAGCACCCTGCAGTAGAGAGAAAAATTGACCAGTGCATCACTCTTGATAAATATTTATTAATTCCTGCCAAAAGTGTGTGAAAGTGGGACTGGTGTAAGTGGTAATATATTTTTGCCAGTACAGATTTGATTGGCTGAAGAGCCTCTTCTGTACTGTATGACTCCATGACTCTATAATCCTAGGTGGGCGAAGATAATGAAATAACAACTGTATTAGTGGTAGAATCCAATGGCAACAAGTGCAGGCAGGCCAGCACATGAGAATAGCAACAAATGTGGAGGTTGGCAACATCCACAATGAATTTATAATTCTCTTCAAAATCCTTGACAAGAACAGTTTTTAGGTCTTCCTTCCTGATCGTTTGATTTCAATCCTCCCTACCCATAAGAAAAATAAGTGTTATTTGAAAATTTATGTTAAATCACAGAATCCCTGCAGTGCAGAAAGAAACTATTCAGCCCATCAAGTCTACACCAATCCTCTGAAGAGTACTCCTCCACCCTATCCCTATATCCCCACATTTACCGCAGCTAATCCACCCAGCCTGTGTATCCCTGGACACTGAAGGGCAATCCAACGAACCTGCACATCTTTGGATTGTGGGAGGAAACCCATGCAGACATAGGAGAATATGCAATCTCCACAAAGACAGTCACCAGGGCTGGAATCAAACCCAGGTCCCTGGTGCTGTGGGGCAACATTAATAACCACTGTGCCACCATGCCACCCATATGGCACCAAATGATTGGGATAATGCTATACTTTGTGACTGTCCCTTGAATATGATTGTTTTAACCAAACCTTCATTTTCAACCAGATAATATAAATTGGCGTCAACCTAGCTGCCTATAACAATTTTTTTTGAAGATTTATCCTTATAAATAATAATGAAAACTTGATTATAAAGATTCATTCAGAGTATTGTGGGATTCTTTAGCCATGTTATAGAGGTGAAAAAACTTGTGCAATTGTTAGAGAGCACAGCAATGCTCGTTCATCCATTAATGTAAAGTGCTGAAGCCCTGGCATTCTGAAGCTTATTGTTCAGTGATGGACAGGTTCTGAGTCAGAAAAAGTCAGAAAAGAGAGAGATGATGAATGGGGTAGTGCAAAGAAGGATTGTCCTCTTCTCAATGGACCAGCAGAGAAAGATATGACACCCCTGGCTGCCTGGGCTGAGGCCACCACTGGGGTTGGTGTAGTCTCAATGCTGTGAAGAAACAACCAGCAGTGCTGTGAGAAGGCCAAGAACCTTCTCTGTTGTGTCAGGGTGCCACATTCTTCACTCTGCTACCCAACACTTGTTCTATCTCTGCTACTACACCCACCTCTCACCAAGACTTATGCTCTGTGTCTTTCACAATTTTCTGCAACATTTTAATTCACTCGCTCTTATTTCACCCCAGTCTCCCATGCTACCAACCTTGCACCAACTCTGCATTGCCTGCTCACTAACCTGGAACGTGAACATGTCGTCCATCTACACCAGCAGCTGTGCTACCCACTTACAGCTCATTTAGTCCCTCTTTTTATCTCATTATAGGAGAAGGACAGCCCATAAGGGGGCAAAACATTATTTAGAGGGGTGCTTGACTCCTGAGCCCCTATGGAGAGAATTGTGACTTTCGCAGGAGGTGGCTAGGATTGTTCCTGTAGAGATACCAAGGCATCCATGTCCTACCAACCAACTAAGTACCTCTTTTCAGAGTAAACCCGTTATCCATCTCACTCAATAAACACCACTTTTAACCGCGATACCAATGCCTTCTCTCTTTTGTTTTGCAGACATGAACAATTTGCACCAACTCATGGACTGCTGAGGACAAGAGTACCAAGGCCTCAAAGGAAGCATTGGCAAGACTGCCTTCTGCACCTGCCATCAGCTCAGATACTGGTGGGAATGTTAGCGTTAGGAAATTTGCAGCACAATCTGGTCAGCACCTCATTGTGACAATTCCGCAGCTGTCTGAGAAAGAAACAGCTCAGGCCTCTGGCACTTGGAGGACTGCCGGAGACCAGGCACTTGCTCACACCCTGACAGGAGAGGACCCTACGATGCTGCCATTTAGGACCTTTCTCACATGCACAAGGAGGGACAGCAGAGACATACAGGTATGTGTCATGCTATCATTCCTCATTGCTTAGGAGTGCAGCTACAAATGCAAATATCTGGCTGCCACTATGGATAGGATGGCATGTGCCATGGAAAGCCAGTTTCAGCATCCTTAATGGCTGCTAGAAAAGTGTGTACATCTGCACTGTATTGCCCTAGTCAATGGCCCTGAGGACTCCAAGTATGATGACAAGGGGACAGAGAATGCATTCCCCGTGCCCTTTCCTCATAAGGAGACAGGACAGTGCTAGGAGTGATGCAGCTCCAGGAGGAACCACACACAGTCCCCTGAAGGTGTCCACCCAGAGCCCCGCAGAAATGACCACGTCTCCATCTCCACCTCCACCCTGCCTACCTCCCTCTGACCCTTAGAAGTACAAGCCAATGAGGGTCAACTTGCATCTGACAAAGAGACCCTCAGCATTTTAGGGCCATTCAGACACTAATGCCTCCAGTGTCACCCACCAAAACCTCCAGGGCTAACGGGCCCTCTCCACCGCAGCTGCAGAACCAGGGAGAACACTGTAATTAAACTGTAAATTAATCTCACATTTATGAAAATTTGATTGTTTTTGCATTATGTCTACCTCTGTATGGCCCAGAATGTATATGTGGCATGATGATACCTAATTTCCTGTCAATTCAGGATACACCACGGATCGATGTCATGCTGAGAGTCTGCTGCAGCACGTGGGAGCTAAATGAACGAGGCACCTTTGGGCATTAGATTCTGCTGACACCATTGTCCCAGGTCCTAAAACATCTTTATACATTCCTGGCCTCTGAGTCCAAAAGTGATGATGAGATTGAAGTGGCCAGCAACATTTGAGGTAAGGAGGTATGCAGCAAACAGAGAGTCAGTGCAAGAGAATGGCTAGGTCTTTGGGGATCTGCAGAACTTTGTTCTGTACAGTGCATAGGTCTATGTGTCATGTCCTTTCCTTTTAAAGGGGCAAGACTTCAAGTTCCATTCCAGAAACCTGAACACACAACCTTGGCTGAAACTCGACAGATGAAATGCTGCCCTGTTGGAGATGTCATCTTTCAGATGAACTGTTAACAGAGTGAGTTAACATCAAGGGTTCGACGGCATCATATTGAAGATGAGCAAGGGAATAGTTCGCAGTGAATTGGCCATTATTTATCTTCCAATCAGTTTTGTTCAAACAGCTTCTGGACATCCTGTTCTCGTAAATGTGCGATATAAATTATGTGAGATTTTTTCATTTTCTCTTTTCTTCATTTTGATTTATGTATTTTTGTCATTGTTCACACCAACTTCAAATGTTTGAGTTAGATGCACAGCCAATGGTGGAAATTTTGCACTGGCTCTTCCAATTCTGGCCTTTAGACATCATTGATGTTGGAATTCTGTGAAGATGTAACTAGTAGAGTTGACAAGGGGGAGCCAGTTATTGTGGTATATTTGGATTTTTAGAAAGCATTTGACAAAATCCTGCATAAGAGATTATTGTGCAAGATTAAAGTGCATGGGATTGGGGGAAGTGTATTGAGTTCAATAGAAAACTGGCCGGCAGAGAGGAAACAAAGAGTAGAAATTAGCAAGCAGTAACTAGTGGGGTGCCACAGGGATCAGTGCTGGGACCCCAGCTATTCACAATATATATGAATGATTTGGATGAGGGAACAAAATGTAACATCTAAGTTTGCAGATGATACCAAATTGGGTGAGAGGGTGAACTGTGACGAGGATGCAGAGATCCTTAGGCATGATATTGACAGGTTGGGTGAGTGGGCATATCAATGGCAGATGCAGTATAATTTGGATAAATGTGAGGTTATTCACTTTGGAAGCAAAAACAAGAAGGCAGATTACTACTTGAATGGCTGTAAATTGGGAGAGGGGAGTGTGCAGCAGGACCTGGGTGTCCTTGTGCACCAGTTGCTGAAGGTAAGCATGCAGGTGTAGCAGGCGGTAAAGAAGGCAAATGGTATGTTGGCCTTCATTGTGAGAGGTTTCAAGTATAGGAGCAGGGTTGTGTTATTGCAGTTATACAGGGCTAGAATACTGTGTGGAATTTTGTCTCTTTTTCTGAGGAAGGATGCTCTTGCTCTCAAGCAAGTGCAGCGAAGGCTTACCAGGTTGATCGTGGGAATGGCGGGACTGATATGTGAGGAGAGATTGAATAGGTTAGGATTGTTTTCGCTGGAGTTCAGATGAATGAGAGGGTATCTCAGAGACTTATAAAGTTCTAACAGGACTAGACAGCATAGATGCAGGGAGGATGCCCCCGATGCTGGGTGTGTCCAGAACCAGGGGTCACTGTCTAAGCATTCAGGGTAGACCATTTAGCATGGAGATGAGGAGGCATTTCTTCACCCAAAGAGTGTGAGCCTGTGGAATTCATTACCACAGGAAATAGTTGATGCCAACACACTGAATGTATTCAAGAGACAGCTAGATATAGCACTTGGAGCAAATGGGATCAAAGGTTATGGGGAGAAAGCAGTATCAGACTATTGAGTTAGACAAACAGCCATGATGGTGATGAATGGCAGAGCAGGCTTGAAGGGCAGAATGGCCTCCTCCTGCTCCTATCTTCAATGCTTCTAGTTATCACATTTACTTTACACAAGTCTATAGTTCAAAATGTGCTTTTAGCTTTGAAACACTTTGGGTCATTCTGTTGTCATAAAAGTGTGATTTTTTTTCACATTCTCTTTTCTTCACTTTGTTTTATGTATTTTTGCCATTGTTCACATCAGCTTCAAACATTTGAGTTAGATGTACCTGCATTCTTTACAGCCAACTGTGGAAACCTTGCACTGGCTCTTCCATTTCTGGCCTTTGGACATCATTGATATTAATTGCTCCAGCATTGACCATCCCTTAAGTACCCAGATCCGAAACTGTTTAACTTCCTCCCTAAGTCTGTCAACCTTTCTCAGAAATATTTCTGAAGGGTTTTATTGTCAAATTTTGTTTGACACCACAACAATAGTGCTCAGCAAAGTGTCTTGGGACATTTTTAGTGTGTTAAAGGTGTGTGTGAATGTAAGTGGTTGCATTCTCACACAATGTAACAGTAACTTATGAGAATGATAACAAATGCTAATGTAAAATTAATTTGGTAATTGTTGAAAATCTGAAATAAAAATAGAATAATCTATACCAGGCCATTAATCTGTCTTTTCAGGCTTGCTGTGCTCATCCAGCGTTTTGTGTGAATGCTTAAAATTGGATATAATAAAAAGTCTGTTGAAAGTACACAGGGATTCAAATTTTGATAGGACAAATAAAAGACATTAATATTCCAGCCTTTTTCATATGCTGATTAACTTGCCATGCATTTTCTCTTTTCATTGCCAATCCATGTAGGTATTTCTGTTATATGCCCTGTTTCCCAGTAAATTACAGTTATTGATGTTTTGTTGATAGACATGAAATAAACTTTTTTCTGAAACATCTAAAACACTGAATGACTTTTTTGAATCAAGATGGCATGTAAAAGTATGATACAATTGATACTTGCCCTTCATTGTATATCTCTTCATCTGGTGTAAATACTCAAAAAAATCTATTAATAACTTCAAAAGTTGATTTGGGGAAGCTATTCACAGGCAAAGGGGCAATTGGGAAGTGGGAGGCCTTTAAAAATGAGATAATGAGAGTTCAGAGACAGTATGTTCCTGTTATTGTGCAGGGCAAAGCTGGTAGATGTAGAGAATGTTGGATGATGAGAGAAATTGAGGGTCTGGTCAACAAAAAGAAGGAGGCATATATCAGGTATAGACAGCTGGGATCAAGTGAATCCCTCGAATAGTATAAGGACAGTAGGAGTACACTTAAAAGGGAAATCAGGAAGGCAAAAAGGGGACAGAAGATAGCTTTGGCAAATAGAATTAAGGAGAATCCAAAGAGATTGGGCAAAACAGTAACTAGAGAAAGAACAGGACCCCTTAAAGATCAACATGGCTGTCTATGTGTGCAACCACAGGAGATGGGTGAGATAGTAAATGAATATTTTGTGTTGGCATTTACAGTGGAGAAGAATGTGAAAGCTAAGGAACCTGGGAAAATAAATAGTGATGTCTTGAAAATAATTCATTTAACAGAAGAGGAGGTGCTGGCAGTTTTAAAATGCATAAAGATAGATAAGTCCCTGGGACCTCATCAGGTGTTACCCAGAACTGTGGGAAGCTGGGGAAGAGATTGCTGGGCCCCTTGCTGAGATAGTTGTATCATCGATAGCCACAGGTGAGGTGCCAGAGACTGGAGGTTGGCTACTGTGGTGCCATTATTTAAGAAAGGTGGTAAGGAAAAGCCAGGGAACTATAGACCAGTGAGCCTTACGTCAGTGGTGGGTAAGTTGTTGGAGGGACTCCTGAGGTTCAGGATTTACATGCATTTGGAAAGGCAAGGACTGATTAAGGATAATCAGCATGGTTTTGTACATGGGAAATCGTGTCTCACTAACTTGATTGAGTTTTTTGAAAAGGTGACAAAGAAGATTGATGAATGCAGAATGGTTGAAGTTGTCTATATTGCCTCAGCAAAGTGTTCGACAAGGTTCCACATGGTAGACTGGTTAGTAAGGTTAGATCATGGGATCCAGAGGGAGCTAGCCAATTGAATGCAAAATTGGCCTCAACATAGGAGACAGATGGTGATGGTACATTTTTTGGAATGAGGGCCTGTGACCGACGGTGTGCCACAAGGATCAGTGCAGGATCCACTGCCTTTTGTCATTTATATAAATTATTTGAATATGAATACAGGAGGTATGGTTAGTAAGTTTGCAGATGACACCAAAATTGGTGGTGTAGTCAATGGTGAAGAAGGTTATTTCAGAGTACAATGGGACCTTGATCAGATAGGCCAATGAGCCAAGCGGTGGCAGATGCAGTTTAATTTAAATAAATGTGAGGTCTTGCATTTTGTTAGGGCAAGCCAGGGCAGGATTTTTACAGTTAATGTAGGGCACTATGGAATGTGGCCGAACAAAGAGACCTAAGGCTGCAGGTTCATATTTCCTTGAAAGTGGAGTTGCAGGTAGACAGGGTGGTGAAGAAGATGTTTGGCATGCTTACTTTCATTGCTCAGAACGTTGAGTATAAGAGTTGAGAGGTCATGTGGTGGCTGTATGGACATTGATTAGGCCACCTTTAGAATACTGCGTACAATTCTGCTTGTCATACAAAAGGAAAGATGTTGTGAAACTTGAAAAGGTTCAGAAAAGATTTATAGGGATTTTGCCAGCACTGGAGGGTTTGAGTTATAAGGAGAGGCTGAATAGGCTGGAGCTTTTTTCCCTGAAACATTGGAGACTGAGGGGTAACTTTATAGAAGTTTATAAAATTGTGAGGGATATGGATATGTTGAATAGCCAAGGTCTTTTTCCTAGGGTAGGGGACTCCAAAACTAGAGGACATAGGTTTAAGGTGAGAGGGGAAAGATTTAAAAAGGACCTGAGGGGTAACCTTTTCATGCAGAGGGTGATGCGTGAAACTGACTGTTCACCCACCAATTTCTTTTATACTCATTCACAGGATGAGGGTGTCACTGGCTAGGCCAGCATTTATTGTCCATCCCTAATTGTCCAGAGGGCAGTTAAGAGTCAACCACATTGCTGTGGGTCTAAAGTCACACGTAGGCCAGCCCAGGTAAGGATGGCAGCTTCCTTCCCTGTTAATGTTATTAATTCGTCTCATGTGTAGTAATTAATAAATGTAATCTTTTTGTTAATTCAAGAAAGTTTGACAAATTGACTTGTTTTAAAAACACAAGTTCATTTGGGTCTGGGAGAAAACTATCCAGAAGAGAAGGGTGAGTAAAGAAATGGAGTTAGTTTATCTGTCCTCATCTAATAGTCTGGTATATTCCATCTGGAATGGCAATGAATTGGGGAAATTCACCCAGGATTGAGTCCTAACACGGAAAACCACAATCAGATAACCATGATCAAATTGCACAGCAAGTTCAAGGGACCGAAAGGCCTATTCCTGCAACTAATTTGTATGTTTGTAGTTCTTTGTGTGTGGATATCGATATATAAAAAACGAGGTTATTAATTATCAAAGAGTGAAAGTGTCGATTAACAGAATTAGCTGTCAGTGTTTAAACTGTCTGCAAATAATTATAGACAACAAAGAAAAAGTGGAAGTCTGCGAACTTGACAGTGGAAAGTAATGACAAGCTCTTGACTGCCTCATGAACGATGCTTTGCAAAGCCTGGGAAGAATTGATTTTTGGTAACAGTCAAATATAGAAATATATAAGGTTGATGTAGAGTCCCACAGAGAGTAATCTATAGACAGAAAGACGCGCAATGGCAAGAGTGTCTATCTGTACAAAAATGCGAGTTGACAAGAGACAGCACTTAACTCACCGCGAGTCTTTCACCCTGGGGACTTAACTCACTTACAGTTGCACATTCAATGAAACCATCCATGGATAAAGAGACGCCTGAATAAGAGCGCCATTTGGCAATCAGATATTTCAGAAACTATTTAGCTTTTTACTGATGAACCATGTCAGAATCTGGCATGCACTTTTCCACAAAACTGTTGAAGCTTTGATAAAGTATTAAAAAGTGCTGAACCCACCAAGAGCTTTTTTCTTTGAAAATGTTAGGAGCAAATAGCATCTTTAGCTGGGTTGAATAATGAAAGGGAGAAAGTAAAACAAAAATGAATCATTTGACCAAAGAAGATTTAATTATTCCACAATTTTGGAAAACAATCTTCCAATTGCCTTTTTATGAATTTTCCACAGTGCCTTTCATTTTCCTCTGGGGTTTGGTGGAAAAGTGTGATGTTTGGGAAATGGGGAAATTGTCTATTCTTTAATCAAATTGCTTAATTCAAATTTTCTGATAATTGTAAATTGCTTTTATTAGCATTATAGGATAATCCAGTTTCTCAGGTGCATGAAATTATTCATTTACTGTTTACAATCTATATTTCTGCTCACTAATTACAAGACACTTTCTCTTCTCAGAATCCATCCTAGAAAATCACTCTTCTTCCTAGAATCAAGGGATTGACCGTCTAATTTTAGCTGCCCCTACAGTTTAACATCGCCTAATATAGTATATATCCGTTATAGTACCAGTTCATTCAGATTATAAAGCCTTCAACTTTTATATAAATTCTGTCCTGAATTCATTGATTTCAAATGGATTGGAGGCATGGTGGAGTACAAAAATGGGGTTGGGTGCAGTTAATAGTTAAGAGGAGAAAATTATAGAAAGATCAGGGTTACCATTCCAATTGAGATAACAAGGTGTAGAGCTGGATGAACACAGCAGGCCAAGCAGCATCAGAGTTCCAATTGCTGTCTAGTTTTGCCTTCTGGAAAGTGTGCACATGCGCCTAATGGATATGGACAGCATTGGACTTTGTCTGTAACAAACTGCAGAATGACCACTTAATCACTGCAAAAGCTCACTCTAAGAATTATCAGTTGAATGAAATAATGAAGGGCTGTTGGCAGGGATGGAACTGTATCCTACAAATACTTAATGTAACGGACAGATTGAGATAGAAAAAAAGCAAGATTTTTTGGAGTTTAAAAATATGTTATGGTTGCTGCTGATGCTATTACTGGACAAGTCAGAATCTAAACTAAAATCTGGTTTGATCTTTTGATTTATTTTGCTTTTATCAAAGTGGCCTTTCACTGAACCACAAACAGGCAATGCTGCAGATTCAGATTTAACAATAAAACAGTATTTGTTGCACAAAAAATGAAAACAAAATAGAAAAAGAACAAACTATTTACATATAATACAAGTTTAAAGACTTTGAATCACATAGTAAAATACAATCCCATTAAACCTAACAATACTCCCATACAGTACTCACATCATAAAATATTCCCTTCCCTCTCATATTTATAGGGTCTAATGTAACTGTGTTTTAATCCCTTGATCTTGAGAATCTGATCACCTCTTCGTCAAGCCTTCATACAATTGAGCTTAGACTCTCTCAGCCTCAAATAATACATTTTGTCTTCTGGTCTGAATCTTAAATTAAATTGTTTACACTGAGCTAATCTATTTCTTAACTGTTCTAAACTACCTCCCTGCTTCAGCAGCAACTACCTTTAAGATCCAGCTTCGGCCAAGATCTCAACAAAACTGAAACCAGGATGGTTTTCTTTGAACTATGGGTGTTTCTGCCAAGCCAAAAGAAAAACAATTTCGGAACCAACCACCTGAAGCTTAATGCACAACTGTTTACTCTGGTTGCTTGTAAAACTGACTCAATATAAACAAATAGTCTCCAGGAGATCTCTCTCTCCCTCTCTCTTATATCATGTTTAAAAGAAATCACCCTGGCTACAGAATTGCTTACAAGTTAATCATTAAACCCTGTCAAAATCCAAATTCTAAAATAAATGATATTGGAATATTTATAAATCATGCACTTTACATTGCAAATATTATTTCCTTTTTTAGATCACCATAGTTAATGAAATTGAGGTTGATTTGTCAATATCTGAATTTATTGGTGCTAAAATCCTTTGATATATCTAATTTTTTTCCGTACATAGATATATTGATACCTCAGGAGTATTCTCATTTTAAGAAACAGCTGCCTTTTTGATGGGTCCAGCATCGCTTTTTCTGAAGCTATGAAAGATTCATGTTAAGACTCTCCAGACAGCAGAAATCTAAGTGGAGTGAAGGCTTCACAAAATGAACTCTAATTTACCAAAAAAAACCCATTTTTATTAACATGAATTTGCTCTTATTATAGATTCAGGGGAGGATACACAGTGGGATACTGAACCTGATCATTCACAACTGACACAAAGTCATGATGGAGTTATGAGCACTGCCCTCGTGACTGGAATATATTTGGAACTGTACTGTTTTCCATTGTCAGATACAGGAATAAATTTTAAATGTAAAATAATACTTTAAAGTTCATCCATTTTACTGTTTAGTTTGCAGGGCACAGGAGGTGGTTTGGAATGTATCACACTAGGCAGCCCTCCCATTTGATTCTTTTCATTTAGAGCTGGTCTTCATACTAAAAAAGTCCCGTGAAAGGTTCCTTATGACATTCACAGGAACATTGCTATTTCTAGCGAGAAGGAAGTTGCAGTTGACTATTCAATGACCATTGCTGAAAAATGTCTTGTGGCTTTGTGTGCACTAATTAGGTGAGGGTAGGATCAGCTTGGCTTTCTCTGATGACCACAACTGCCCACCCCTCTCTACAACTTGCCCTCTCCCCCACCCTCCCCAGTTCTTGATTGGCCTCAGTGTCTGTGCTCACAGGTAAAGAGTAGCTGTTTGAACAAGATTTTCAGTGATCTGTTGCTGCCTGTCAATCTAAACCCAAATAAAAATGCGCCATTTCAGAAGAAAGGAATGGCTTTTGATGGAAGTAGGAATCAGCACAGATTAGGCATTAAACCTAATAGCTTTAACAATGCACTAAATGTTACACTTGACTCCGTAGACCATCTGGGAGCTCATCTGACTGCTTTAAGTATTACAGTAAACTTGAACTCTTTTGATTTAAAATAGGTGAATTCCCTGCCTCGCAGCTGCCATGAAATTACTTTTGCTGACATATGGGTAGGTCAGTGCTTCTAAAGTCTACCTGTGAAATAAGTTCCTTTACCCGCCATCTGTTACAAGCTATTATTAGAAGGTTGATTTCTGAAATGAATGGTCACAATACTTCTACAGCTGCAGCACCTGCACTCTTCTCCCTGGGGTTCCTGACACTCACAGAGCTAAACACAAAGGGCAGTGTTACAATGGATTTGTGAAAGTCGTACTCATGATTGAGTGTACACAGCATTGCACTGTTTTTGTTGTCAATTTGAAAAGCTCAGAAATTAAGAGTTCCAGAAGTTGACTTCGTTTACAAGGCTTTGAATGTAACTGGCATACTTGAAGGCTATTTTCAGAAATATATGCCTGCTCTGAAACTGTACAAATCTGTGAACTTGGTGATGGCTAGCTCAAAGCCAAGGTGACACAATTCAACTCAAGAACTTCTGCCATATTATTAATGCTCTCTACGACATTATGACCGAAGCGACAATCTGCTTAAAACTGATCTTCCATTCCTGGAACGTAAGACGGGTTCCAATTGCATTCTGTAATTTAATCCAAACATTTCACATAGAGATCCTCTTCCGAGAGCTTCATATATTATTTTACTCTGTTGATTCAGTCCCTTACAATACCATCAATTGGAATCCTAGTCTACAAAGATCCATTTGTAACTTTAACCAAAATTATTTGCTGAGCCAGGCTGGAGATTATGCTGGAAAACCTGCGACTTGCTAATATTTTGGTACAATTTCCCTCAGTCCATGTTCCCAGTAAAGTGATGAGTTACGTGAGACACCAAGTATTTGGGGCAGTGTTTATCAAAGGCCCTGTCCAGTGAATTCTTAATCTGTATACTTCATTGGATCCAAGATATAGCTAATGGTCTGTACTGGGCAAGCTATAACACTTGGATGTTATAATTGTTTCCAACGGCCATTGGAAGGAAGGTTAAACAAAATGTCTTTTCTTCTTTTTGCTATCTGAAACCACATTTGGAATGTATGTGAGAGTACACAAGTGTGCGTGTCAGCTTCATGTATAGAGCAGGACTAGGAGCTTCTGTGATGTATTTTGCAGTCAAACAGTCTGAAACTCAGTGACTGGGCTCACACATGAAGTATAAGAATCTGGCACAGATAACGATGATCTAAGGATATCCATTGGCATCGATGTGAGCTTGAGTCAGCATCTTCACAGAGAATGGAGAAAAAATGAAAAAGAAAATCCCAAAGCAAGTAATTTTTCAATAACCATAGGACACTGCAGTTCCATTTACAGGTTTATTATTACATTTTTTTTATTCTTTGGGAATGGGCATTGCTGCAATTCCAGTACTTTTTGTCCATCCCTAATTATCCATTGAACTAAATGGCTCTTGAGGCCATTTTAGAGAGCAGGTAATCAACCACATTTCAGTGGACTGGAGTCCCATGTAGGCCAAATCAGGTAAAGGTTTCCTTCAACCAGATGAGTTTTTACAACAATGGCCATATGCTGGCCATTAGGCTAGCTTTTTTGTTTCCAAGTTCTAGATTTTATTGGATTCAAATTTCATCATTTGTCCTCGTGGGACCTACCTCAATGTCCCCAGAGCATGAACCTGAGTTTACGGGTTAGCATTCCAGTGAAATTACCACAGTACCACCAGCTCCCTGAAAAATAGCAACACACACTTCATATTGAAATCAGCCATTAAGTATTATTTTACTGGGAGTTGGTAGGTGAAGCATTCAAGACAGTTTGATGGACCAGCATAGGTAAGGAGCAGATTTAGAACAATAAATGTTCTCCACATTGATGCAAAGCCTTTCAAAAGTTGCATTATTTCTTATTTTTCAGGTTAGGAGCCTTAAAAGCAAGTTTAAAAGAATCACATTGCAAGCCTCATTTTTCCGAAGTACAATTGAAATGGATGTATTCAAAAGTGTAATTATAGATCTAATGTAGCAGCAATTTAACAGTTTGGTAGTGGTGTTTCTGCTGACATTATGGTGAAAAGATGAGACAAACCTTATGGATTTTTAACTTGTTCTTGATTATTACTGCTTTCCCTGCTTCTCAATCTGGTACCTAAAGCAAATGATTCCTTACATGAATGGGAATGAGACAGCTGATTTCAGCCTCTATCAATGATTGAATGGAGGAATCTTTCTGCATGTCTTAGGGGTTGTAGCTAGTTGGCCTTTTAGAGCTTAACCTCACAACTGCATTGGTGCTCCTTAGAGATTAAACAATTGAAGTGGCACATTGAAGATTTGAATAAAACTGAATACTATAATTCTAGAAATCTCATATACTGCAAACAATCAGTTCTGTTAGGAATTTTTATCAAATTGATAAAAAAGTTCCCTTCTTGCTGAGTGTAGGGGGATGGTGTGAGCAGGCTTCATACTGATTCTCACGCATCTATGCACAATGCATGTTGAAGTTTTGATGTACTCCAACTAGCTGACACAGCCTTCTAGTCAGAAGAGGCAGGTTGATGTAGTTTCTTTTTTAATAGCTGGAATAGGCTGACAGCTGCTATTGCAATTGACTGACTTGGAATGTAACTCAAATAGATGGTTAGAAAAAAGCCAGAGAAATCTTTGCTGCAGACTGCATGAAGTAGCGTGCCTCAGGAGTTCTTCACAATGGTGGTGATATACTCTGTCTGCAATGCATGCTGTCATTTGCAGTATAGGCACTTTGATTTAGAAACAGGGGAACAACAAAAGCATACATGAGGAAATGAAGTTTAGAAGAATGGGATGTGAGAAACATAAGATGTTGAGGTGGTTGGTAGGGTGGATTTTGAGAAGATGCTTTCCCCTGTGGGAAAATCTTGATCTAGGGGCATGGTTTGAAAATAAGGGGTCTCTCATTCAAGATGGAGATAAAGAAGAATTTCTTCTCTCAGAGGGTCTTCCACAGAAAGCAGTGGAACATAGGTGCTTGAATATATTCAAGGCTGAGTTAGACAGATTTTTGATTGAAAAGGGAGTCAATTTTAAGGGGGAGTTCAAGCAGGAAGATGGCACCAGGGTCACAATCATATCATAGTGAATGATGGAGCAGGCTGAGTCAATCACATAGTGAGGAGCTGAAGGCACATGTGGGCTAGGCTGAGTATAGGGTTTAGATCCTTGTCTCAAAGTTGGTATCATATCTTGACATCCTGGCAGCTTTCAAGATCAGTTTTTGGTGCTAGCTCACAGATTGCAATTTTATTCATTTAACTTTTAGTACTGCCATGTTAGAATATGAATTTAAGATCAATTGATGACTGCATTTTTTAAAAATAACAGTGGGGAGAAATTTGTTTGAGTCATGCCACTTCTAGTAGTGCAATGTTCTTTAGCATTGCTTGCTCACGGGGAATCAATGTGTGTCTGCATAGCATCACTAGAAGCTGGAAGTGTCGCTGCATAAACAATTTTTTTTTGCACAGACTTTGTGTTATTAAAAGAGCTTAGCGTAATCTTTGTAAAAGGAAAACACACTAAGCAATACTTGGTATCACATTCTACAGATCCATGTGATGTTTAGGATCCGCATTAGCATTCTTCTGCAATTCCTCCTCAAACCCTATCAATATATCCTTCTTTTCCTCATGTACTTACCTGACAGCTTCTGAA
This sequence comes from Rhincodon typus, assembly GCF_021869965.1. NCBI lineage: Eukaryota > Metazoa > Chordata > Chondrichthyes > Orectolobiformes > Rhincodontidae > Rhincodon > Rhincodon typus. The sequence continues at coordinate 9,162,687 of NC_063343.1, forward strand.
ATCCTATGTTATTTACCTTAACTACTCTTTATAATAGCAAATTCCAGTTTTTAATCATTCTTTGAGTGAAGAAATTTCCCCCAAATTTTTCAATGGACGTGCTAGTGATTGGCTTAACTCTCCTCATCTTGCCTGGTAAATGGCAGGATTTTCTCTATGTTTCCCTCATCAAACTCGTTTTACAATCTGTAAAACCTCAACTATGTTATCCCTCAGCACTTCCATTCATGGAGAAAAATGCCCCAGACTTTTCAAAAGTTCTTGATATGTGTAATCTTAGTTCTCATCTCATCATGGTACATCTTTTATCACCCTCTTCTATGTCTCCACACCTTTCAAAAAATGGAGACCCAAACTCTTCATAGTATTTCTTTGAGGTGTGGTGAAAGCAAGGTTTTATACAAGTTCAATAAAAATGAGACACTGTAGAAATCTGAAATGAAATCGGAAAGTGCTGGAGAAACTCAGCAGGTCTTGTAATTTCTGTGGAGAGGGAAACAAAGTTAACATTTCAAATCCGATACGTTCTGAGGGAGAGTTATATTGGACTCGAATATTAACTTTGTTTCTCTCTCCAGAGATGCCACCCGGCGTGCTAAGTTTCTCCAACACTTTCTGTTTTTATTTCTATAAAAGTTTAACTTTGCTTCTCTTCTTTTTGGTTCCGTTACTCTATAAATGAGCTCGATTGTGATGCCATCATTTCCTTATGGTTTTATTAACTTCATATGATTTATGCTTGTCCTTATAGAACAGAGCACCTGAGGAGTAAGCTATTGCATGTGCTGAAAGAATTAAAGAAGTGCAAAAAAAGATTTATTAGAAGAATAATAAAACAGTAGCAGGGGTTCAGGAGTGGATGATGGGTAGGGAAGATCATAAAAGTGAGCACTGGTTGTGCCAAGGACAGCCAGGATGCCTGGGGAGGTTGATGAAGAATGGGGCTGTAGACAATAATTATGTGTGGGATGGCTCATATAAACTCACTGTTTGGATATGGAGACATGAGAAATGCTCTTGTTTCTCCTCACTATTCACTCATTTCTGTACAAAATTTTCATGGCAACCCCTTATGCACCCCTGATAAATTACTGCAGCCTGTAAGCAGTGTTCAATCAAAACTTTGTTTGGCAAAGGAGCCTGAAAGAAGATTCTGATTCACATAGGGTGGATCTAATGTCCTTTTCAGGCAGGCTAACCAATAAACTAAGTGACACACTTTGAGTGCAAACCATGTATACATGTACCTTTATGGAGCCTCCCCCCCTTAAAAAGAACAGACACTGTACAATTGAATACCTAGGCCTATATATCCCAACTACAGTGGAGATAAAATTGTGTGGACATGAGGCTTGGGCCTCATTTAAGAAAGACAAGAAGGTAGACAGCAATATGGTTAGAATTTATCATTTGAAGTACACTATAAATTTCCACCCTCTGTAGAATTAATGGTAAGTAAATTGACCTCCTTTAAGGAAAGGAATATTTCTGAACATCTGGTTTCATTTTGGTATATTGTGCATTTAAAACATAATTCATCTTGCCTTTTTCTCTCCCTACCAAGCGTCCTTTGAGATATTGATAAGTAGATGGGAACCTTTAATCATTTGGCTGGACAACGGTAAAATCAGCCCCAAGATTGAACTTCTCAAACTTAACCTTCTATTTATAATAATCTTAAGTCTTCATTCTAGATTCCTCTCTTCCTTTCACAAAGACACAAACACAGGCCTGTATTCAGTTTCATGACCACCAGATAGAATGTTTATCTCAGTCCCCTGGCAGAAGGGAATGACCAACAACTGAAGGTGAACCTATTCCCCTTCTCACACATGTCCCCAGCAGAAGTCACTATTTAGTGGTTGTTTCCAGTGGAACCTCATATTTCCTTTTTTTCCTTTCCCCAAACCCACGGTCTAGTTGTACTGAGAGACAGACAACAGGTCTTTCTTTACCTTGATCTGTATGACTTCTGCAGTCCTTCTGGTAACAATGCTTCTGTGATAATGCTAGGTATAAACTCAGCTACTGCATTAAGTTGAAATACATGCTCAAAGTCAGAATGGTCTGTGATTTGGAGCAGAATTAATGATCGAGGCTGTATTTCAACGATTTTGAAAACCATGCCTCTCTTGGTTATGCAATTCTTAAGCTTCAGATGTGCTGCTAAACAAGACAGCCAGTTGTGTCCCTGAATACTGTAGATGATGCATACTGCTGCCACAGTGGAAAGCATAGAGGTATTTGAAGGCGTACCAAGCTGCTAGACTGAGGTTCAAAGTTGTTTCCTCCGCCACTGAAAATTGGAAGAGGTAATGCTTTCATCCCTGTTTGCTAGACCGCTTGTATGTGAACAATATCTCAAAACTAATTGATAAATTTCAGCAAAACTGAAAGAAAGAACTGATTAACATTTGGTGAGGGCCTACCTGGAATCTTTGAAAAGACTGGTTTCCATTGAGTGAAAGGCTGAGTTGATTTTTTTTTAATGTTGTGGGTTATTTACTTTTGAATATTGTTCATTGTTCTGAAATGTTGTGCACTATCTCAGCCACTGTGGTGGAAATTGGCATAGCTGTCAAAATGGGGGCAAAGTTTACATAGCAGTTTGTGGAATGTGGATTATCCTGAAGCTGACCCAATGAAGTGGAAGTTCTTAATAAAAGTATTTATTTTTTTCAGGTTTGCAGTTACAGAAAATCAAGGGCCTGGGTTCGATTCCACCTTCTGGCGACTGCCTGTGTGAAGTTTGCACATTCTCCCTGTGCCTGAATGAGTTTGCTTCAGGTTTTCCGGTTTCCTCCCGCAGTGCAAAGATGCGCAGGTTAGGTGGATTGGCAATGCTAAATTGCCCCAAGTGTCCAGGGATGTGCAGGCAAGGGGGTTAACCATGGAAAGTGCAGTGTTAGAGCGATAGGGTAGGGGGTGGGTTTGGGCAGCATGCTCTTCAGAGAGTGGGTGTGGACTCAATGGGCCAAATGGCCTGCTAGGGATTCAATGATTAAGATGAAGCAAAGGTTGTGGACACAATATTAGCATAACATGGTTGAAGTTTGCACGCTGCAGAGTGGCCTTTTCAATGGTTGCAGTGAATCATTCAGTATTCTACCACTTCCCTGACTGAACGTTGCTGATTTGTCATCATGGCTGAGTTGATCAATTTATCCCTGTAGTGTTGAGGGTATGTTGCATTGACATGAGTTCCTCCTTTCAAATGAGATATTAATATTGGCCCCCTTTGCTTGTTCATGGATGTAATACACAAATTGCCCTGTTTCTCCAGGGCTGAGATCAGCTATAAGTATGGTTAACAGGTAGCATCATTCCTCATGACTCATTTCTACAATAGCAATACATATACATCCTCCATAACAGTTCTTTTGTTTTTACTAATCCATTGATATTAATAATGGATATCTCACGAAGTGCTTTGAACTTCAAGCGCTTTAATTTCAACTTGGAGATTTATCTTCATTCCTTCATTGTTGCTGAGTCAAGATACTGGAACTCTCTTTCTAACAACACTGTCAGTGTACCTACACCAAATGGATTTTAGCAATTTAGGAAGGCAGCTCACCACACATTATAACGGAATTTAGGGATGAGCAATAATTACTGACCCAGCCAACAACATCCACATTTGGTGCAAGAATATACAAATTAAGTTAATCATTTTTGCTATTGTGGACAAAGTATTTCTCCAGGATTGCTTGATTTTATCTGTTTTGGGATGATTTGAAATTGCTGGCCTGCAGAGAAATATAGGAAGCAATGCTTTAGTTAAATGATTACGAAGTAAATTAAAATCCAAAGGACGTGTCTAGTTCAGAGGGGAGTATCTCATCTTTAGCTTCAGAAGCAAGAAAGTAGCTTTTGCCATGGTGACAGCTCCTATCATGCCATTGTACCCTAACAACAGGCTCTGGGTCATGCCAACACACATGTTATCTGACAAGCATCCTGAAAATCAAATCTTTTCAAGAGACAGAGTGGTGACAGGATAATAAAACCATGCTTGCCAACGGCAAATTCTATCAGATTAGCAGCAATATTAACACGTCTGCTTGTAAACACAGATGGCATACACACATCTAGCATTTGTATTATCCAAAAAAAACTCATCACCGTTGCTGTTTGATGTTGAAAGCAAACATGATTTCACACAAGAGCAATTACTACAGTAAACAAGTAATTATTCCTCTCTTTTTATATTGTGCCTGGTTAAGTGAGTGGTGCAGACTTACAGAACAGAGATACAACTTTACATCGTGATATTGAAAGATGTCAGTTTCTTATAGCTACACTTATTTGCAGACTGAATGCTTGTTGCTGTACCAAAGGTGTCAGATCTAAAGGATCAAAGCCGTTTCTTATCAAGGCTAAATCCCATTACGAACATTTGTTGTCACAATATGGAGCATGGATACAGGCTTTGTAGACTGACAAGTCACACGGTATTTGTCACATGAGGAAACACATGTTGGCAGACAGTTGCTTTGAGAATTTTATCTTACTCCTAAAAACGTAATATCTTCAAACACGTCTTCATAAAGATTGATGGAGATGTCAGGGCTAACAGTGGAATGTTTTCATGTTTTATGCACAGTGATTTCACGAAGCATTCCCAAATGTGGCTTGATCCAAAACACTCTTCCTTCCTTCTCACAGCCTTTTTGTGTTGAAAGCAAGACTTGCTGTACCATAAGAATCTAAGAAATAGGAGCAGGACAAGACTATTCACTCTTTGCGCCTGCTCCGTCTTTCAATACGGTAATGACCAAACTTTCACCTCAATTCTACTTATGGGTATATAAGAAATAGGGCCATTAGTAGGCTATTAGGGCCTTCAGTCCATCTTCGACACTAACATTCTTTGAAGAACCAAGAACTGCGGAACTCTTTATGTCCCTCAGGATTGCCATCTTCCAACAGATATTGACCACCAGTCAAGTTTGCTAGAATGAACCAGTACTATTTCCTGATATAATACATGCTGAATCCCTGGATTACTTGCTAATCTTTTTCAAGGAAGACACTGCCAGTTGTTACTTCTCCATCTCTAAATTCTTTCTCTCATTAATCTGTTGACAAACTTCATTACTTACAAAGGCTTGTTATTCAGCCTGTCAACAGTCTCCTCACGCTATTTATACTTATCTGTTGACCTGAAATTCCTTTGCCATTGTCTCTCCGCTTATATATTCTGTGCCTGTGCGCCTCCCTCCACTCCACCTGACGAAGGAGCAGCACTCCGAAAGCTTGTGATGTTAAATAAACCTGTCAGACTATAACCTGATGTTGTGTGACTTCTGACTTTGCTCACCCTAGTCCAACACCACCATCTCCACCCCTGCTTCAAAATCCGGTTCCAGCAACATTTCAGAGCTGCCAGACTCACAAGGAGGCTTAGAGACACATTAAATAATATTTCTGATGTGCTATGTTGCAAGTAGCCAATCAAATACATTAAAGATATAATTTCTCAAGTCCAAAGAATGGGTACATAATACTTTAATTCCACTATGCTGTTCAGCTCCACCTAAATTCTAACAAATTTTTGTCCTAGAAATATTAGAATGAAGTCCTTTGCTTTCTCACAGCTGCTGATGCTAACGCTGATCCAAACAAGTGCTTTTTGGGGTTTGATGACTTACTTTTGTTCTTTATCTAATGGCTCCAAATTAACTGACTAAGAATTAGTTGTTTTGGCAGATTTTTATTGGTACACTAATACCTGTTTGAGAATGGATCTGCAGATTTTGTACAGCTGGCCAGATTGCATCTGTGGAGAGAGAAAAGATTTAATGTTTCAGGTCCACTACTTTAATCACACAGATGCTACCTGATTTCTTAAGTATTTAAAGCTTTTCTTCTGCTTTTATTTCAGATTTCACAGTATTTTGTTTAGAAGATAATAGGGAAGGGTATGCATTGCAATGATCAAGTAATTTCTGGTACATGAGCTACACGATGAAGGTGGGAATGTTAGCCACAGAGAGCAATACAGTTATGCTCTACTCCAGAAAGCCCAGTAACAAAGGATAGAAGTAGAAACAACCTTTCTACACATATATTAGCATTTATTTTCAGGAGTACTCATTATAAATGTAAGAATTAAATATAATTTAGAACTTTATAAACATGTACCTCCTAAACTAATAGCACCATTTTAGTTTATTTTTTTTAATGGGGGAACATATGAATCCCCAGTTACTGCTTACTACTGAAACAATTAATACATGATTAACCCACTGGTCAGAAGATGTGAAAAACCCATTCATTTTGGAATTTTGCAGATCAGGAAGTATTTATAAATAAATTTGCCTCTTGGATGAAATGATAGAGTAGATAGTAGATGGACAGTGGAAGGATTAGTCCCGATGAATGAAAGGTCTTTTTATCAATCCAGCCTTTTTTATATCTTAAGTTGCAAATACACCAGACAGAAACATCCCACATGATGGTTAGTTGGGTAATCTCTTCATTTGAGAAGAAGTGTTAGGACATTAGAGCCTGGACTTTTCATGGGATGCAATTTCTAGTGAAAGTGTGCTGAATTGATACTCCCAGGTAGGATTTTCACAATGGCAGCGAGACTATCTGTCATCAAAAAAATGGTAGCTGTCACTGAAGATCAGAAACCGCAGAGGCTGACACAATATTCCAGGAGGTGGGAATACACATTTCATGGAAGCAGCTACACGTATAAGCTAACAGCTATTCCCACTCATGTAATTTTGAAAAACAACATGCACAGAATAGACCTGGTGGGAGCACATCTGAACATTGTGGGTTCACATGGATAGCCAGGATCCTCTGTTGGAGAGATAATGTATCCTTTCTCATTTGGCCAGGAGCCCTTTGACAAATGTCAAATGAATAGAATAGAATAGATTAGCCTTCATTGTCACATATGCTCAATGAGTATAGTAAAAGTTTATACCACCAATTACAGTGCTGAATTAGATACAAAAGTACCTAGGCACAGCTTCTTCTGTTACAGAAATAAAAATGTTCCACATTACAGAAAAGAGTTCAGTACAGCAGACCACTCTGGCATTTAGCTTCCAGTCCACACTGACTGGAATTTCAATGCTTATTCTTACAGGAGATTACGCACATGACTAAAATGTTTGCGGATATAATGGATTATGTAGTTGAAGGGTGTTAAATATGATGGATGCTTTATTGAGTGAGTTACCTTCATAGTTTTTAGGTAGGCTTAATTTGAACAAAGAGGAAATGCCTCTCCTTAGGAACTTTCCAGTTTGAGTTTGGAATATAGCCCACTTATAATTGCTTGTCCATTTAAGGTCATTGTTTCAACTGTACCTTTAAAATGTCTGCAATATGGAAAACGTGTTAAAATGTAGAAAATTCAGAGTGAGGAAGGATCCCATCTGCAGAATTTTTTGTAATGTTGGAGCCTATCATTTACAGCATGAAACTTGTAGCCAACTCTATCAACACATTTTCTTGGAACTAACCACGATGTAGCCTTTGGTGACTAATGTCTCTGCTTCCATTCAACATATGAGTGTTGCAATGGAAGCTTAAATAACTGTCATTATGGCTGTGACTACCAATGTTCAAAAGAGGCTTCAATGATATCTGTCATAACAGTTTAGCAATGTGTCCTCCAATAGATTACCAGGATCAGTGGCGGGCAAACCGGAGGGAGTGAAAGTGGCTTCATGAAGCATAAACTTGTTGTAATTTCTCAGGAGAATAACATTTATGCTCCCACTCTTGCCACATGGTCATCATCCTTGTCGTTGGCAGTTCAGACTGCTGCTGCTCATGCCTAGGTTGTGGTGAACGTGAGTCCTTCTAGATTCAGAGTTGCTCAAAGTTCCTCTCCAAAGGTACCTGTTGTCCCCTGAAAGTCAGCAGCCTTCTTTCCACTACCTGTGTTGTAGCCACTAGAGTACCACTGCAAAGAGCCCTGGGACAGTCAAACACACATGGAACATAGGAACTAAATGCAGAACTGAGGAAGTGCTGTGGTTTTAAGTTTCTACCTGACTGATGGCACAATGCACTGAGATATTGTTTGTCTGTTCAGATAGATATAAAAGGTCTGTGGCCACTGTTTCAAAGGAGCATCACAAATGATCATAATGGCTAAAGGCATCATCACCTAAATTGAGGTGAAGAGAATGGAAAATGTATATGATGCCAGAGGTTGAAAGGCACAGAAAGAAGTTACAGAGACTTGGAGGGGTGAGACCAAAGAGGAATTTGAACAGAAAGATGAGAATTTTAAGTGTGAGTCTGTGGTGGATTGAAAGATGATGCAGGTCAATGGGCTCCAGGACAATAAGTGAGCAAGACAAAATACAGCCAGGAGAGTTTTGGATGAGATTTAGTTTCTGGGAGTGATAAAGAATTAAAGTGGTGCAGAGGTGAAATTTCCATTGGTTGACTCTAGAGGAACTTAAAGTATGAATGAGTGAGCCAACAGGGAAGAAACTGAGTGAGGGTTAGAGATATGTGAAAGAGATTATAGATGGGTGGGGGTTGGTCTTTTTTGTGTTGGAGATGACAGAGATTTGGAAATGCAGTTCAGAGTCCAATTTAATACTTAGAATTAAAGCAATCTGGTTTTGTGTGAGATAATAGTCAGGGTTCGTGACTGGTCTGGAGTCAAAGGAAAAGAATTTGTTGCATGGACAATGTCGCATTGGAAGAAATTGAAGATGATCCATCACAAATATCAGACTAGAAAATGGGCAGTACAGAAGCAATGAAGAGACTGAGAAAGATAACAGTGAGCTAGTGCTGGATGTCTTCAGCTTACATGATGAGCCTAAAGTCATGCTTCCAAATGTTTTTACAAGGTGTTGCATAGAGTTGAGATACAGAAGTAGGGGCCTGGATAAATAGTTGAATGAGTCTAGATGGGTGCAGGTGTGAGGAAAGAAGACAATTCGGGTAATTCCCTAGCTACATTTAGATGGATAAAGTGTAATCTCACATGACAAAGTGGGGGAATGGGTTGAAGGAAGATGGTATGGTCAACATGTTATGTCAAAGGCTGCAAACAGGTAAAGATGAATGAGGATGGATTGAGCACCACAATAGAATGTAATTAGAAACTTTGATGAGAACTATTTCAGTTATATAGTAGGGACAGGAACCTGATTGAGTGGCAGCAAAATTTGGTACTGATTTGGGAGGTCACAACATGCTCAAGGACTTTGCAGAGGGAAATGAGGTTGGAGATGTGGTGATAGTTTGCCAGGATGGATGGCAGATTTGAAGGAAAGTGAGAAGGTACTTGAAGACACAGAATTACTAACAATATTAGCAAGCATTGGAGTCAGAAAGGGAAATTGGATGACCAGGAATTTCATGGGAATAGAGAGCAGGAAATGGACCTTATGGGCAAGTTGAACCTGTAGCAGGCATGAAGGGTCATTATAGAGAAGTTAGAGAAAGATATGAGTTCAAAGTTTGATCAAGGTGACATATGGAAAAGCTTCCTTCACCATAATTTCACTTGCATCCAGTTTGGAAAAACCCACAAGTCAGTCACAGCAACACTCTCCCAACTGTGTTCTTATAACATCCCATCATCCATAATACTCATGCAGCTGCCACTCTTTTTAACTCCTTCACCTCTGTCATTAATGCTGTCAGTTTCAGTAAAAGCCTTTATCTCTTCCACCCAGATCATTCACCCTACTGTGACCTGCCAAGGTTGGGGATGGGAGAATGGTTGTTCGTAGTACTTAATCATATATGGCACAGAACAGATTTAGCCATTCATCACCAGATCTGACAGAGCCACACCATGACCATTCCCCCTATTCCATCTGCATAATGACTCTGGGGGACAAATACGCTTTCCAAACACATGATCTATACCTCGGAGAACTCACAATATAATACCTGTTCTAAGCTGAGTCAGACGATCTCAGCTGAGGTGGTAACAAAGACATCACACCTGGTCTCAACATTCTTTGGACCAGAGAGGGAAAAGAAATCAAGGCAACAGTTCATATTTTGAAAGGTCTTCAGTTGCTAACTCAATATGTACTGGTGGCATTTCACCTCTGAGCCAAAAGGTCAAAGATTAGAGCCTTAGTAGGAGAAGGTAGCAAGTGTGAAGCAGAAAAATCCCCTCAGCTACTCTTCTCTAGCAAATCGTTCAGAAACTCATATGTGAGGGTTGAGTTAGGCCCTGTTGTAGAGCAGCTGGGTAGTGGATTCTAATGACCCCTGCAGAAAAGAATCCTTTTGACACATGTAACAATTGTTAACAGGATAAGACCCAGATATGATAGATCCCATAACAAATATTGATTGGTGAAATGAAATGTGTAGAGTTGTCATGGGAGAATGATCTATTTGGGCAAGGAACTAGAAGGTTGCCATGTCCTAGAATAATTTACAGCCTTCAGAACAGGAAGGGGAAAAGGAAGCCTAAATAGAACACAAGGCATGGTGAGTGATGTATCCAGATTAGTATATTTGTAACCCCAACTGAGTTTCTGTTCCAGAGGAAGGCAGATATTTTATGCTGAGGTTGTCTCTTGTGTGTCTTGACATTAAGCAGAAAGTGTTCCATTAAAGCAAACAGCTGTCGTTGCTTATCATGTGATGTTAAAAATGAAGATCAGAAATCTATTTCCAGCCCAGCTATTCTTACAGTCACACCAAGGACACAAATGACATTAGTTAAGGATGACATGAGCATTGAAAGCCTTCGACTCCATGCAGTAATTAAGTTTTTACATCCTCAACATCTATTTTGGATAGTTTTTCAGAAACTTTCGCTCCCCCAGTTAGTTTTTGTGCCTCGCGTGCTGCTTAATCCATTCTGATGTACTGTAGCTCTCTGGTGCCTTACCCCAGCTCTAAAACTGTGGGATTCAGTAAACTATTCTACATTGTGGTCTGTCAGGTGCTGCCTTTGCTGATATGCACTTTGCTGTGGGAGTGATTGGATTTCAGTCTTTACCACATTTGGAGTACTATGTACAATTGTGAGTGTCACACCTTACTTAGATAGAATATAACAAGCCCCTTTGGAGAGAGAGTCACACAAATTCAGAAGTGTGTACCAAGGTTTGAAGGCTAGATTATGAGGAAAGCTCAAATAAACTAGTCATATATAGTCTAGAATATAGAAGATTAAGGGATGATTTGATTGAGGTTTATAGGATTTTGAAAGAAAGTAAAGCAGATGGGGTTAAACCTTTTTCCATTGTTGGAGTCATCCAGGACAGGAAAAGCATATCCTTAAGAAGGGTCTAGGCCCGAAATGTCAGCTTTCCTGCTCCTCTGATGCTGCTTGGCCTGCTGTGTTCATCCAGTTCTATACCTTGTTATCTCCTTAAAATAAGAGCCTGGCTATTCCTGAGAGATGTTAGGAGGCAGATACAGAGGTTGATAAAAATGTGGGATTCATTTCTAGAAGTTGGTTAATAATTTTAATTCTGAGGTTGATAGATTTTTGCTGGTAAGGAGTATAAATAATATGGAGACAAGTCAGATGAATGTTATTTGATGGTTTAACTCCAATGATCTTTTTGAAAAGCATGCCAGGTTTTAAAGGTTGAATGGCTAATCATATTCTGATATTCCTAGCCTGAAGTGGACAATGTTGCTTGAAATATACTTCTTCTTCACTTACCCTTAAAGGCAAAGTGTCACATGTAAAACTGGACCAGAAGGAATCTGCTAACTCAGTCCTGACAAGGCAAAATCTGGTGAGTATGAGTTTTAATTCCTTCACCCACACTAGAGACTATAAATTAGGGAGCTATGCCCTTAGTACGATTTCCACTGTCTACCCATTTGCCCCTCTGTGCCTCAATTTTAGCAATGGCAGTGGAAACATCTGGAGGCCCACCCACCTGTGGGCTAATTGATGATAATGTGGCTAATTAACTGCCACTTACGGGCTTTTCTCTGTCACTTTACAGGAAAGGCACACACTACTCATGGAGTCTAGCAGGTTTCATTGCTCTGACTGATGGGAGGACTGGGGCCGTAGCTACTGCCTTTATTAGCTCCCTGTACCCATCAGAAGCCATCACACAAGATATTCCCACCCCCTGCACTTGCCCTTGCCATGCTCTGTATGCCCCACCTCTCCCACTGTGCTCACCGTGTCAGCCTGGGGCCAGCAAGGCATAGCATAACGTTCCAGCTCCATCACGGCTCACTTTCCTCTGGGATTCACTGCAATCTTAGTAGTGACCATGTTTCAGGTCATACCACAGGGACCAAAGACATGCCAGCCATTTGACTGACTTTTAGAGGCACGAGTCTTCCCAATATGGGCCAATTAATGTCCTGATGGTTGTTAAATGGCTGCTAGTGAGTTTCCTCCTGACTTTTATGCACACCCACCTCCTGCTCTGTAAAAACCAAGCCTTATGTTTCAATCCGGAAGAGCCAAAGCACTTATCCACTACACCACTGGGAGAAACTGATTTTTTTTTAATGCAGGCTAGCGAAGGCTCATTGTAAAATTGACCCTGTCTTGTGTAATCATGTTGCTGATTTTCTCTGAGCAGCCGTACCTGTAACCAAAGAAATTCAGAGAAGTGGTAGATTAATAGAAACAAAAAGCTGAGCTCGAATTTCAGATAATTATCATTTCAGGAAGAGTCAAAATTAAATCGTCTAAAATGACCGACAAGGGAAACCCAGTTTATTGCAGTGAAATTTTTTAATAATATACATTGGGTTCTAATTTCCTTATAATTCAGTTTAACAGCTGAAGAGTAATTTCTTTATTCTACTCTCCTGTGAACCATTTGACAGCGCTTTCTGCTGTGATGGGATCACAGTAGCCGCTCGTGGTATTCAATCAATGTCGCTTCCACTCTCCCCTTAGCTATCTTAATGTTGTTTTCATCTTACAGAGTTTATAACAAGTCGAACAAGCAGAAAGAAGATTGCTAACAGACCACCTGTGGTAATGCTCATTATGCTGGAGAATGCATGAGGAACACTACAGCGAAAAGCACAGGGTATTGTGCTGCAGTTCACTGATGTTTAAAAGAAACTGACAGCAAATAACTGGCTTAAAATTTTGCTTTCAAATTTGAATTTATATATATCGTAAAGCATGAAACATGAAGTGTGAACGACAGGATCACAGCATTACCTCTCGTGTATTGGATTTCACTTGGCGTTCCACTGTGCTATATCAAAAGATGTTTTGGCCTGTCCGCAGGCATGGTTCCCCATTAGTTACTGTTCCAAAATGGCACGGTGGCTCAGTGGTTAGCACTGCTGCCTCACAGCACCAAGGACCTGGGTTCAATTCCACCCTCAGGTAACTGTCTGTGCAACGTTTGCACATTCTCCCCGGGTTTGCTCCAGTTTCCTCCCACAGTCCAAAGATGTGCAGGTTAGGTGGATTGGCCATGCTAAATTGCCCGTAGTGTTCAGAGGTGCCTAGCTTAGAGGGGATGAAGAGTCTGGCTGGGATGCTCTGAGGGCCAGTGTGGACTTGTTGGGCCAAAGGTCCTCTTTCCACACTCTAGGGATTCTATGATGGTATTCCAAGACATTAAGCTCTGAGTGAGTGGGGATGGAGTAACTGGATGCCTTTCTTTATATATTCATCCTATCAGTTGATCACAACAAGTTAATTTTTCAAAAAAGTTCAATGGAACTTGGGTTTTAAAAGGAACCAATTTAACCACGGTTTATTGAGTTAACAAGTGAATGAGTTTATTATTTACTGGATTTGACAATAAATAAATAAAACACACATACACAGTAGAAGAATAAGAAGTGAGTCCAAAAAAAATCAAAGTTAAAAACAAATACAAATTTGTCTCTTTGTGGCAGTGTGACAATTTAAGTGGATGCTACCAATAATGTTGACATTGGTAGTTGAACAGTCAATTTTGAGATTCTTGGCTTTTCAGGTTGATTGAAATTCCTTTATCCTGTTTCCTTTCGAAAGTGGTTGGCTAGCAGTACTCAGAATAAAATAGTTTTATCCACTTTTTACTTGCAGTTCAGGGGTGTTTAATGACTGTTCTCAAAACTGTGACCATCACAGCACACTATTCCACGCAATAGGACTTCAAGCCACTAATAAACAGAATTGATGCTTGCTTTCAAATCCTGTTTTGTTTTAATATACTTCCCTGGATGGATAAATCACAAAAATGTCTGCAAGAGAAAGCCTCCTGCTGAGAGGGAATTGTGGGTAGTCAGCTTATCATTATCTCTTGAGTTCTGAGGAAGGGTCACCGGACCCAAAATGTTAACTCTGTTTTCTCCTTCACAATCCTAATGATAATCCAGCATGTTCCCCAAGTGTCGCTCCACAAATGTCCAGAGGATTTCTCTCAGTTTCACAATCTGTGTGTTCTCTTCTGGTTTCTCACTCACTGCATTTACTTTCTGTTTGAAAGCTTAGTTTGCAATTGGATAATTCAAAAAGTTCCACATCCAGATCTGACAGTCACTTTGTTTATCACAACCCTGCCAGACTTGCTGAGCTTTTCAAGCAACTTTGTTTTTGTTCCTGATTTACAGCATCCACAGTTCTTTTGGTTTTTATCATTATCTCTTCCTAATTAGTCTTTCTGTTTGAGGTTTCCCTGACACTGTTCAGGTGAGAAATTCCAGAATTCCTTTGCAAACAACCACTGAATTTCCATCCATAGACATCTTGGCTACATCAGAGATAACAAGGTGTAGAGCTGGATGAATACAGCAGGCCAAGCAGCATCAGAGGAGCAGGAAAGCTGACATTTCGGGTCTGGACCCTTCTTCAGAAAATGACCCAAAACGTCAGCTTTCCTGCTCCTCTGATGCTGCTTGGCCTGCTGTGTTCATCCAGCTCTATACCTTGTTATCTCAGATTCTCCAGCATCGGCAGTTCCTACTATCCTTGGCTACATCAGTCCTCTTTTTTTAAAATCACATGTTGGAATTGAATGTTCAATGTATCCATAGGTGATCCAGGATTATGATCTGTGGTCATGACGTTGTGAACTTTATAAAAATATGTGTGTTATGCTGTGTAATCCGCAGCACATTATTCCAGTGCTAAGGTAGTTATCTATATTCTCCAAGGCTATTTAAAACATATTAGGGCCACTGCTTTACACTTTTGGTATTAATTGCAGATTGGCATCTTTTCTTAGTTTAGAGTTATAATTGTTAAGGTAAATCATTGGTTCCAGACATTTTGATTGCACTTTCTGTTGTGGGTTATCTTATCATTAATCATTAAGCACTGTTGGACATTGTGTCATGAAGGGTCTTCCCTTGTCTTTCTTTGTTTTACAAATCAGGCGTGTCATGTCATATAAGGTACACTATATTCTTTTGCTGCTAATATGGATCTGTGTTCAAACTAGCTTAGCTCATTAATGTCACAGCATTTAATGAGAAAACTTTGTAAATTAGAATGTGCTTGACAGTTTCATCATTTTAAACACTGGTTTCCATTTGTACCAATCTGTAATTTCTGGAATGTGCACTTTCAGCTTGTTAGTATTTTGTAAATTTAAATCATCTACAGAAATAACTCTTTGATGCAAATACAATACTTGAATGAGAAAACAATATGCAAAGTGAAACAGTCTATTGCTTACTTTGTGTTTGTTGAAAATTAAGTTTTGGTTCTGTTCTGTTTCACTTATATGCATCAATTGTACAATAGTTGTCATCCCACATGTGTTTGAGTTGCAGTACAACTAAACATATACTTCAGATAGTGCATTTGGTGAAAATATTAGTTGCCAAGTACTTAGGTGCTGAATGTGTGCCTAGAATTTAATTGGCTACATTTTCTGCACGATATCTCATAGCTGTGTGACATTGGGTGATCAGCATGGTGTCCAGTACTTTTGCAGAGTGAAAACAATAATTGGGGGCATGATGCACTTATTTCACAAATACTACTGGAACAGGGTCATATTGTTTTCTTAACAATTTTACAAGTACAATTCACATTGTGATTTTCTCATAACTTTAAGGAGTGTAACTCACTGTGGCGAATTAAGCAGAATAATATTACACCCTTGGGGGAGGAATCTAAGTTCAGGACAAATTTTCAGAGAACTGAGACAAAATCCAATGCACTGTTTACATATTTCCCCCAAAAAATGAGACCATCCTACAGCTATCTATGAAAGAAAAATGCAAATATAGTATTTTTTAAGCAACTTAAATGGTGGAAGTCCAAAATTTGTTTGAATTAACTTCCAGGTTATGGCTCTAACACTGACAGCAATGACCATTTCCTAAAGAGTTCAATCACTGATTTAAGATCAATCTTTGCACTTTTGTTTACACATTGTGATTGCACACTATTCAGCAGCATTTTCAACTTCTCAGATGCTGAAGCCATCTGTACCCATGTGTAATACCTGAACAGCATTCAGGCATGGGCTGAAACATGCAGGTAACTTTTATACCACACAAGTGCCAGATCATGACCATTTCCAACAAGAGAGAATCTAATCATGTCCCCTTGACATTCAACAGCATTACCAACACTGAATCCCCACTATCAGCATCCAAACGGTTATCATTGACCAGAAATTAGCTACATAAATACTGTAGCTTCTACAGCAGGTCAAAGGCTAAGAATTCTGCAGTGAGTAACTCACCTCCTGACTCTCCCAAAGTCTGACCAACATTTTAAAGATGCAAGTTGAGAATGTGATGGAATACAGTGGACACACCTGTATGAGTGCACATCCAACAACAGTCAAAAAAGTTGATATGATCCAGAAGCAGCAGCTAGCTTAATTGACACCCATCCACCACCTTCAACATTTACACCCCCTAATAATTTTGGACATTGGATGCAGTGTGTACCATTCACAATATACATGACAGCAACACACCAAGGGTCCTTTGACAGTATCTTTCAAACCCACGACCTCTATCACTTCGAAGCACAAAGGTCATTGATGTATGGATCTGTAAGTTCCTGTAAGTTGTAAGTTCCCTGTAAGTTTACCTATAAGTTCTCCTTCAAGTCACACACCATCCTGACTTGGAGCTACATTGCTGCTCCTTCAATATCCTGAGATCTAAATATTGGAATTCCCTCCCTAACATCACTGTGGGTGTAATTACCCTGGATTGACTGTAGCATTCAAGAAAGCAGCTCATCACCACATTCTCAATGACAATTAGGAATAGGCAATAAATGCTGGCCCATCGAATGACAGTCACATATTGTGAACAAATAATTAAAACATCTTAACAACTGAATGTTCCTCTAATCTCACTTCTCATGTTAACTTATTTATTTATCATGTTATCTTATGCCATAGAATCATAGAATACCTACAGTGTAGAAGCAGGCCATTCCACCCATCAAGTCCACACCAACCCTCCAAACAGCATCCCGCCCAGATCCACACTCTTACCCTTTCCCTGTCACCTTACACCTTTCCATGGCTAACCCACCCAGCCTGCACATCCCTGGATACTATGGACAATTTAGCCTGGCCAATCCACCTAACCTGCACGTCTTTGGAGGAAACCAGAGCACCCAGAAGAAACTGGAGGAAGGTTTTGAAGTGCACTTCAATCAAATGCACGGCAGCCATTTTGGGAAGTTAGGGAACGATTCCTTTTTTTTTACTTTTGGCAAAATCATCAATGGGTTCTTTATATATAGCACACAAAGGAAAACTTTTCTGGTGATGACCAGCAGCTACTGGGGGAACTTTCAGGCGGAACCTACAACTGGTGAAGTGCCAAAACAATCAGTGCTGAGGCCACAATTATTTACAATACATATAAATGACATGGCTGGGGAAAGTGAATGTACATAGCCAATTGATGCTGATTACGCAAAAGTAGGTGCAAAGTCAAGTGGTGAGGATGACACAAGGGATATAGACACGTTAAGCAAGTGGGTGAAAACTTGGCAGATGGAATATAATGTGGGGAAATGTGATGTTATGCACTCTGGCAGGAAGAATAGGGAGGAACAGAATAGAGGAGCGGAATATTATTTAAATGGAAAAAGACTGCAGAAAGCTACAATACAGAGGGATTTAGGAGTTCTCGTGTATGAATTATCCAAGTTCAGCAAGGAAGGAAAATGGAATGTTGGCCTTTATTTCAAAGGTAAATGGTGTATAAAAATGGAGAAGGCTTACTAGAACTATACAAGGTTGCAGTCAGACCACAGGTGGAATAACTGTGAGCCACTTTGGTCCTCTTATCTAAGGAAAGAAATATTGGAATTGAAGACAGTCCAGAGAAGATTCATGAGGCTGATACCAGTTATGGAGGGACAGTCAAATGAAGAGAGCTTGAGTAGGTTGGACCTGTAACTCTTTGGAGTTTAGAGGAATATGAGGTGACCCTACTGAAACATAAAAGAATCTTAGAGTACTTGACAGGGTAGATGAAGAAAGTTTGTTTCTCCTTGTGGCAGAATCTAGGGCCAGAGGGCATAATCTGAGAATAGGTGTCACCCTTTGAGAATTTCTTCTGTTTAAGTAGGTAGTGAATTTGTGGAATTCTTTTACAGTACTGCAGAGGGCTGTCAAGGTCAGGTTGTTGAGTATATTCAAGGCTGAGATTGACAGTTTTTTAATCAGTAAAGTAATCAAGGGATTTGGGGAAAAGGCAGGGAAATAGAGTTGAGAATTATCAGATCAGACATGATCTTTTTGAATGGTGGAGCAGACTTGATGGGCTAAATGGTTCTGCTTCTATGCCTTGTAGTCTCATTGCTATTGAGTCAAATATTGAACAAATTAAGAACACATTCTTTCATAATAATTTTTAAAATCTAACTCTGCTATCTCCTTCAGCCCTCAAGGTTTTGCATTTCACCAATTCTGGTCCAATTGCATCCCCAATCTTCTGCACACTTTTGCCATTTGTGCCTTCATCTGTCTATGCCCTGAGATATGGAATGACCTCCCTAAACTCGCCCCCCAACTCCCCCACCTGTCTTTGTTCCTTCATTATGCACCTTAAGGTCTTAACTCTTCGACAAAGCTGTTTGTGACTTGTCCTAAAACCTCCCTATGTAGCCCAAAGTCAAAATATTTTGTTTGATATTTCTCCTGTGGAGTACCTTGGGACATCTTTGTCATTTGAAGGCTCAATAAAAATGCAAGTTGGTGTTGCATCAATTCTGGAGATGTTCTGCACCTTTGAAGACTCTTGGAGCTCCTTAGGAGCTTTTCTGTTTTCAGATATTTGGTATTCTTTGTCTTTTACCATGATTTTGTTCTATGCTAAGAAGAAGAGCAGCAAACTTAGTCACGGATCTTTATCAATACTGAGCTTCGGTCAACTGCATTGAGGTGCAGAACATTGCTTGGAGGAGATGCAGGTTGGGGGTTTGGTGATGTAGTTGTTTGGATTTTGAACTTGCTTGCCTGTGCTATGGAGCTTGAACCCTACTTTTCTTGTAAATCTGACAAGATCACTGAGTTTGAAAACACACATCATAGCAGGGTTTCTGAGAGTGGACTCTTGTCACAGCTCTCAGAACACGCTATTCGAGCATCAGCTGTGTCGGGTCTGACTGTTTACCCATCAGGAACAGAGAAAATTTCTTGGTGAAACTTCCTTTTCACAAAGGACAATCAAAAATTTATGGTTATGGTATATAAGCAAGGTGGTGAAACGTTATCATAGGTATGTAGGAAGAAGGGTAATCAGATCAGCCATGTTCTTACTGAATGGCGGAGCAGGATCAAGGGGCTATGTGGCCTAAAATGTATGTTCATATGAGACTAGACATGGAACAAAAAAAATCAACCTTCTGTTGAACCTATTCAATCAATCAATCATGTGGGATGTGTATTCAAGTTATGGCAAACTTGGACTTTGCATTTGTAGCATTATCATGCCACAAAAGAAGCTTAAGCTTTCTGGAAATGTTTACAGTATTGGGAATGTGGGCTCCAGTTTGAAATGAATTGAAATACTGAAGTCAATAATGTCAAGCAATGGAGGGGGATTAATGGGACAAATTTTAAATAAGAGCTGGTTTATGGAATTTGTCAGAAATTTCCAGCTGAATAGAATGGATGAGATCAATGCTCAGACTCAATGCCACATGACAAGAAGGATGATAGTTCAGTTTATTAAGGCCATGTGGATGAAAGAATCTGAAGGACATGCAATCCAAACATTAGCCAAACTCCTTCATGTGGAGAAGACACTGAATGGGCAGACATAATGAAAGTCTTAAGTTCACTTAGAAACGATCAGAGGACATTAGAGGTTTTTGAAGCAGAAATTAAATGGAAATATGTAAACCTTTGGAGGAAGATTATATCATAGTAAATTGTTTCCAAATTCCAGAAGCTGGTTAAATTTTGTATATTTCCACAAATCCACAATGTGTGCATTTAGGTAATAAAGCAGCAGATGGTAAGGATCATGTTCCTTACAGATAGGATAACCCCAAACACATTTACAAGGCACAGAGTGGATGAGTGATGGAAGAGATGGAATTAGGAAGCTCAAGTCAGTAAACCTAAGTCTGTTGAGGGAGGCAATGGCATAGTGGTACTATCCATAGGATACAGGAGCATAATTAGCCCTTTTGACCCATTGGGTCAGCTTCACCATTTAATCATAGCTGATATGTTTCTCAACCCCATCTTCCTACCTTCTCCCTATAATCCTTGTTCCCCTTATTAATCAAGAACCTACCTATCTCTGTCTTAAAAACATTCAATGACTTGGCCTCCATAGCCTTCTGCAGCTATGAGTTCCACAGATTCACTATCCTCTGGCTGGAGAAATTCCTCCACATCTCATTTCTAAAAGGTTATCTCTTCACTCTGAGGCTGTGCCCTCGGGTGCTTTTCTCTCCAGAGGCAATTCCTCAGTGAAACTTTGTAAACATCTTCTTTACATCTACTCTATCCAGGTTTCTCAGTATTCTTTAAGTTGCATTGAGATCTCCCCTCCAATCCTTCTAAACTCCATTGAGTACAAACCCAGAGTCTGAGGGTAACCTGGACATAATATCATTTGGCCAGTCACTTGGTGGACCCTGGGTCCTTGCTCGTTCCTCATATGACAAACCCTTTATTCCCGGGATTGTTCTTGTGAACCACCCCGGACCCACTCCAACGCCAGCACATCCTTCCTTAGATATGGGGCAGAAAACTGCTCACAACATTCCAAATGTGGTCTGACCAGAGATTTATACAGTCTCAACAGGACATCTCTGCTCTTATATTCTAGACCTCTTGAAATGAATGCTAACATTGTATTTGCCTTTCTAACTGCCAACTGAACCTGCATGTTAATCTTAAAAGAATCCCAAACTAGGACTCTTAAGTCCCTTTGTGCTTCAAATTTCTGAAGCCTTTCCACATTTAGAAAATAGTCTACACTTCTTTGCCCACTCTCCAAGTGTGTCCAAGTCCTTCTGCAGCCTCTCTGCTTCCTCAATACGAACTGTCCCTCCACCTATCTTTGTGCCATCTACAAACTTAGTAACAATGCCTTCAGTTCCTTCATCCAGATAGTTAATGTATAACGTGAATAGTTGTAGTCCCAACACAGGCCCCTGCAGAACTCCACCAGTCACTGGCTGCCATCCCGAAAAGTGTTGCATTGTCTCCATACTGTGTCTTCTGCCAGCCAGCCAGGCCTCTATCCATGCCCGTACTTTGCCCCAAACACCATGGGCCCTTAAACTATTTAGCAGCTTACTGTGTTGCACCTGTCACAGGCCTTCAAGAAATCCAAATAGATCATACCCACTGGTTCTCTTTTGTCTAATTTGCTTGTTACCTCCTCAAAAAATTCTAACAGATTTGTCAGACATGGCCTAACCTTGATGAAGCCATGCTGACTCAGCCTTATTGTACCATGCACTTCCCAGTATTCTACCATCTCATATTTAATAACGGACTCTAATTATCTCTATCACTGGCTAGTAATACTCTGGGGACCTTTGAAGCCCGTCATGGTGGAATTTGCATTTTAAGAAATGAGAAACTTAGAAATCTAATCCAGTTACCTTTAGGAAAAGAAATCTGTCATCTTTATCCAACTTGGCCTACAGGTGTACATCCACACTGACGTGGTTGACTCTCTGATGTCCTTAGCTGGTCTGATTTACATGTGACTGCAGACCTACAGCAATGTGGTTGACTCTTAACTGCCCTCTGAAATACCTAGGAAGCCATTCCCTTGTATTAAACCGCTGAAACATCTCAGAGGAATGAAGCCAATGGACCATCTGGCATTGACATAGCTCTGAAAATAATCTTTCTTGCTAACACCTGGCATGGGGAGAGGTGTCTTGCAGACTAGTCAAGCAACAGCCTGACTCAATTATACCCATGGAATCATACCTTACAGATGTTCATTTCCATCCATGGATATGTCTCACTGACAGGACAGACCAAGCAGAAGTGGCAGCACAGTGTTATGATGTTGGGAGGGAGTTGCCTTAGGAGTTCCAATATTGACTCCGTACCCTATGAGGGTTCATGGCATCCAGTCAAATGTGGGGAATGAGACCTCCCACTGGTTACCATGCACTGCCCTTGCCTGTACAGGCCCTCAGCTGATGAATCAGCATTCTTCCTCATCAAGTACCACTTGGAGGATGCACTGAGTGCTAAATGGGATAGATTTTAAACAGATCTAGCTATTCAAGACAGGACACCCATGAGGAGCTGTGGGCTGTCAACAGGACTCAATTTTACTGAAACAATCTGAGACAGATTCAGTGATGGTAATGTCATTGAATGTTAAGGGGTGATGGCTAGATTCTCTCTTGTTGGGGAGGTCATTGCTGGCACATATATGGCATGAATGTTGCTTGTTACTTGTCAACCCAAGCATTGATATTGATATTGATATTGTTTTGCTGCATTTGGACATGGACTGTTGTGGTATCTGAGGAGTCGCAAATGGTGCTGAACATTGTGCAATCGTTGATGAACATCCTCACATCTGATCTTGTAATGGAACAAAGGTCACTGATGAAGCATCTGGAGATGATTTGGTTAAGGACACTACCTTGAGGAACTCCTGCAGAGATGTCCTGGAACTGAGATGACTGGCATCCAACAACCACCACTATCTTCCTTTGTGTTGGGCATGACTCCCACAAGCAGAGAGTATTCCTCCTGACTCCCACTTGCCTCAATGATCTAAATAAAGAGGAAGTTAGAGTTTGATTTTCACTGAATAAAGTTGAAGTGTTTCAGAAAGTTATCAAGGTTAGGAGTGTGATTAAGACTCAAGACAAATTTAGAAAGCTGTTGGAAATCTGAAAGGAGATGGAAGCTGTCTGACTGAAGGGAGCTAAGATGAGCAGCAGGGATGCATTAAACATGAGGACTGATCACCTTTAGATCAGTGATATGTAACCTGCCACAGTTCCCATTGTTTCCAACAATGGTTTAAAATAAGTGATATCAGGCAGAGGTCATAAAATAAATTTGAGCTTATTTTGGCAATAACACTTCTTTTAAAAACTCGTTTTGTGGAATTCTGTCCTGCTATTGAACTTGTGAAAAGCTTTTTTGAAAAAGAATGCCTCTCTTTGTTTCATGATACTTTTTGGTGCATTATTTCACAGCATTGCCAGCCCTCCTATTCTTACTTCAAGTTGCTGCTGTTCATTTGGGAAATACAGGCTAAAGTCGCCATTGTCCCCAATGGACCACAGGGCTGCTTTCTCATTAGAGATACAACTGGTGGTGAGTTTAACCTGAGGATTACCATGCCTCAGGTGAGGGGTGAGATTGAGAAGGTGGGACCTGCCAAATAACGCAACATCTCACCCCAGCGCAAACCAGGAATCACCACTTGAACGTTCCTTGTCTTAAATTGATTTGATGGTTTTATCCTGAAATAAAACAAAGAACTGCCGATGCCGGAGATTTGAAACAGAAACATAAATTGCTGGAGAAACTCAGCAGATCTGGCCACATCTGTGAGAAGAAAGCAGAGTTAATGTTTTGAGTCCAGTGACTCTTCATCAGAACTGTTAGCAGGTAAGAAAAAGGTGGTATTTATGCTGAAGACGAAGCTGGAGGTGGGGTGAAAGGGTAGAGGTGAGCGGATAGGTGGAGATGGAGCCCAAAGAGAGAGAGAGGGATATGAAAAGCGTAAGTAAACAAGGAGATTGTGGATAGCAGGCCAGGACAGAAGATAAACTGAATAAGTGACAATAAGAACTAAGTGTGGGAGAAAATGAGTGAGCTGTACTGAATAAAACTCATATAATGTGATAATTGACCAAGGAGTACATGAAAATAGGTACTTAATATGCTACAAGCAATGCATGTCATAACAGGATCAAGAATAGGGTGGGCAAAAAACATGGAAAGATAGAATCAGACTCTAAATTTATTGAAACCGAAAGAACTGCGGATGCTGTAAATCAGGAACAAAAACAAAGTTGCTGAAAAAGCTCAGCAGGTCTGGCAGCAACTGCGAAGGAAAAAACAGGGCTAATGTTTCAGGTGACCCTTCCGCAAAACTGTTCTGAGGAAGGGTCACCGGACCTGAAACGTTAACTCTGTTTTTCCCTTCACAGATGCTGCTAGACCTGCTGAGCTTTTCCAGCAACTTTGTTTTTGTTCTAAATTTATTGAACTCTATGCTGAGTCCTAGAGGCTGCAGGGTTCCCAAGTGGAAAATGAAATGCTGTTATTCCAGCTTGTGCTGAGCTTCGCTGGACACTTCAGGAGGCCAATGATAGAGATGTTGGCCAGGAGACACAGTGGAGTATTGAAGTGACAGGCTGTTGGAAGCTCGGGGCCAATTTTGCAGATAGAATGTAGGTGTTCTGCAAAGTGGTCATACTGTCTGTGCTTTTTCTCCCCAGTGAATAGGAGACCACATTGTGAACAGTGAATATAGTAGACCAGATTGAATGAAGTACAGGTAAATTGTTTCTTCATCTGGAATAGCCTTGGGTGGTGAGGAGGGAGAAGGGAAACAGGTAGGTATTACACTTTGTGTGATTGCATGGGAAGGTGCTGTAAGGTGATGTTGGGAATGGAAGAGGAGTGGGCCAGAGTGTCCCAGAGGGAACGGTTCCTTCTTTAAATTCAGTCATGGCACTCATGCATCACTAGCTGGCCAGCATTTATTTGCCTGTCTCTAGCTGCCCTTGGACTGAGAGGCTTGCTAGGCCAGAGCAGGTAAGGATGGCAGATTTCCTTCTTTGAAGGACATTAGTGAGCCAGATGTGTTTTTCTGACAATTGGCAATGGTTTCATGGTCATCAGTAGATTCTTATTTTTAGATTTTATTTTATTGAATTCATCTGCCTGGAATGCAACCCTGTGTTCCCAGAACATTAGCCGTGTTTCTGGATTAATAGTCTAGTGAAAATACCACTAGACCATCACCTCTCTTGTGGAATGCTGACAATTTGTGATGGTTTTATACACCAGACTGTGGCGCAATCAGATAACTCCTGTTTTAAATTGATTTCTGTGGAAATCAGGTGAAAAAAGCTCAGGGTAAAACTGGAAGTTCCCACATTCAAAACAATCGCCCTGATTTCCCTAGCCCTTACTGCCTTTACATTGTCTCAGAAAGCTCTGAAAATGGGATTCTTTAAGAGGACTGAAATATAAAATCTAATAGAAACTTGTGACAATTAGTTTCATAATTTGAGAGAAATTCAATCCTGCACATTAGGGTTTAAAGGTATTGTATTGTTTAATCATTGGAGAGTTTAGTGGAGGTTTTCCCATTTCATATTTAAAAAAAAAATCCAATTAATTTTAAACTGAACAAATTTAGCTTTATGAACATGGAACACAGCCAGATGTAGAAGGAGATTAATTATAAACTCTTTCAGATGGCATTTTTCCAAATGAAAGCGTCAAATTGTATCTCCAAGCTTTATTTTTTGCAAGATTTAAATGTAATGAAGATACATAGTCCGATTTCATTCTAAGCCATTTTAGTCACTAAAACACAACAAAAAAGCAGCCAGTTGTTTTGGGTCATTGAATATTGCATCGTGTGAATGGGATATTAAGTCACATCTGCCAGCCTGGTGCTGCATTAAGGAGTGTGTTCTGTTCTCCTGATGTCCTGGCCAACATTCCTCCCTCAGTCAATATCACCAATGTGACCATCCTGTACATGGAACATGTGAACGTTTGCCCACATAACAACAACAATTTCAAAGTAACTAATCTGCGAAGAAATTTACATAATCATGAAAGACACTAAAAAGTGAAAGTTTTTCTTCATGAATGGAAAGTGTCATGCCAATGCCTCCTCTGGTCCCAATGGACAATGGCTTGTGTCATGAAAACAAATTCATAGCGTAGGCTGCATATTGTTCAGTATTAACAGATGGCGCATGATAACTTACAGCCAGATATTTTGGCACATGGTAACACTGGAGGAACCTTGCTGAGGCATTGGCTTCCAGTCAATCAGCCAGAGAGCTGACAGAGACCATGCTACCTCTTTCAAGGAAAGCCCCCACCAAACTATGCACCAATTGGGCAGTGGCAAACCCATCAGTGGACCATCCCCTGGAATCAAAACCCCAGGGGCAGAGGTCTCTTCCAGTGAGGGTGGCTGGCCATGATGAGGCCTAAAGCTTTACTACTCAGTCATACATTAGACGGGGGTTATGACTGGTCGAGCACACCAGAATCGCAAGATTATGGAAGCTCAGAAAAAAGATAGGGGACATTTGGGGTGTGGGAGCAGTTTCTTGTGTTGGGGGCCATGGGGAGAGGAATCAGGAGTCTGGGAAGTAGGGACAGGTATGTGGCTTCCACAGTGCACCTTTTTGTCTGATGTACATTTCCTTGCTCAGACACTGATTGGTTTGGATGGGACATTCTTCCTACCACTGCACACACACCACCCACTAGCTCCTCCCCCACCCTGCTGCCTCCCCATTAAAAAGTAATAAGCAGGCCACACAGTTTGACCACAGTTGTATATGTTACCTGGCAACTGACACATCTGTAGCTGGGCTAGTCCCAGCGGTGCTGGTATGACACCTTTAAACAGCCCTTAATCGGCTACTTAAGAATCTCGATTAGTGGTTGGGTGGTAAGGTCAACCAAAGGGCTTCTCACCAGGAGCTGAATTCTGGTGGGATTTGAGTGTGCCACCATCCTGCCTAATTAAGTGCCCTTCCAGCTCCAAGCTCATCAATCCTGGTGAAGAATTGGGAATGGAAGATCACAAACATTGTATAAAATCTTGCACTAAGTATAAGGATTGTTTCTTGCCTAAGATAACTAGCATAACTTACAGCATGGGCCTTTTCCCAGACTCGTTGTTGAACCAATTTATTCAAGATGCAATTTAGGAACTGGAGCCACACAATCCTGATTTGCTGTTTAATTAGATTATGGCTGACCTGTAACTTACCTCCATTTACTTGTGTTGCCTCTGTGCCTAAATATTCTTCTCCGGCAAAAACTCTGTTTTGACGATTTTAATTGATCCTGAACCATAACAATGTTTTTGGGAGAGAGTTATAGACTTCTACAACCATTTGCTTAAAGGTGGATTTCTGAAATCACATCTGACTGGCCTAACTCTAATTTTAAGTTTATGCACCTTTGTTCCGAGCTTCCTCTAATAGAGGAAATGATTTATCACCATTTATCCTATCAACTCCTTTAATCATCTATACATCTCAATTACCTCCTACTTGAATAAATGCAAATCTAGTCTATGCAAACCATCCTAATTGATTTCCATTTAAGCACTGGGAATAATGCTAATGAATCTGCATTTCTCCAACTTCAAAGTCAATATTTTTTCTTGAAAGAAAGTTTCTAGAACTGAAGTTAGTACTCCAGATGAAACCCAATCAGTGATTAACAGAACTGGCCTCAAACACTTTGCATTTGAACCTTCTCGAGATAAAGGCCTATAATCCACTAGCCTTTTCAAGTATTTGTTGCACCTGACCACAGTGTCTATCTGGATCCAAGCCAGTCAGTGAGACAGAAAACCAAGACACCTTCCTTTGTAGATAGACTTTATTGTCTATTCAGTCTTGCAGCTCCTTCCAACCCAATAAAACAGGTGCTCACTAAACAGTTCCCTTAAAGGGGCCTTGAATAAAGAACAAATGTTCAAAGCACACTTAAAATTAAACTAAAATGTCATTTTGGGGGCTAATACCCTGCATTCCAGCCCCTCAGAGCTTAGTTCAGATGGAGCTCATTGTGCATAAGTGTTCAGACAACTAATAGAATCCCCACAGTGTGCAAGCAGGTCATTCAGCCCTTTTGAGTCCACACAGACCCTCTGAAGCTCATCACACCCAGACCCATCCCATCCCTGTAACCCCACATTTCCCACAGCTAAGCCACCTACCTGCACATCCCTGGAAACGAAAGGGCAATTTAGCATGGCCAATCCACCTAATCTGCATATTTTTGGACTGTGGGTGGAAACCAGAGTACCTGCTGGAAATCCACACAGACACTGGGAGAACATGTAAACTCAACACAGACAGTTGCCTGAGGGTGGAACTGAACCCAAGTCCCTAGCACTGTGAGGCAGCAGTGCTAGTCACTGTGCCACCTATCTAATAGTCACCATCTATGTTTCTTGATCATAAATAAAGACATTAACAAACTTAACAATGTGATTACCAGACAACAAAGATTGTCCAAATTTCTTTAAATTCAGACTTTTGATTACAATCTTTCCAAAACTAACCAAAGAAATAAAATATGCTTTATTCTTCTACGTTCACATTATATTACAACCATTAACAGATGCCATTTTTGTCTAGTCCCTTAAAAAGAATCCACATTGTTTTACCTCACTGGGAAATCAGGCCCTCTACTCCCAGAATCATCACACATAAGCTAAAGATTTTAAGCAAGTTGTAGAATTCCCCAACTTACATGTTTTCTTGGACCCAGATTGACAGAAAGCATGAACCAGGTTTCTGTACACAGCAAGAATGACAATTTATGACACATAAATAGACTCTAGCTACCCATAAGGTATTTTCCCCAGCGTAGGGGAGTCCAAAACTAAAGGGCATAGGTTCAAGGTGAGAAGGGAAAGATTTAAAAAGCACCTAAGGGGCAACTTTTTCCTGCAGAGTGTGGTGCATGTATAGAATGAGCTGCCAGAGGAGGTGGTGGAAGCTGGTACAATTATAACATTTAAAAGGCATATGGATGGTTATATAAATAGGAAGGATTTAGAAGGATATGGGTCAAGTGCTGGTAAATGTGACTAGATTAATTTACAATATCTGTTCGGCATAGACGAGTTGGACCAAAGGATCTGTTTCCATCCTGTGCATCTCTATGACTCAATAAACAATTATGAACTGTTGGCATATAACTCTACCAGATAAAAGTAATCAATGGCAAACATCGCTTTCCCTCCTCACCCCAAAAATAATCAATTAGGAAATTAACTGGAGCCTCCAGTCCAATATTTATCCATTTCTTTAGGTGGGCAATTAGCTTAGTTGGCTGGTTTGCATCATGATGCCAACAGTGTGGGTTCAATTCCAGCTCTGGCTGGGGTTGTCATCCTCCTTCTCAGCTGCTCCTCTTCACCTGAGGCATGGTGATCCTCAGGTTAAACCACCAACTGTTGTCTCTCTCTAATGAGACAGAATCCCTATGATCCGCAAGGACTACGGCAACTTTACCTTTTATCCATTTCTCCATGATCTCATTTGGTATTACTTTTCTCTGTTTTTAAGATGTTATTGTAGAGTGACTACAAATTTGAAGATGAAAGTTCTAATTTTTCTTAATGCATGACTTCAAGTCTGTTACTACAATCTAATTGAGTCTCTTGCTAATGGGAGATTTATTTCAGTAGTTATGGTGTCCACTGTTTTTTTACACACCTAACATTTCATCAGAGAAAGTTGGTTGTTTCCGTTTGACACTGTTATAGAACGAGTTAAGTGCTTGGCTCTGTAGTGATTATTACAGAGCTGAATATAATCACTAGGTGGCACCAAATGCCTGAATTAAGTGCTGTTTACTTTTACAATCGAAGCCAGATCCATCTCTGTGACTACTTAAACGTTCTGCTGCGCTGTGTTTGCTGATCTCAGCACCAGCAGCAGGCTGAACATTAAAACTGGTCTCAGCACCCCTGGATGCACCTTGGGGAGGGGAGGGGAAATAAATCAGGCAGGATTCCTGCCTCCAGTCATTACTGAGCAATCAATGTCTGTTTGAAAGTATGTGTATGTGAATGGGAAGTGAAAATGGGATAATGGCTGGCCCGTATTTATTGACTGTCAGTCTTCGAGCCCACATGTGGCCACTTAGGCTGGCACAAAGCATACCCCAGCAAAAAAAAGTCACTTTCAGAAACAATGGGAAGAAAGAAAGCTCGATAGTGATCAAGGTTCAGAGCATGACACAGCACAGAAAGAGTTCTTTTGACTTATTGTGTCAACGCCAACTCTCTGAAAAAGTGACCAATTAGTCCTACTTCCAAAAGCAATCTGGCTCATTTCACTTTTACTTCTAAATTATACACCATTAAAACAAAATGATAATTACTAAATTGTCATATGAAACTAGGAAATAAGCCACACAGGGCATTTACTTAAATATCAGTGGGGTGTAATATTGCTTGAATGAAAGGATGCACCTTTCAAGCATTTTTTTTAGCACTTAATAAAATCCATGGCTCTGTCACTTTGCTAAGTTTCTTTTTCCTTGAGGGCCTGACTCATGAATACACTACGAGTAAATCCTGTCCTATCTAAATATACAATTCTCAGCGGCGCTGGCTAGATTAGTCCTTCTTTAACTTTCTCATTCGCTGATGATTTAGGCAGTGGGGGGTCAGTTAGTTCAGTTGGCTGGATGGATAGTTTATGATACAGAGCAACGCCAACAGTGTGGCTTCAATTCCTGCACAGGTTGAGATCACCATGAAGAATTCTCTTTCTCAATCTCTCCTGTGGCCCAAGGTGACCCTAAAGTTAAACCACCAGTAATTGTCTCTTTCTCCCTCTAATGAGAGTGCAGCCCTATGATCAGGTAGGACTATGGCGTCTTTACTTCAATCATTACTTAAACAGTATAACAAGAACCACGGTCCACTGATTGGTCTCATTTGCTTTCACTTTC
This sequence comes from Rhincodon typus, assembly GCF_021869965.1. Classification (NCBI taxonomy): domain Eukaryota; kingdom Metazoa; phylum Chordata; class Chondrichthyes; order Orectolobiformes; family Rhincodontidae; genus Rhincodon; species Rhincodon typus. The sequence continues at coordinate 9,193,733 of NC_063343.1, forward strand.
TACACAAAAGAAATTCAGCAAAATTGATGGGATCCTATGGAAATTATGAATAGTTTGCTGCTTTTTCATGGCTAAATGTAATAAATCTACATGCATTATTTATTTAAATTAAGTATAAGTAAATTATTAGTTCAAGCCAGAAACAAAAGTTGACAATTTTCATATTACAAACATGAATTAATGCTAAGAGGGAACATGTCTGCTTGAAATACTCTGCCTGAAATGTGCTATAAAATCATCACAAGAATCTTTTCTGAGAAACCCATACTTACCTCACATCTATATTAAAGAAATTGGAGAATAACATAAATATTGTTTAGAGAAATACATTGTTGTTGCTCAACTATGACGACCCATGTTGCACAAGTGGGAGCTGAATGACATTCTGTGAGTGGTGGAGATGAGGATTCTGGACTGTTCTCTCACATGGCCTCACCTATGACATTGCACATTGTTGACGTGCATTTGGAAGCCCGCAGGATCAGCTGGAGGAACCTTGCAATCGCCAGTAGACAATGGACCACACTTTGGGAATGACTGCTCTCCATAGCAATGAGGGGCAGAAGCCCTGTCTTATTGCCAGCAACATAGCCTGGGGATCTCGAGGCCAACTGCAGTATCACTTCTGCTCCCACAGTTTAGGGCAGCTCACTCAGCAAGGGTAATGCATCAAAACCGGAATCCTCTATTTTGTATGGTGCACTTCAAATTGAACGGCAATAATATCCAAAATTCCACTGGGAAGGCTTCCTGCTTACCTTTAAGACAGCAAGAATCTGATCATCAATATAACTGCTTATTTTTTGGCAGGTGGGGAATTTTTTTGATTTGAATAGAATTTTCTCTCCTTATCAGCCCTGGGAACGTCCACCCCCGACTCAGCCACCGATTTTCTGATTTTTTTGCAGGGATTTGACTGATATTGCCGCACTGTAGTAGTTCCCAAGTTGTTTAAATTCCAAATGCTGATCTGGGGAACTTGCTGAGAGACAGCGCTGCACACTGTTGTGGCTCCATTGTGGCACTTTCAGCCAGAAGGTTATGGATTTACTTGAATCAGACTTCAATGAAAATGTAGGCAAATGGAGGAGTGCTGCATTGTTGGCAGGTGACATTTTTCATAACAGTTGTTAAACTCCAACCGTGTTGGGCGTCTCAGATGAGCGTAGTACCTTTCTATAAACTGGCCCAATTTAATCTTTCAGGCAACATCTACAACAAATTATCAAGTCATTATCACATTGCTGTTTATGGTGTCTTGTGTATAATTTGGCTGCCACATTTCCCACATTACCACAGTGAAAATATGAAGTGAAAAATATAAAACTAAGTACAGGACCAGACAGGGTAAATGTAGGAAAGATGTTTCTGATGACTGGGTAGTTCAGGACTAGGGGTCACAGTCTTAAGGACACATTTCGGACTGAGATGAGGAGAAATTTCGTGACCCACAGAGTGGTGAGCCTGCAGAATTCTGTGCCATTGGAAAATGGTTGACGTCAAAACATTGAGTGTTTTCAACAAGAAGTTAGACATAGTTCTTAGGCTATAGGGATTAAAGGGTGTGGGGAGAAAGCAGGAGCAGTGTACTGAGTAGGATGATCAGCCATGATCACATTGAATGGTAGAGCAAACTGAAAGGGCCAAATGACCAACTTTTGCTCCTATTTTATGTGTTTCTATGTAAGTGAGCAGGTAGAGAGGGAAGAAATGAAAAGAAAGTAATGGGAGAAGAGCCAAAGTGAAAAGGGAAGACTGAAACAAGAGATGAGGAAAGGAGATAGAAACAAAGATAGGCTTAAGGATAGAAGAGTATGAGAAAGAGAGACGACAGTGTGGGAAATTTACTTACTTTGTTATAAAGCAATGTAAAAATCCTGATGATACTCACAGGTTTAAATTCATTGACATAATTATCTCCTTTGCTCCATTCACTGATCTGTAAGTAAAAATTAATTACTGTTATTAGAATGTGAAACTGTCAAAGCCATGATATACAGAGCTGAGCATTTTCTAAATGGACTTTAAACTGAGTGTGATAATTCACTATGCAGCCGGAAGTGGGACCTTTAAGTAGATGTGGAAGGGAACACAATTTAACTTTAAAAACTAGGCTGCAGTCAGGTTTCACAGATCACTGACATTAACTTTCAGGGCCTTGAGTGTCAAAATTTCGTATCACAGTTGTTTCATGTGTCATAGCATTTTGATGTTAAACATAATGAGTTTGAATGAATGACCTTTTAACTTATTTTACATTGACCTGGTCCCTTCATTCAGTCCTGTTTGATGCAACACAGTATATAGTTACAACTAGGCCTGTGGGGAATGTGATTCTTAATTTGCCCTTTCAAGTTTCATTATTCATTTTCTCAACATGCACAGTGAGTGATTGCTGTTTAACCCAAACTATGTTGAACCAGAACATTTTACGACCTTGTACATTTATATAGTTTTAAGTCCTAATAGGATGTGTCTGTTCGCCAAATGAAGGTATTGATTTGCTGAGGTAAGGATCCTCAAGGTGTTGATTTTCCTAAGAATGAATTCTTCATGTGGGAGCTGAATCCAGGATCCCAAGTGGGTTCAGATAAGACCCTGATTGTACCAAGGTCAGAATGATTGGGCCTCGGATTGTGCTTTATGCTAGGATTATAGGCTTAACTCACAGGCTCAATCCAACCATAACTGATCCAAAGTTTGATTTTGACCAAAATAATCAGTGGACTTTTTACCCGTACATTGAAACAAACATGTCGCATTTTGATTTTGAATGCTGAGTATCTGACAAAAAAAATCACAAGATAGCATTTGGATGTATACATATCATATGCTTTGTTGGTCTTAGCTTGAATCAGTAACATTCTTATCTTTGGTTCAGAAGGAGCTCCGCAAAAAGATTTGAACTCATAAGCTAGATTAACATTCCAGTAAAATATCTTATTCAATAAATGGCCCACATGCTGATCCAAGAGAAGAGGCAGAGTTCTCCCAATGTCTTTCCCACTCCTTCTTCAAGCAGCAGAAACAAAACAGCAAGTTAACATCATGTTGCCTGCAAGACCGTAGTCACCATGCTCCAAAATCAACTCACATTGTAAATCATTTCAATGGAGCAAAGAAACATGAGACAAATGCGGAAACGGTATTTTTGTCCCAATGTATATCACTTCTACATTGTTTTGAGCTTAGCTGTGAAATTGGATTTGCTAAATTTAGCTCAATTCACAACCATCAAATCAAATATCACAGGTTTTATCTGTGTGCACTTGGATTGACATTGGCTCACATTACTCAACGAACATTACACAGATTATAAACATTACTGTTCTTGAACACTGACAGTCAGGAGCCTTGCTTGTGGCCAGGGCTTCACATTAGGTGTCTAAGAGAAGAGTAGCCATGATGGCCCCTCTTGATCTACATTTACACAGAGATTCAGAATAGTGAGGATGGTGGACTATTCGAAGAAAATGCAACTATTGATGGGGAGGAAAACATTTTCACCATCAATATTTCACCAGTAGCAGAGAAGGTCTTTTATCACCTTCTGCTGACGGTACTGCACTGTTGTAGGTAGTTTGATTGAATCAGTGACTTCTCTGCTCAGGCAGGATTAAAATTCAACTGAGTTCCATTATTTCTATTTGTATAAATTTATGAGCTGCTGATCTGCCTCCACTACCAAACTGCAGTGAGAAGTTAAAATGGTGATCCGAGTGAACAGGGTGGAAAGCCAAAACCTTTCACATTGGAGTACTGTGCTCACTGGATAGAGTGGATCAAAATTCTCCCTTATGTCTGAATTATTTTCATGTGCGCTTCTTGAGAGGTGCCAAGGGCAATTGTAAACAATTTTTTTTAAAAAATGCACAGATCTTTCTTTTGCTTGAGTTAAATTCAAAATAGATGGCAAACAGGTCCTACATTTGGGTGGAGGGATAGATAAAGCCTAAATGACAGGGCCTTTTACAACAAACAAATTCTGATGATGATTAGGTTATGTCAAATATTTACAGCAACAGAATATCCTATCATTCTGAAAGCTGCAGTTTGTCAAAAGATTAGATGATTAATATAATAAAGTCTGACTGAGCTGTTCAGGGTGTGCTAGCTAATCATTTGTGGTGGATGAGTAATATTTTTTCTGTTTGAGTATTTGTTACAGCTGATTGCTTCTTGGCAGTGGTGTATTTTGTGGCAGATGTGGATGACATAATGTTCTGACTCTCTGTGGCTGCATCAGGTGCACATCCAAAATCCATGAGAATCTAATCACATCGCACATGAAAGCATCTTGGTCTCTTTCCAGGAGCTCTGGCCTGGAAATCTTAGTAGAGGAAGCAAAATAATTTTTAAAAAATGTAAATATGGTGGGTTGTGGGGGGGTGGGGGTGTGAAAGGGAGAGAAGGAAACTAGGTAATAAAGTGAGTTAGATATTAAACTTTAAATCATATGTCTTCGGTTTGACTGGAGCTCAAAGTGAAGGGCATAAGCCTTCTTGGAAAAAAGTCAGGTTTAGCTTGGTGGAAGAACAGTTGATTTTAAGTTAAAATATTGTGGATTCGAACCTATCACAGATTTTAGCCAATTAACCAAGCTAACAGTTTGGTTCAGTACTAAGAGAGTGCTGCACAGTTCAAAATGTTGCCTTTGGATGGGACATCCAAAATGAGGCCCAGTTTGTCCTCTCAGGTAGATATAAGTAATCTGGAGGAAATACTGTGAAGCACAGCAAGGTCCAGACCAGTATTTATTCCTTAAACTACACAATTCAAAATCAATTAATTGGTCATTCATCTCATTTGCGGTTTTGACAAATAAATAATCACAGAACATCTAGGATGGCTATCATGAGAAAAATAGAAACTTTCATCAGTGGTAGATACTTGTCTCTTTTATTATTCATTATGGGATATGAATGTTGTCTAATAACTTGACTTTCTTGAATTGCTGAAGTCCATCGATTGAAAGCTCATCACAATGTTCTTATCCTCCAGGATTTTGACCCAGTGACAGTCATAGCAATATAACCATGAAATGTTTGATGCTGACTCTGCCTATCCATTCTCTACATTAACATATTTGTACTTGATAAACTCTCATAAATGTACTATTGAAACTGCATGAAAAATATGGAGATTTGCTCAATTCAACCTCAAACCAGGAAAATGAACAATTTGTGCAAAAATGCACTTTATGTCCTTTCTGTGCAAGCTTGTCAGCTCCTGCACATCCTGCTTTCTAGATGGGAAAGGAAGCTTACTAATTATCCTGCGCATGGTGTCTCTCACCAGCCTACCTGAGGACCTACCTGTAGCTACCTTCCTTGGCATTTCTCTGGTCATAAAGAAATGATCTAAACAGAGGCCTGCTATTCCAATATTATGCCAATCTGCAAAGGTCTTTAATTAACTACAGGCTCTACAGTTTCATCAGAGGATATTCAGCTATGTTTCATGCCCCAAGTCTAATCTAGAAGAAGGACGCAGCTGAGCTGATTCAGTCTGAGCTGGCAGAGAGTGCAGGTGAAAGCCTTGTTATGCATCGTTTGAGGTTTCACACTCTTCCTTCTCAGAGGTAGTGCAGGCAAGGACGTGTTCAAGCTGTGCCTTCTTCCTGACAGATAATCGTGAGTGCCATTGATGCCTGCAGAAGAGAAGAGCAAGAATTAATGGTGAATCTTGTGTTAAGGCTGATGCTCATCTGAGAAGAGCAGAGCACAATACTCCTGATTGAGTTGGTAGCTTACTGGTGTCTCCCTATCAGCACTGCAATAGTATCCTCAGACTAGTTCCATGATCCTTTCCTAAAATGAGAAAGGACCTTGATCTTTGCTAATCCCCACTGGTCATGGCTCTCTAAGTCTGATTATGGGCTAGTTTCTTTCTGCAATTAAATAAATAGGGGGCTTGAGTATGATGGAAATTGGTGCAGGAGCAGCTTATGAGCACCATAAGAGGTAGTGAGGTGTCTTCAGTTAGTGAGTAGGAAGTGCAGAGAGCAGGAGGGGTCAGTGGTTTAAGAGGATATGGTGGATGTGAGCCTTTGAATGGGGACATGATACGTAATGCTGAGGCTTGCAGTTCATCACCCTTGGTGAAAGGTGTTTGCAGTGGCAGAGTTACAGTGAGTGTTGGTCCTCTGAGCACAAAGTAGTAGAGAAAATATGGTGCCTCTTCCTCTTGTAGAGTGCAAGAAATCATTGACTTTTTTTCTTGCACTGATCCTATCCCTGTTCATTCAAGCCTTAGCACTTACCCAAGCAACAATCTCTGCCCAGGTTGGACGGGGCTGATGAAATGGCCTCCTTATCCATTAGGCTGGGAATAGGAATAACCTTCTCTCAGTGACCCTGTCCAATAGCACCTGGAAAGCATTTTCCCTAAACTCGGGAGCCAATATTGCCTTTTTAGGAGCCATGTGCTCAGTTTTTGTGTGACCACCTAAAGTGCTGTCCAGCCTGGCCTTTAATTATGACACTAGAGCATTTCAGCTCAGAAAGTCTCACTACGTGAATCTCCAAGTAACTTGTGCATCAACTTGTTTGTGTAGTCAATAAGATGAGAAATACGTGATCATGCGACACCGTTCACCTTGGACAATGGCAGATATTACACCAGCCAACATGCTCACCGCCATACCTCAAGTTCAAATGGGAATATTCCACCCTATTCTCATCTCTTTTTTAAGCTGTTCATTAATGAGTGAAAACACTTAAGTAGTCCTTTCTCCCCTTTAAACACAAAGACTTGGTGCTCCTCTGCAAGATGTCTTTTACACAGCTGTTAAAAGCAGGCTGTATGGTACTGGATGATTTTCTGAGAGAAAGGGAATATAAAAAAAACAAGCATGTATTTCTTGTCACTCTTTTGTTTTTGTTGGCCTGTAATAGTAAGCTGAGTGAATTACCTCCCAAAGAATCCAAGCCAAATAAAAGCTGCAGAGGGAAAAAAAACCAGTTCTCTCCTTCGGCTCTATTCCAGGTTTCCATTGTGCTAAAGAAAATAAATCCAAGCTGGAACTCAGCAAAGCTCACTGCTAGTTGGCCGCCCAAATTTCAAAAAAGTTTGTCCTCATGCTCAGTCCCCTGTTTTGCCCTAACAACTCTTCATGCCATCTTTCTCTCTGGTTTACTCTTAAGAAGGTTCTTATTCCTTCACTGATGCACTGGCTACTTTGAACCTTTGGAATCTCTCCTCGGCTAACATTCCTTGTGTGTGGGTTTAGAGGCAAATTCCTGAAGATGATTCAGCCACTGAATTCAAAATCAATCCAGTCCTCCCCTGATGATCAGAAGTACATATACTCCCAGTGGGAGCTGGATTGCGGTTAGGAAAAGGAGCCCAGGATGTATTTCCCCTTCCTTAAGTCGGTGACACAGCAATAATTGTATCCCTCGGACAAGCATTTTCTTGCCACCAAAGTTGTTAACATCCTCCCCTTTACCTTGCAATATTACCTCTGGAACTGGGGCTGCCCCCAGCAATATTTGCAATGTAAATACAACGCTGAAGTGAATGAAAGCTGTCCTTTGTAATGTTGGAATGACGAGTGCAATTTTTTACATTGGAGCTGGTAGCTAGTACTTTAATATTTCACATCAAAAATTGCAACAATCCCCCAAAATTTGACTTTTCCCATCAATTTCCATGTCTTCTTACTTTTGGCACATTGTTTACCCTACATTGTTAACACATTCCTGCATGTTTCAGTATGGAGTGATAGAAATATTTTTCAGAATTTCACAGGCCCAAGGGACAGAAAGAAAGAAAGCATCACTTGTCCTGTTTAAATTTGAAGTGTTGTCAGATTTAGAGAGATATAACAATTTTAAGTGGGCGAAATTGTCTTTTTCTAAAGAATAAAGTGACTAGTTCCAACGGTCTTCATTGCCTACTGCAGTAAATTCTGAAATTGAACAATGACCATTTAATATGTACATCCCAGAGATGAGAACACTTTTACTGCTGTCTTATGTTTGCAATTGATATGGTCTTGATGAAAAAAATTATTAAATTTAGTTTGGGCATTCTTCAACAATCTGCATCGATTTTCAGAATTTGAGAAGTTAAAATGCGCTCTTTGTGTAACAGGCTATTTTTTTGAAAACAAATACTTTTATCTTGCATGTGGCTGACTTCAATGATTCCTTGACTGCACCTGATTGATTGACATTGCTGACAATCACAGGAGGATTTTATCATCAGAAAAACTACCCCATTTCAGGCAGGCAATTTCGCTTATACTCCTTCACCTGGTTTTGCACAATCCTTTCCATTTTTTGAGATCTCGTGCAGCCAACTCCCTTCCCAACTCCAAAGCCTCTCTATGTAAACAGAGGAAGACCAGAAACCTATCAAGGTGGAGAAGAAAACTGCCAAAGAGGTGAGGGAGGAGAGGAGGTATAAGAGAGCTGAAACAAGAAAACACAAATGTAGAGGAACGTAGGTAAAGATAGCAAATGTGGAAGAGAAGACAGAGTGAAGTTGAATGGGTGAACAGGAGCATAAAGTTGTTTTGTTGATTTAACGGCACCAACTTAAGCCAGAAGGGCGTGAGAAGCTCAGAATTTTTTTCGTGGAATTCAGCCTGAAAAAGCTTGAAATGGCAGTGCTGAGGTTGAAAAGGTTTGTGCTCCACTGAATGAGACAGAATTTGGTCGTAATTACTGTCAAGGCTGAACTCTGTCTAAAAAAATATTAAAATAATAAATGATGTTACTCCAGAGCATCAGGAATTTATTACAATAAAATTAGCTGTAACTACGCCCAGTTTGAATATTTTCTTGAAACCACAAACTCACTGCTGAGTGTAGAAGCGTTGGTAGGATGGCTAATTGCATCTTCCACATTTCAGCAAAAAAACATTAAATACCAATTAAATGACAAATTGCTACCATTTATATAAACAACACTTTAATGTATTATATATTTATATGTAAATATAAATCTGAAAATATATAAAATATGTCAAAAACCTGCAAAAAATACAAACAAATCAAAGTCCATATGCCCTCATAGGCCACATACTAAATACCTAACCCACACACCGTACAATGTCCAGACGACTATTGCCATAGCAACCACACCACATACCATTCACAACAAGGAAATGTAGGGCAGCAGGTCAATAAACACTGGCAAATCTTTAAAAAAGTAAACAAAATACTTAAACTTACCAACTATATTTCCCAAACCTGATTTCCAGCATAAAATATCTCAAGCCAGCTTAAATCTAGCCCCAGGCTAGAGGCCCACCCTATTCCTCAGCTTCTGGAAAGTTCACACAGAGCAGGAAATGAACCTTATTTGAATGAATCACAATACATTCTCCTGTGACACCACACATAATATACTCATTTTTCTTCTTTTAAACCACAAGATCGCAAAGTTATAGATGGTTCATATTGAACTGTTCAATAAAACTGAATCAAAATTGTTACAACACGGAAAAGTTGGAACACATTAAAAGTAAACCATGTTTTTGTAAAATAATGTGTGTTGAGATGCCAGAACACTGAATGAAGAAAAATACAGTACATGGTACCAAGCATTTAATATAGCGTTTTTTTTAGGAATAGACAGCAGATGATCCATGTGACCCATAATAGCAAACAAAAAAATTCCATGAAGGTTCTCCATGTTTGCGCTGTAATTTCATTAAGAAAACAGGCAGGTTCCCTCAGCGCTGTGAGTTGTCCTGAGAAATGCCATAAATGGCAGCTTTTGGTCATTTGCTCCACTTCTCTGGGCATTTCATCAATTACCAAGGACATAATAGTTTCATCATGAGTGCTGGTGTCTCTTATACTGTATTGTCTAGGGCTCTGAGGCTCTGTGCTGCACACACATTTCTGAATCTTGAAATTACAGCATTTAGGTAGGAAATCTGGTGGCAGGATTGTGTGCATGTTTGGGGAAGGTAGGGTTGTGTGTTGAGGGGCTATGTGGCAGAATGGGATTGAAGCAAATATTGAATGGCAGAAAAGGCTCCAATATTCTTATAAGGACAAGGATCATAATGCGGGATGTCCATGGCAGAAGAGAAGGTGAGGTAAGTAAGCAGCAAATAAGCAATGTCTGGCATAGATATAAAAATTACCTGTATGATGTACAATAGAGGGAAGAATACAGAAGTGTGAAATTCATCGGGCAAATATTATAGGGCACTGGGACATTCTGCAGCAGATTGTCCAAGGAGAGTAGTTTTTGGGAAAATTTTGCAGTTAGCTTAACAATATCTTGGAAATTCTTGACAAATAAAGAGAGAGCTTTTGATATTTAAAATATAGTTGGTAAAGAGAATGCACTTAACATTGAAGCAAAGTGCTTTGTGTGTGTGTATATATGTTTGAGTGTGTGTGTGTGTGTGTGTGTGTGTGTGTGTGTGTGTGTGTGTGTGTGTGTGTGCCCGCATGTGTGAATGTGTACATGTGTGTGCACGTGTATGTGTGTGTGTGTGTGTTATCTGTAGGATACTTCAAAGGATAGTTGAGAGTTAATAAATTTACTGTGAATCTATTGTCCAGTGTGATCTATTGTGATCTATTGTCCAGACTGATTAAGGTTGGCAGGCTTCTTTTCCTAAAGAACATTTGTAAACCCATTGTTTCCGGGTCTCAATGTAACACTTGCGCGGCCCAACATGCACCAGTCCTGCTTCCTTCCAAAATCACCTCATTACCTTTTATTAACACTGTTTAATCTGTGTATGTTATTAAGTACCGTATTTTGACAGAGTGCCCGGTAGATTTTAATTTAAATTATGGAATTTTATAACTTTGGCAATTTGTATTTGATATTTAAAATATAGTTGATAAAGAGAATGCACTTAACATTGAAGCAAAGTGCGTCATATGCAATTAATTACTTTGAAGTGTTAGGCTGTTACTATGGTTAAAACATGCCAGCCATTTTAGTTCCAGGAAGATCCCAAAGATACAACAACATCAATAACTTCTTTTTGTAAAGTGCCTTTGTTGTAATAAACAACTCAGTGTGCTTCACTGGAGCGACCTGAAGCAATATATGATGCTTTGCCACATATGGAGATTTTACAGCTGCTGTCGGCAATCTTGGTATCAAAGAGACTGCTTTTAAGGAGCATTCCACAGGTGAAAAGAGAGAAGGAAATATTCAGGAGAGTATTTCAAATCTTGGGGGCAGAGGTATCTGAAGGCATGGCTGCCAATGATACAGCCATTAAAATTGGGCATGTTCAAGAGGACAGGATGAAAGGAGTGCAGATATCTTGGAGATTTGTAGGGTGAGTAGATGTTATAGAATAGGGAGGTCGAAGCAATGAAAGACTTGAATGCAAGGATGAAAATTTTAATGTCAAGGATTGCTTAACCGGAGGCGATGAAGGTTAGTAACCACAGTGGCAATGGGTGAACTGGAATTGGTATAACTTTTGATACAGTTAGCAGACTTTTGGATAGCTTCAAATGTACAGCTAGTAGAAAGTTGGAATCTTGTGCTGAATAGTACTGGAATAGGAATGGATGAAGGTATCAGCAGCAGAAGAGCTGAAGTAATGGCACAGCTGAACAATACCACAGGGATGAAAATGGGTGAAAATGCAAATGTATGATCGGATGCTCATCTGGGACTACATAAAGTTGTGAACAGTCTGAATCAGCCTCAGGCACTTGTCAATGAAGGGTGGGAGTGAATGGCTGGGGAACTGAATTTCTGGTAGGGACCAGAGAGAATGGTTTTAGGTTTCCAAGTAATTAGTTTGAGGAAACTTCTGCTTATTCAGTACTGGCTGTTGGAGAAGCAGGGTGACAATTCAGAGACTGTGGAAGACTGAAGAAAGGTGGTGAGGCAAACCAGGGTGTCATTATCATTTATGCGGAAACGAATGCTCTGTTTTCGAATAATATTGCCACACAGCAGCATGTGGATGAGAAATAGGAAGGCTTCCAGGTTAGGACCTTAAGGTAAACAAGAGCTCATTTTGCGAGAACAGATAAAGAAGCCATTTTGGATGATTCTATGAGTATGAATAGAGAAAACTGGAACCAGATGAGTGCTGTCTCACCCAACAGGATGATGGTGGAGAGAAGTTGAAGGAGGATTGTGTCAAGGGTTGCAGATGCTGAGAAGGATGAGGGGGAAGAGTCCACCTTTCTTGCAGCCGCATAGAACGTCATTTGTGATTTTGATGAGAGCTATTTTTGGTACTAAAGGTGGAGCAGAAAACTGATTGGGAAAGTTCAACCATAGAATTCAAACATGCCACTAGTTTGGAAGGGGACAACAAATTCAAGAACTTTAGGGAGGAAGATTGGACAATTATTTTCCAGGACAGTGAGGTGAAGTATTTATTATTCCTAGAGAGGAATGATGATGATGATACATTTGAAGGTTTGAGGAGCAAGAGCAACTGATAATATCAGCTAACGTGGGAACCAGAAAGAGATGTTGAATGGTTGGGAGGTTATTAGAAATAGGGTTGAAGAAACAGGAGTGAGCATGAGGGAAGATAGGAAAGGAACAGAGAAAGGTACAAGTTTGATGTAGAGTGACCAGTGAATGTGATTTTAGTGGTGTCAGCAGAAGGGTGAATATTGGACAGATTATGAAAGATTGTTAATACATTGCAACACTGATGAGCAGTCTCATTTTGGAAAACAATTGCAGATAATGGCTTTTCCTGATAGTTTGCAATTCCAACTCAATTTAAACACAGAATCATTTGGAAAGCTACAGAGATTCAAAGATTGCTGTCATAAATGCAAAGATTCATGATGTCAGGCATGTGTAGGAGTCAATCTGGCTTGGGAAAAAGAGAGGCTGGAATGATACTGTGAGCCAATAAAAACATCCGAAAATAAGAGAGAAAAATAACAGGATTATGAGCGGTATTTTTTGGTATTTGAAAATCTTGTCCTGGGTACCACCAATGATTTACTGCATCAAACTTAAATATTAGGAATTAAGTGAACCACATTACAGTGGGAGGTAAAGAAACCACAGTTATTAACATTCCTTTTTTTCCCGAAGTGGTAAGATATTCTCTGACAAAAAAAAGGTCCGAAGCTGTTTTGCCACAAAACTTACACAGTGCTCTGAGACATTGGACTTACAATTGAGCTATTTCTAATGTAAATTGTGTGAGGGCTGCCTGCATGCATTAGGTTATGCATCCAGTATTGTTTTGTGTTACTGTTGCCACCAATGGTGGAAAATTTAGGGAAATATTCTCAGACTCTAGTTGTGGCACAGAGGCTCACCAGGACCCTTGGTCAGAGAAGGGGACCATGAGGTTAGACAACTTAGCTGGTGATGCAGATCATTTTAGTTTTAAAAGCGAAAAGAGCAGGGGGCAGCTGATGTTGGCATTGCTGACATTGCAGTATGAGCTCCTCAGGTGGCAAGCAATTTAGGGGTTATTTACTCTTACATTACCAGATCCAGATTTCAATCACACTGTCCTTAGGAGACATGATTTGGAGTTGGTCATCTTTGAGAAAATAATCTTCAATACATGTAATACATGTAAAGTCTAGGTCATGCAAACAGAGGTAAACGTATTCCTCTTTGTGAACTTCTGGAGAAAATGGTAGTCTGCAAACTAAGTGATATGACTTGCTGAAGTTGGAAGGGAGCTTTGACTGAAAAGTTAATGGCTACAGGGACCTTGATAACCATAAGCAATTGTGTTCATGGCTTGGTATGATACTTGAGTTGTGACTGCACCAAACGACATCATTCAGCAACAGTTTCATTTGTGAAGCAGGAACATTGGAGACATTACTCCGAGTTATAATGGAGAAGCTTCCTGCAAACCCACAATGATATGACCCCCTGCATATCACTTTCTCCCTCCCCTGTCTGCCAACGAGAAAGAGATGTTGAATGGTTGGGAGGTTATTAGAAATATGGTTGAAGGAAAAGAAGTGAGCATGAGGGAAGATAGGAAAGGAACAGAGAAAGGTACAAGTTTGATGTAGGCCTTCTCTTCCTTGTGATTATCCCTCATTAGCCAGCCTAAAAGACAGTCCTATCATACTACCCAGGTTTGCCATACAATCATTTACTAAGTAGCCAACAACAGTTCAACACTGACAAAATCTCCCTGGCAGTCAGAAGTCAGCTTTCATTATCCAGAACAAGCCAATTAGCTCAGAGACCTGAGTTGCTTCATTGGTTTATCACATGGCGAGTCCAGCAATGAGGAAGACTTGTGTCACAAAATCGTTCCTTTAAAGCAAAGCACAATTCTATCCTCTGCTGATATTTGCACACATACCATTTTCAGCTGAAGATAGTCGAAAGCAAACTGGAAAAATAAAACTAGGCTTGACTTTGTCCTCTTTATCTCAGGGATGTTGAATTCAATGCAGAGTCTCAGCTTTTGAGATAAGCCAACATAGCACAGAAACCTGAGGACCTTCTAGTTTGTAAGGCTCAATCAGAGGCAGTCTGCTGGGTGGCCAATGTCCTCACTACGTGTGCAAGTGAAGTTTTTCAACACTGGCACCGTTGAAGATAGATAAACATGATTTGTGCGAGTCATGTTAAATACTTATGAGGTATGGTCTTGATTAGTGGGACTTAAAAATGAATTCATTTTCTGGCATCTCTCCATTCTTTAATGCTGGCAGTACTCAGTATGTATAGTTTGCCAGCTCATTTAGAACCTTTGCTGGAATTTTCACATGAATTTTTACATGATAGTGCATTTGTTGTAATCCACAAATTAATTTTTGGCTTTGTAATGCATTCTGCGGGAAACCACTCTGACATTTTGTTCCCAGCTATTTTCTTTTTAACTCTGGGAAAAGACACCATACTCATTAACATTCAATGTGCTGGCTCTGATTTACCCCTTCAGCTTTGTTTCTCCTATCAAATGACTTTCCTTCACGCCTTAAGACTCCCGTGGGGACACAGTTCTTTGGCTACTTCCTACCCTTTCAGACCTGACCTAGGCAGACCGTTCTTCAGGGTGAGTGTAGGTATTTAACCATATGGGGTGTCATGGTGAGCACAATCATTCTGGTCAGACATTCAGATGCTCAGTTTTTCCTGCAGGGACGATTGAATGGGGAGCAGGAGCTTTGAGCCCTTATCCTTGTCTTAAAGACACTAGAACCACTTGCCTTGCCACTTTGTTTAATGTTAGCTCCGTTAACACAGGCTATGCTTCAGAGCAGAAGTCTTTCTCCTCTTTACAGGTGAATTTATCAATGGGGAGAAGTCTTAAATTTTAAAACCATAATTTGAGATTGCCTATTGCAAGCACTCCAGCACTAAATATCTATTATCAAAGCAAAGTTATGAGTTATCAATAATATGCTGCATCAGCTAAGTTTGAAATTTGATTTGCTGATTGTGCAACTTGCCATACAGGTCTGACCCATAGAAATTTCTCACACATACTCATTGCATAATATAAGGCAATTTTAAAATGGACATACTTTATTCATTAATATCACACATTAATGTAATAATATATTTGTGTTTTAAATAGGACATGTGGAGTCAAGGGTCACACTTCTCTGAAGATCTCAAATGGTTAAACTCACAAGCACAAGCCAATCACATTGGAACATTTCTGAAGCTTCCTCAAACAGGATGTGGTGGAAGGCAAAATGAATTTCAGCTGTTGTTTGAAGGGCTGTCACAGGCAGAAAATCTGTAGCTGAAATGTTTGGTAGGAACATCTTTCAGATAAAGCATATGAGAAAAGTGGAGGAGTTGAGCAAGAGAGGTTGGGAAAACAGGATACTGACTGGCAAGCTCTCTTAATGCATGTCATTTGCAGCAGTTCTCCTGTAACTGAGTACATTTTACCCCTAACTAGTGCTAGGGATGTTTGGCAGCCTGCTTGTCATTAGAGAAAGACTGAGAGAATCACCAGTATTTGCTGGCTTCCAAGTACAGCAAATGTGCACTAAGTTTTATTTAACAGCAGCACTCCTTCCACGCCTCTGCTAATCCAATCCTCGCCTGAACCCTGGGATACAATGTGGGTGAGCCTAGATAGTGAATATGTGTACAATAAAGACTTGCATTTATATAGTGCCTTAAACAATTTGCAAGTGCTTTTCAGCTGACTGGGTACTTGTGAAGTGCCGGCAACATAGAAAACACAGTGAACGAATATCTACGTAGATTATTTTCCACAAATAACAATGAGATAAAGACTAGGTAATCTATTTTAGTGATGCTGATTATGAAGTGAATATTGTTCAAGATGCCAAGCAGAAACATAAACATATAGGGTTCAGTTTTCACCAGGATGGAGAGTGATTCTACCATGGCGTAAATGTGAGAAGAAGTCAGGAATCAGTCAGACCCAAGACACTGCATCTGTCATTTTCACAGGAAAATTTTGGGGTTGGCTGCATTTCATGTGTTTGTGGCTCCCAGAGGAAACTGTCAAATAATTGACCAGCTATCTCCACTGAAATGGGTTTTGGAATCCCTGGAGCATGGAGCCCCTGAGTGTAGACATTAAACAGGTAAGAACAGGTCTGTTCTCAAGCTTTTCTTTTGGATAGCTGAGTTACTGTTTTGGAGAGCTGAAATATCCCTATGGATGTGATCCCAGCACACCTTGAGGGTGGAGCCTAGAGGTACTTTAGGGGATGGTCAGGTGCCCTGTGATTCTGTTAACTGTGCAGAAGTCTATATACAAATTGAACATAAACCCCTTGGAGCTGTCAAACTTGACAAGACCTGTCAACAACTGTTAACAAATGTCGACCTTTTACAGCAAGTTTTCAACAAGTGCCGATCTATCAAGAAGTGCTAATAAGTATCATCAAGTGTTGACCTGTCACAAAGTGTCAGCAAGTGTCAACTTATCAAGAAGTGTCTAGAGGTTTCAAAGTATGTACTTATGAATGACAATGCTTTTCTCAATTGATTGTAGTCTGCAATTTAGAACTTTACATTAGAGAACTACGATTGTTCTACTATTTGCATGGGTACTTGTAGACTTTTTTATTCATTGATGGGATTGTGGGTGACGCTGGCTCGACCAGCCTTTATTGGTCATCCCTAATTGCCTTTGAAAAACTGGCATTGATCTGTTCTTGTGAACTGTTGCAGTCTTTGGGATGTAGAGGCACATGGTGCTGTTAGGGAAGGAGTTCCAGGATTTTTACCCAGTGATATGAATTAACAGTGATGTATATCCAAATCAGGATAGTGAGTGACTTTGAGGGGAATTTGCGGATGGTGGTGTTCCCAGATGTTTGTGCATCTAAGTGGCAGAGGTTGTGAAGGTGCTATTTAAGGATCCTTGGTGAATTGTTGCTGTGCGTCTCGAAGACACTGCATACTGCTGCCACTGTGTGTCGGTGGTGGAGGGAGCGAATGAGCAAAATGAGGTGTCAATCAAGTGCGTTTTTATTGTCTTGGATAGTGTTGAGCTTCTTGAGTTGTGCAATCATACAGCATACTCAATAAGTTGACATCGTCGAATGGGGGAAAAGAGTGATGAGTGGAAGTACGCTTTTAAGTGAATGGAGTTTGAGGACCCATGGGAATGGGTAGAGGTCATTTGGTTTTATGGGTTGGCATGGGAAGTGTGTGGAAATGAGGAATAGTGAGATGGTGTGAACTGTGAGGACTGGAGGAGTGTTTATATTTCTTTCTTTCGGTGAGTTAAGGCTCCCTTAGAGATTGTGAAAAGACATAAAAAGTTTATAAATTCATTAATTTCCAAAGCTGTTAATGAAATGTTGAGAAATTGTGGCATTAAATAAAATATTCCTGTTATTCCAGAGTGCCTGGTTCTATAAAACTATTGTAGGATTTGTGTTGCGTGACTGATTTTCCAAACTATCAGTTTCACGATGGTGTGCCTGTTAATGGACAGCACCATCTGCATTTTGAAATGTTTGTTGATGAAAGGTTTTTTTTAAAACCTGTTAGAGTGAAATGTTTGTTTACGTAAATGATTAGCTGAAGTTCAGGTTTCTAACACTTCTGCATACCCAACTTGGGAACAAAAATTGGGGTCATAGCAACCGGCCATTTTTTTGAAGGAGCAGTCTATTCATTCCGTTATGTTTGTACTAGCTCATAAAGAGTGATCCAGTCTAGAGTCCCTTTGCAGCTCTTTGTCCACATTTACAGCATGTCAAGGGATTATTTCAGCATATTTTCAAAATGCACCTTTGGTTTCTGCCACTACCATCCTCTCAGTCACTAAGTTATGGAACTCTATCATTTTCTGGGTGAGAAAATTTCTGCTCAAATCTCCTCTAATTCTTCTCCCAATAGCTTTAAATCTATGGGACTTGGTTATTGAGCTCTTCCTAAAGGGGAGGAGGGCCTTACTATTCACTCTATCTAGGCCCCTCATAGTTTTGTATCCTTTAATATTAAATCTGTCCTCAGTCTCAGTTCCAAATAAAACAACACCAGCCTAACCAATTTTTCATCCAGCTATAATTCTTTGTTCCTGGCAACATACTCAAAAATCTCCACCGAATCCTTTCGAATGCATTCCCAGGACAATCCTTCCTTCCTGTGAACAGAACTGTATACTGCACTCTTGCTATATTTCGATACAGTTTAGGCATAACATCTCTTGTTATATACTCTATATCTAGACTCATAATGTATCTATGTGCTTTCTTACCATTTTATTGACCTTGAACATGTATTCTAAGCTTCAGCATCCTACCATTTATTGGGTGTACCTTTGACTTGTTTGTCCTCCCTAAATGCAATTCTTCGCTGTAACTGAATTGATTTCATTTTGACATTTTTTGCCCACCTGACCAGTCTATATATTTCTCCCACACTATGAACCTCATGACCAATTTTTCTTTCACCTACAAACTTCTTAATCATGTCCCCTATAGTTAAGTCAAAATGATTGATCTGTACATTGAAAAGCAAAGAATCACATACTAATTCCTGAAGAATTCCACTGGAAACAGCCTGCTTGTCACGTAGAAACCCATTGACCACTAACATTTGTTTCCTGCCAATCTTGAGTACAACTTGTCGCATCCTGTAGGCTCTAACATTTCTGAGATCTGGTTAAAAGCTACTGAAATCCATGTAGACTACATCAAGATTACCCACACCAACATTCCTTGCCAACTTCTCAAAAAATTCAGAAAAGTTCAGGAATAGGACATTTCTGTCATTTGATGAATTTTACAATTCTGCAGTCGATGACAGCAGGAAATTACTCAGAATTGTGATTGGAGGAGCTGCTAGCTTGGGCAAGACAGAATCTTAGAGTCTTAGAGCCATGCAGCATGGAAACAGACCTTTTGGTCCAACCAAACCATGCTGAACATAATCCCAAACTAAACTAGTCCCACCTGCCTGCTCCTGGCCCATATCCCTCCAAATCTTTCCTATTCATATATCCATCCAAATGTCTTTTAAATGTAATTGTACCTATATCTACCACTTCCTCAGGAAGTTCATACACACAAACCAACCTCTGTGTAAAAAAATTGCCTCTTATGTCTTTTTTAAATCCCTGTCTTCTCACCTTAAAAATGTGCCCCCTAAAGACAACTACCATCAACTCTATCTATACCTCTCATTATTGAATAAACTTCTATCAGGTCACCTTTCAACCTCCTATACTCCAATGAAAAAGTCCCAGCCTATCCAGCATTTCTTTATAGCTGAAACATTCCATATCTGGCAACATTCTGGTAAATTTCTTCTGAACCCTCTCCAGCTTGATAATATCCTTCCTATAACTGGGCGATCAGAACTGGACACAGAACTCCAGAAGAGGCCTCATCAATGTCCTGTACAACCTCAACATGACATCCTAACTCCTACACTCAAAGGACTGAGCAGTGAAGGCAAGTGTACCAAATGCCTTTTTACCAGCCTGTCTATATGTGGCGCAAATTTTAAAGACTTACGGGTAGTTCTGCTTTAATGCGTGTTTTGTTAATGCGAATTGGTTGTAACATGATTGATGAATAGTGGATGCTGTTTGGATAATGCAAACTTTCTGCTGAACAGGTATAGTGATTTCCCTATAACACAATATTTTTTGGCAATTTTCTGTGACGTGATTTTCTGTAACGTGAGGTCACACAAGAACATAAAAATTGCGTACAAACCTGCGCCCCTAGGTCCCTTTGTTTTACAACACTACCCAAGGCCCTTCCATTAATTGTGTAAGCCCTGCCCTTGTTTGTTGTACCAAAACACAATACCTCTCTTTTATCCAGATTGAACTCCATCTGCCATTTTTCAGCCCATTAACCCATTTGATCAAGATCCCTTTGTAATCTTAGAAAGCCTCCTTCACTGTCTACAATGCCACCAATTTTGGTGTCATCCACAAACTTACTAACCATACCTTCTATATTCTCATCCATATCATTATATAAATGACAAGCAAAGGAGGACCCAGAACCGATCCCTGGGGAACACTGCCAGTGATAGGCCTCCAGTCCGAAAAGCAACCCTCCACCATTACTTTCTGTCTCCTGCCATTAAGTCAATTATGTATCCAATTGACAAGCTCACCCTGAATCCCATGTGACCTAACTTTACTAGTTAGTCTACCACAGGGAACCTTGCCAAAGGCTTTACTAAAATCCAAATAAACAATTTCCACTGCTCTGCCATCATTAATTGTTTTGGTGACTTCCTTAAAAAACTCAATCACAAAAAAAAGACACAATTTTCCTTGCACAAAACACTATCCCTAATCGATTTTTGTTTCTCTAAATGTTCATAAATTCTATCTTTTATAATCGTCTCCAACAATTTACCCACAACCGAAGTCAGACTCAGGTCTATAGTTCCCTAGTTTCTCCTTACAAGCTTTCTTAAACAAAGGCACAACATTAGCCACCCTCTAGTCATCAGACATTTGTTATGGGTGATGCAAATATTTCTGCAAGGGGGCTTGTAGTTTCCTGCTTTACTTCCCACAACATTCTGGGATATATTAGATTAGGTCCTGGAGATTTATCCACCTTTATATTCTCTAAAACCTCTCGAACTTGCTCTTCTGTAATGTGAACTGTTTTTAAAACATTAAAATTTATTTCTCTGCATTCTCTAGACCCCAGTTCTTTCTCTACAGTAAAAACTGACATGAAATATTCATTTAGTATCTCTCCCATCTCCTGGGGTTCAACACAAAGACAACCTGCTTCATCTTTAAGAGGCCCTACCCTCTCTCTAGTTACCATCTTGCTCTTAACGCATTTGTAGAATCTCTGGATTATCCTTAACCTCATCTGCCAATGCTATCACATATCCCCTCTTTGCCTTCCTGATTTCTCTCTTAAGAATGCCTTATACTCTTTATATTGATTAAGAGATTCAATTGAACAAAGTTGTCTATATCTAAAATAAGATTCTCTTTTATTCTTGACTAGAACCTCAATATTTTTATTCATTCTTTGTTCCTTTGTACCAGCCTTACCGTTCACTCTAACAGGAACAAACTGCCTCTGAACTCTCATCGTTACACACTTGAATGCTGCCCACTTGTCAGATGTCCTTTTACCTGCAATCACATTTTGAAAGTTCTTGTCTCATACCATTAAAATTTTCCTTACTCCAATTAAAAATTTTAACTTTTATGGAAGGCTTATCCTTTTCCATAACCATTTTGAAACTAATAGAATTATGATCGCGAGACCCAAAGTGTTCCCTCACTTTGACTTCAGTCACCTGCCTGCCTTATTGCCAAATGAAGGTCTAGTTTTGCTTTGTTTCTAGTAGGAGCATTCACATATTGATAAAGAAAATATTACTGAGCACATTTGACAAATTCTTCACCATCCAAACTTTTAGTATTAAGGTAGTCCCAGTGAATGTTTGGATAATTAAAATCCCCCATTATCGCAACCTTACTAAGCTTACATATATCTGAGATCTCCCTACACATTTGTTTCTTAATTTCCCTCTTACTATTGGGGAGGGGGGTTGCTATAGTCCATTCCCATCAAAGTGAGCTTTCCTTTCTTATTTGTAATTTCTACCCATATATTTTAACTGGATGATTTTTCAGAAATATCTTCCCTGGTTACAGCAAATCAAAAACACCACCCCCACTCCTTTCTTGCCTCCTTTTCTATCCTTTCTATAGCATCTAAAACTGGGAACATTGAGCTGCCAGTCTTGTCCATCTCTCAGCCAAGTTTCTGTAGTAGCTATGACATCCCAATCCCATGTTCTTAAACATGCCCTGAATTCGTCAGCCTTACCTGTAAGACCCCATGCATTGAAATAAATGCAATTTAGTTCTTCAAAGTTACTGCATACTCTGACTTTCTCTTGTCTTTCTTTTCTAATTGACATGCTCTCCTCACATTCAGAACCTGCCCCATCAATCCTTCCATTTACACTGTTACTTAGAATTCTTCCACTCACATTCTCTATCAGTGTAAAGTCTCCCTTAATAATCTCCCTGCTAAGATATTGGTCCCTTTCCAGTTTAGATAAGGCCCATTGTTTTTCAACAGGTCTTTTCTCTCCCAAAAGACATTCCAGTTGTCCAAAAACCTGAATCCCTGAACAATACACCAGTTCTTCAGCCATTGATTTATCCCCTTTAACATTTTGTTCCTTCCCTCGTTTGAGTTTGGCATTGGGAGTAAACCAGAAATGACTACTTTTAAGGTTTTATTTTTTCATCTTCTCCCCAACCTCTTAAATTCACTCTGTACTGCTTTAATCTTTTCCCTAAAAATGTCACTCCTACCAATGTGTGCAATAATTTCTGGCTTCTCAATCTTTAACAATATGCTTGAAATGTCCTTAGTCCTAGCATCAGGAAAGCAACAAATCATCCTAAATTCACGCTCCACACTGCCACAGAATTGCCTGTCTATGCCCTTGACAGGAGAGACCCCTTTAACAATAATTCTATTAAATCTTGTCAAATGCTGCCTAATGTAAGAATAATTCCAAGTGTCCAATAACTGATTGGTCCTTCCATTTTCCTCGGAGAGACTATCCCCTTCAACTCTTCCAAAACCGGAAAATCTATTTGATAGAGGTGGCCCTGCTGCTCTTCCAGAGATAGAATCTGTGATTGGAGGAACAGTTAAGAGTAGAAGAAAGGAAGTCCATCATTGAACGAGTTGAAGCAGCAATTCTGGATGAAGCATATTTAGTGAAGGAGAGAACAGAGGGACCCAGCCATATTGTCGTTATTATGATTATATCTAAGAGAAGGATAAAGTGGATTCAGTAGTTACTCGACTTTTTTTGAAAATAATGTTTGGAAGTAGGGACATTGGAAAAAAAAAATCTATCCTCCCCTCAGGATTATAAAACTGACTGGAGATTGCTCTAGGTGTGCTTCAGTTGTTAAGAAGTTTTCTCTCTCTGTCTCAGTCAGTCTACTGTTAGTTGCCATGGTGGCCACTTCTCTGACTGCTAAACCATGGCTTGGGGAAATGCTTCCTCCTTCTCCCCCATCACCACCACCTCCTCTGCCCACTGACACTCAGAGACTATGCTAAAGATGGATGCCATTGCCATCACAATTGAGGTGTTCTGGTGGACCTATCTTGCCTTATCCACGGTCACTTACTTGGGCAGCCACTTCATCGGCCTCTTATGGAGGGTTGTAAATTAACTGCTACCACAATGGCCTCAAGAGAATGGTAAAGGGTTGGGGGGAATGCTCCGACCCATTCACTTCTCAACTGCACCTCCTGTAAAGCGGTGCCCTTCATTAACTGCATTTTTGATTTTACAGGACAGTTTCCCTGAATGTGCCTACCTCTCTCTCTTCCTTTCTCTCCCCCTCTTTCTCTTTGCTTCTCCCCATTTGCTCTGTGTTTAGTGTGTACTGAATTCCTTGTCATAAAAAATGTCAGCCTTTTTGTCTTTGGTCATTGATATCCTTGCAAGTTATTCAGACACAGATGTCCCTTAGCCAGTCCATGCTGCCTGTCCTTTATTAATCTGCGCCATTCTGTGGACGGTGATGCTAAATGGCACTGTAAAGTCCTTTGGAATAATATCCAGGGTCTTATCTTTCATTGCTGACCTTCCTTGTTATGAGGGCATTAAATATATTCCCATCCTCATTTGTGAGAAGACTCGCATGGATTTGAAGGTTTTCTTGCAAAATATTATCAGCGACTTGGTCACCTATACTGAAAACACTAAATGCAAGACTGTTACATCCATGGATGTGGGTTATGTTCTGAGATACCAAGGGTGAATGTGCTATGGATTTAATGATTGAAAAATTAACATACTGGCTATTACCATTGAGCAGAAACTGAACTGGGCTAGCCATATAAATACAGTGGCCTCAAGAGCAGGTCAGAGGCTAGGAATACTGTAGTAAGTAAATCATCTCTTGACTCCCCAAAGCCTTCCTAGGAAAAAGTCAGTAGTGTGTTGGAATATCCCTCCCTTGCCTGGGATGAGTGCAGCTCTAACAACAATAATGATGCTTGACAAAGTCAGGACAAAGCAGCTTACTTCATTGGCACTCTATTCACAAATGTTGAAATCCTCCACCACCAACACACGGCAGCAGCTATTCGCACCACCTACAAGGTGCACTGCAGAAATTGACCAAGGCTCCCCAGACAACAACTTCCAAACTCATGACCACATGTAACTAAAAACGGCAAAGGCAGCAGATATTTCGGAACGGCACCCGCGTGCAAGTTTCCCTCCAAGCCACTCACCTTTCTGATTTGGAGAATCCTACAGTTTTGTTGGGTCAGAGTACTGGAACTCTCTCCCTAATGGCACTGTGGGTGATCGACTACCCAAAATGCTGCAGTGGTTCAAGAAGGCGGCTCACTACCACCTTCTTAAGGGCAACTAGCAATGGGCAATGAATGCTGGGCTAGACTGTGGTGCGCACATTCAATGAGTGAAGGAAAAAAATCATAAGAAAATATCTAAATGACCAATTATAATGCCTCCCAGAATTTTTCCGAATGTTTTGTCCACCATTGAGATTTGTCTGATTTGACGTACCTTTTTTGAGAGACCAGGTGAGGCCAGCACGAGGAGGCTAGTTCCAGACTGGAGGCTACTGCAGGGAGGTGAGGCCTTTGTGGATTGGAAAAGTTTAGAAGCCCGGCATGGTCTGGAGACTTGGCCCAGTATGATTTGGAGGCTAGGTGCTGGCACGGACTTGAGTGAAAAGGACTGTAATTCGAGTGCTTTCTTTTCCTTTTTATTCTTATGCTGAATTTTCATTTATTATTCTTTCAATCATGTACCAAATACTTAAATATCTGTTCCGAGGTATCTTATACCTAAGATGGCGCCATCACAAACTTTTCAGTGCCCTTATTTGAGCGCATGTGACAATAAGGCTAATTTAATTCAATAAACAGGAGTGTCAGGGGTTCTGCTCACTCTAGGAGCTGTCTCTGAACTGGCTGAGTCAGTGTCATGTACTATGCATATATAAATAAAGAGTGACTTGGTGATGGGATACCGGCCTTCATGAAGTTATTTCAGTGGGACTCTAGCTCAGCCCACGCAAAACCCCAAAACAAAGCCAAGGTTTGGCCAAATGATTAAAATGTTCTGGAGGATCTGGACCAGCAGGCCAATGTAGTTGCTGCTGATATGCAGGCTTGTCACAACAAAAGAATCCCACAAGACCTGAATTGAGTAAGACAACTCATAGGCTGGTATCCAGGAGAGTGCATACCCTGGAAAGTCCACCGACATCTGGTTTGGAACATTAAATTGTTTAACGACGTCCAAATCAGAGGCAATCAAAATAAAAGTCTGGTCAAACAGTCACCTGGTTCCAATGGAGGTTGATATGGGTGCGGCTGTATCAGTGATTGTGGAACTAGCCTTTACCAAAATTCGCTGTGGAGGTTCCTAGGTATGAAGGGACTGCCTCATAAGGAGATGTTGAATAGGTCATTCCTGTACTCATTGGAGTTTAGAACAATGAGAAGTGACCTTATTGAAAAATGCAAACACCTTCAGAGACTTTAAAGGGTAGACCTGGAAAGATTCCTTACCCTTTTGCAAGAGTTTAGGATTAGAGGGCATGATATCAGAATAAGGGATCCGATTTTTGAGACAGGAGAGGAGTTTCCTCTCTCTGAAGGTAGTATATTTGTAGAATTCTTTACCACTGAGGACTGTTGAAGTTGGGTCATTAAGTGTATGCCAGGCTGAGATGGACGGACTTTCGAGCAGTAAAGGAATCAAGTATTACAGGGAAAGGCAGGAAAGTGGAGTTGCGGATTATCAGATCAGTTCTGATCTCATTGAATGGTGGAGCAGACTCAATGGGCTGAATGGCCTACTTCTTTTCTTACGCCATATAGTCTTAAATATCCTGAATATGCTCTACTGAACTGGTAGCAAAGATCCAGGCCTGTGTCTCTGTTGCTTTCCTACTTTTATATGGCATGCAGCAATAACCAATTAAGGCATTGGAGAACTCTTGCCTATTTTCTTTCAGGGCCTGTCATTTTAGTAACTTATACTGGGAAGTACTACTGAAAATGCAATGCTATTGATTGGTATAACTTTTATGTTCACTCAGATTGGAAGTTTCAGGTTCAACCTCCACAAGAGGACTCAATCACTGAGGTTGACACTAAATATAATACTGTGATAATGCTGCATTTTGAAGCTATAATTTTGCAGATGAAGTACTGCTTGAATGCACCGCCTTCCCATTTCAATGATTCTAATGGATGATAGAATTCCCACATCACTAGAGGTAGAAGTCTAGGAATTTCTTCCCACTTGCGTCCTGCTGCTGGCTATGCGAAAATATGGCGGTGCTATGGTTGCCACACTTTGTCCTTTTAAGAACCAGTCAGTGGTCCCAAAAAAATGTGTAAGGTAATTTGAGATGTTGTGAGATTGTAAGGTGTTATCTGATGGTAAAATGGCAATGAATTCTCAGGAGTTGCAGAGAAGGAGAGTCAGACGCAGCAGGGTAGCCAGCTTGCAAGGGCTATTTAATATTGCTGGTGGCTGATTACATTTGACTCCATGCTCTAGTATCTCTCATTTAGCACATTAATTTCACACCACTGACTTCCTCTAACATTGCGAATGACCTGAGTTTAGGTGATGATCTTCATCAGGTCATCACTGAGCAAGTTTCTTTCCACCACTGTGCCGGAGCTCTGAAATTGATTGGTGGAGTTAATGTGGTATATTCCACAGCAGAGAAAGTCTTGATGCTTCATGAGTTCCAAGTTGGCATATTCCACAACACAAAAGAACAGAAGAAATCAGCAACAAAAACAGCAGTTGTTGGAAAAGCTCAGCAGGTCTGGCAACAACTGTGGAGAGAAAATAGGATTAATGGTTCGGGTCTGGTAGCCCTTCCTCAGAACAGAAATCAGCACCATGGTAAAATAAAGTGACATTGGACAGCAGTGAGCTGCATAAGCATTTCACAAATGCATGATTTGCCATTGCAATCAGTACACTTATTGAGGCTGGACTATGGGACTGCCAAATGACGATAGATTTTATTAAAGTGATAGGGCGCCACGATGTCTCAGTGTTTAGCACTGCTGCCATACAGTGCCAGGGACCACGGATCAATTCTAACCTTGGATGACTGTTTGGAGGTTGCATGTCTGCATGGGTATCTGCAGGGTGCTTCAATTCCCTCCCACAGTCCAAAGATGTTCAATGGTCATGCTAAATTGTCCTCGTATGTCGAGGGATGTGCAGGCTAGTTAGGTTAGTCATGGTAAATGTGGGGTTACAGGGATAAGTTGGGGGTCTGGGTCTGGTGGGAATGCTCTTTGGAGGGTCAATGCAGACTTGATGGGTTGAACATCCTCTTTCTGCACTGTAGATTCTGATATACCTAAGATCAAAGTTAAATGTTGAAAATCATGGGATTATATAGCACTTCAGGAGTTTATTTGCCGCATCATGCCTAAGCTAGCTTATTGTATGGGCTATCCAATTAAATCTACTCCTTTGTTCTTTCTCCATAGCTCTATAAAGTTATCCTTTACAAGTGTACATCCAATTTCCTCTTGAATGTTGCAACTGAATCTGTTTCCATGACTCTTTATGGTAAAATAAAAGAAAGACACGCATTTATACAGTGCTTTTCATTACCACAGGGCATCACAAAGTGCTTCACAGCCAGTGAAGTAATTTTGAAGTGAGAACACTGTTGTAATTTAGGTGAGCATGCCAAACTGTGACAACTTGCTGCAGAAAATAAAAGCTCCTACTTTATCCCTTGGAGTTTTATTTATTTGCAAATTATTTTAAATGTATTTCCTTTGGTCACAGACAACCCTGCCAGTTTTACCCTATCTAATCGATTGAAACCGCTCATAAATGTTCCCAAGAACATTTCCAGTTTCTTTCGTTTCTCAATATAGACAAAGCCCCTGCTCACTCGGACTATTCTGATACACCTAACCTGCACTACTTCCAAGACCTTGGGCCCCATTTTTATTCCCAGGTCAGATGTTTGGAGTCATGAAAAATCTCGGCACTGTGAACCCAATCTTTAAGAATGGACACCTGCATTGCCACTTTTAGGGCCATGAATAAGTATGGATGTGCATGTGTATGTGTGTGTGTGAGTGTGTTTGTGAGTGTGTGTTTGTGGGTGTGTCTGTGTGTGTTCATGCATTGGGAGGGTGGGGACATGGACAGGCTACATTGGGAGCTGGGCAAAGTGACCCTGGAAGAAACTAAAAGACTGCCAGTTTCCAAGAAGGTTAGCTGGAAAGCCTGCCTTGGGGCTTGAGCACTATGTTCAAAGTTTAAAAATAAAGATTAAAACATTACACATTTGTCCTACTCTCACCCGATCCAAAGGGGCAACTTCTTTCTCCAAAAGGGGAGAAATATAAAACATTCTTCCAGTTCTCATATCCTCATTACTCCATTTCACATTCATGTAATCACCATGCCTCACTATTACCAACCCATGTAACCTTGATCCATCCCCATGACCCCTCATACTTCAATGTCAACTTAGTGCCTACTTCCACCCACCATCTCTTCTTCCTTTGCTTACAATGTTAACTCGTTGAGTATCCACAAGTGCCCATGCATAAAAGATAACAGATATAATTCTGTTACTTAAATAGAGCTCTTTTGAATACAGGAGCAAAGAAGCCTTGCTTCAATTGCAAAAGAACACTGGTGAGACCATATTTGGGCATTGTACACAGTTTTGAACCCCTTACCTAAGGAAGGATATAGTTGCCATTGGAGGTTCAACAGATTGATTCCTAGAATGGTGGGATTGTCATATGAAAGGAGTGATTGAAGAGACTGGGGCTAGACTCTACAGTTTAGAAGAATGAGAGACAATCTCAAAGAAATCTCAAAAATCCATAGAGGGTTAGAGAGGGTAGAAGTAGAAAACTTGTTTCCCTGCCTGCAGAATCTAGAACTTCTTCACTTCAGAGTTGCTGAATGTTCGGAATGTTCTGACAGCTCAGTCATTTGTTAAGTTCAAGATTAGTTACTAATAACATTAAGGGATATGGATGATCAGGAATATAACATTAAAGTTAACAATCAGCTATAATCTAGAATGGTAGAGCAGGCTCAAGCAAATTAATGTCCTGTGCCTTCTCCAAAGTTTTCATACTCTATTAAATAAAACACTTCTATTCATAAATATACATCTTGACACTTGTTGTGAATCTAGAACTAAGGGTTCTCATTTGAAAATAAGGTGTTGTTCACCTAAGACAAAGATGAGACCTTTTTTCTCTCAGAGGGTCATGAATAATTGAAAATTTCTCCTTCCAAAGGTGACCAATGCAGAGTCTTTGAAATATCTTTAAGGCAGAGATTGATAGATGTGTAAGGGAATGCACTGGCAATCTTGAGATGTTGCTGCTATTGACCTTTTTAATGGTGCAGATCACTGGGTTGGAAATAAGTTTGGTGAGTTGTTCCTGCACTTCCTGTAGCTAACATATAATGTAGCTCATGGTATGTCGGTGATGGTAGGGTGAATATGGAATTCAGTGGCAGCATGTAGAATGTTTTGCTTGAGTTTTTTTTTGTTGCTGTGGCTGCACTCACACAAGCAAGGTAAGCATTCTATCACACTCCACATTGAGACAAGTAGGGAAGACCTGGAGAGTTTAGTTCGTGAGCCATTCAGATTTTAAGGGGGTGGGGGGAGGGTAGGGGATTGAGCAGTATTTTGTTAGAGTTGGTTATTCAGTGAAATTTAGATTGTGCAAGTATTACCTATAATTTGCCAGCTTAAAAGTGAATATTGAACAGATCATGATATAAGCTGGCACTGACTAATCCATTGTTAGAGTGGAGCACTATAGTACTAAAAGTCTAATGGAGTCAGCAGCTGAGTGGTTCTGGTGATACCAAAATAAGCATTGACAAACATGTTATTGGTGAGTGAATGCCACAATGACACTATTGATGACTTGTGATGCTCCCATCACTTTGCTGATGTTTGGGGGAAGGTGACAGCATGGCTCTGATAGAATCATCCTGTTCTTTGTGAACAAGGTATATCTGGACAATGTTCCACTCCTTAATGACATGTGGAACACAGGAAATTTGTCAAACATTGACACCCCCGATGGAAATCCCAGGACAGTTGAACCTTGGCACCTATTGCTTCAGACTTGGACACTCAATCTCATCTTTTGCGTTCACATGACAAGTTCTGCCATGTTGAGGAAAGGTTGTGTTCATAGAATCTTCCCTGTTAGTTCCCTAGTTTTCTACCACCATTGTCAATTGAATGTGATAGAGCAATGGGGTTTGTTCTGGTTCATTGGCAATAGGGGTTCTAATGACGAGAAGATGCCCAAAATATTAATCTCAAAATGGATGCTGATGGGCCTGATGTTTTCTGTTTTATTTCTAGATTTGATGTGCATGCAAGCTTTTATTGTTTTTGGACTAGGTTTTGTCAGTCTCAGCACAGCAGGTGCACATATTAGAACTTGAGGTGCACAGGTCAGAACGCTCCACATGATTTTTCAAAACTCTATTTCAAGAGCAAGTATTTATTCATTTCATTCACTAGTCTCTGGGAAAGAGAATGCCAAAGTCTAATGAACCTCTAAAAGAAAAAAAATCATCTGCATCTCTGCCTTAATTTGGAGACTCCTTATTTTTAGACTATGCCTGCTAGTTATAGATATCCCCCAAAAGGAAACATTCTTACATTCTTACCCTGCCAATCTCCTAAACTCTGAATGTTTTAATAAGATTACCTCTCATTTTTTTCAAAACTTCAATGTGCATAGACACAACATAGTCAACCTTTGTTCATAAGACAACCTCCTTACCCTCATGTAATAGCCTAAGTGAACATTCTCTTAACTACTTCCGAGGCAAGCATATCTTTCCTTAAGATAAAGAAACCAAACCTGCAGACAGCACACCAGATGTGGTCTCACCAGTACCCTCCACAACTGGAGCAACATGTCCCTACTTTTACACTTTATTCTCCTTGCAACAAAGGCCAACATTCGATTTGTTTTCTTAATTACTTGCTTTGTCATCATGCTTATTTTTGTGAAATTCTGTGATTAACATTGTAGTTGCTAAAGCTAGGAAACTACAACTTTAAATGAAACAATGTTAAGCAAATCATATTCTTCCAATATAACCAATGTAAAAGTGGCAGTGTGGTTCTGTGGAACCTTTCTCATCAGAACAAAACTAACGAAACCCTGTAAGTTGAAATATTTTACAATGCTAACTTCCTAAGTTCATCACTGAAATAGCTTCTAAAATAAAATACATCTTAAAATGTTAAAAAAGCACGCTGACTCTTTCTACCTATATTCAGTTCACCAACCTTTCTACTTACCAACTCTCTGGATCCTTGTTAATGCAGCTTTGCCTTTACAGGGATTGTCCATTTAAAAAAGGCAAGGATATTTGGAACAAATGATTTGCTAGTGATGTGATTTGGCCCCCCGTTGTTCACAGAGGCTGCTGATAATGCTACAGAGAGCAGTGCAGTGTGGAATCTGCTTGGGGCCAGGCTACAACCATGTAAATGAAGTGGGAGCACTAAAATTGCATGCTCCCAACCTCTACTAGATTCAATGCAAGCATGCTGCAAATCCAAACCCCGTGACTGAAAATGAAAGTGAATCAATTTCAAGTCCTCAATCTTTCGGATTACCATCAAGGTGGGTAAGGTACTGGTATTAGAACTACCAATGGTTCTGTACCTTAATAAATGTCGACAGAGAGGAAGGGAGAAAAGGAAAAGTTCAAACAGATGTATTGTAAAATGTTATTCTACTTTGATTCAAGTTCTAACACATCAGTGTAATTGGACTGGCTTACTTCAGTTACTGGATAACAGACATTCTGTCTTGTAATTGTTAAAAATCAGGGATTAAACTGTGCTATTACAAAGTTCAAGAGGGAACCGAGCCATCTAAATCACATTGGAAAAGCGATGATTAACTTTAACTCCATTCTATTTGTTTTTCTCTGTCTGTTTCTTTGAATGTTATTTTTTCAACTTTGGGTGTTGATGTCATCAACAAGGGACTGGCTTGGATGAATTATTGAACTCGACAACATGAGAGAGCAGAGTTAACATCTGCACTTATCGCCATTAACCTGGGTTCCATCAGAAACTTTTGCTTTTTCAGCTGTATAGGTTAATTCAGCATGCATGCTTGTTTCAAGCTCAGTGGGTCCTTAACACTGATGGCCATGGTGATGTCTTAAGTATTCACTATGAAAGTAAGAATAATTTAATAAACTCAAAAACAATTAATAGAAGTTCTATAAAAAACTTAAAAACCAGCTAATAAAATCAATAATCGTTCTCAGTTATATTTTTCACAAATGAGAATTTGTGGTGAGATTCCCCCTTGAAAAGGCTTACTGACAGAAAGCAACATAGGGCCATGGGCTAGAACTGAACATAATCTACTTAATTCAATGTTGCTTCATTCATATTACCTGGCAAATTCTTTTAGCACTACATTTACTTTACTTTCTAACTGAGACCCTATTTCATCCAAGTCAATGGTTAGTTCAGTCTTTTTTTAAAATTGCAAAATGACCTGAATTGTCAGATTGTCAAGAAAGGTGACTGTCATAGTTTAGACTGTCACTCAGTGCTTCATCCTTCTTTTGCTCGGGAATATTTACCTTTAGAATTGAGAGGTTATTACTGCTGGGAAAAAACAAACAAACTGGGGCTTTTTTTCTCCAGCAGAGAGAAGGCCAAAAGGTGACCTGATGGAGGTCCTTAACAGTGGTTCTGTACGGTACACACAGAGATATGTTTCTTCTTGAGAGGAGTCCAAAGCTTTATTTGGTGTCATAAATGAGTCACTAACAAATCTAGTACAAAGCTAAGGAAAAATTCAGTTACTAAAAGAATGGTTAGAATATGGTATATACCACCAAGTGGAGTAGTGGTATCAGTACAATACCATACTGACCATTCATAGATTCCCTACAGTGTGGAAACAGGCCATTCGGCCCAATAAGTCCACACTGCCCCTCTGAAGAGGAGCATCCCACCCAGACCCATTCTCCTACCCCTGCATTTCCATATCTAACCCAAACATCCCTGGACACTACGGGCAATTTAGCATGGCCAATCCACCTATGCTGCACAACTTTGGACAGTGGGAGGAAACAGGAGCACCTGGAGGAAACCCACACAGACACGGGGAGAACGTGCAAACTCCACACAGACAGTCACCTGAGGGTGGAATTCAACCCGGATCCCTGGCTCTGTGAGGCAGCAGTGCTAACCACTGAGCCACCGTGCCACCCCAATCATTATTGACTATCCCTACTCATTCCTTGCCTCTCCAAATGCATGTAAATCCTACCTCTCAGAATCCCCTCCAACAACACACTACTGATGTCAGACTCACAGGTCTATAGTCTCCAGACTTCTCCTTACAGATTTTCCTAAACAAAGGCATAACATTAACCACCCTCCAGTCCTCTGGCACCTCACCCATGGCATCACATGATACAAGTATCTCTGCTAGAAGCTCTGCAATTTTTTCCCTAACTTCCCACATTGTCCTCACTTGATCAGGCCCTGGAGATTTATTCACCTCTATGCTTTTTAAGACCGTCAGCACCTCCTCTTCTGTAACGTGGACCGTTTTCAAGACGTCAATATTTATTTCCCTGATTTCCCTAGCTTCCATTTGTTTCTCCACAGTAAAAACTGATGCAAAATATTTGTTTAGTATCTCTCCCATCTCCCATGCCTCCACACAAAGATGGCCTTGTTGATCTTGAAGGGGCCCTATTCTCTCCTTAATTGGTATTTTGCACTTAATGTACATATAGAATCTCTTTGGATTATCCTTAACCTTATTTGCCAAGGCTATTTCATATTCCCCTTTTGTCCTCCTGATTTCCCCCTAAGAATGCCCCTACTTCCATTATAATCTTCAAGAGATTTACTTGATCCCAACTGACTATACCTAATATACAACTCCTTCTTATTCTTTTGAAAGCACTATTTAATTGTGTTTTGTTGTCTCTCAGCACACTTCACTCACATACACAGTGCAAGTGTAATTTATGTATCCAGACCCATGTTTCTTATAAGTTGAAGTTTGTGCATTAAATTTCTGTGTGACATGATGCAGAGTATAAAAACAATTGTCAACTAATTTAGATCTGAATGCAATTGTTTCAGAGGATAGTTTCCTTTCTTTCAAAGTATAAAGACAAAGTGCCAACAGTTAGGCTTTGTTTCAGAGTTTGCTCAGGAATTTCAGGGTTGTTCATTGTTTTTCCCTCTGTTTAGAAGTCAGAGGGCTACTATTTTGTTAGATCACTGAACTCAGACAAAAACTGAGGCACATATTTATGTGCAATCAAATTATTATTAAACAAAGAAACAAAAGGGACATTGTGAGATAACAAGGTGTAGAGCTGGATGAACGCAGCAGGCGAAGCAGCATCAGAGGAGCAGGAAGGCTGACGTTTCGGGCCTAGACCCTTCTTTGTGTAAACTGTTCCACCCAAAATAGAACATAGCTAAAAATGCATAATGGCATTGAACAGAACAAAAATATTCTATGGCATCATTTCTACACTATTGCATTGTGGAAGGAAGCAGTGAATAAGGAACTAGCGTTAATGGGAAAGTCCCACCCATCTCATACAACTAATCTGAGTTTTCAAATTCCAAAACACAACATCAATGAGCTTCGTTCTTAAAAGTTAGACATTCATTAATTAATCCTAAATGTCTAATAGATCAGGCATTAACAATGTCCATTTGGCTGTTGACGTCATGGTGCTTGTTTAGAACTTAAAGTCATACATATTGCAATTTTGACTGTAGTAGAATTGCTTTATGTTCTAAGGAACAGAGACTGCAACATTTACAAGCCCATGAATTTGAGGTGGAGAATGGGAGAACTTACAACCAGGAAATCAGAAGTTGGATTGTTTGAATGCTGGGGAGTTCTGTCTCCAGCAGTTGTGTTAATTTGATTCTCCAGATTTCTCTCTGGAGAGTCAGGCTGGTGGGCAGTCTAGCCGCTCACTGAGTGGGATATGTCTCTGGACCAAAACCCATGAGCAGGTAGGTCTATTGGTTCCAGTAGGTCAGTGAGGATGAGCATCTTTTTCTTAGGCAGTCCCTTAGCATTGAGGATCTTCCATTCCAATTCAATAGGTTCTGAGACGCCTGATAAGCCCAATGTATGATCTGCAGTATCTGCCACCTGTTACTTCATGGGTCATTTGTAGCTGACACATTAGAAGTGATGATAAATTATGTCTGCCTCCCCAAGAGGGGTTCCCAAGAAATGGTTCACACTTCCAGGATTTCATCATTGATCTTAATTGATTGGGTGAGGTGTTTTGCTGCCAGAGCTGTTTGGAAGATGGTGTTAGTTTTCTAGGTTAATAAATGCAGAAAATGCCGGAGAAATTGATCTGATAGCATTCAGTGGAAGTAGAAACAGAGTTAATGCTTTGCATCTAGTATGACCCCTTCACTGCTGGAACCAATGTAATCCTATAATGCCATTCATAGCACTTTTATATGCTCAGTCAAAATGGTAATGTCGGTCTAATATGACCTTTATTTTCTCTACTCAGAAACTTGACTGAAAGGTGAAGACCTATGGTACGAAACTGTCCAAATTTGAAAAGGAGACATGGTAAATCAGCAAGTAGATGCTACGTATCTATGGGTTTTAACAGCTCGAAGATTGTAGAGGAAAGCTGAAGAAGATAGGAAGGTTTGAAAAAGAATACAATAGTGGATTGCGTTTTGATTTCAACCTGGCAAGGTATTGGGAAGTGGTATAGCCATTTTTGTAGATTAGAAATAACAAGAAAGAAAAATTTAGAGAGTCATGTAAAATAGGAAAGAACAAGAAATTTGATAAGCAATTTTAATTTCAATCTTCTGGGTCTCTCCTATAACCTCTCAACTTCTCTGTCTCTCTCCTTCTAACATGCTACTTAAAACCTACATTTTTTCTTGTCCTTGCATGGCTTGGTGTCAAATTTTGTTTCATTTTTATTATGTTGAAAGAACTATATCAATAGAAATGGTTGTTCTGACAGTGAGATATTGGAGATTATTGCTTAGGACTGTCTATTCAGATGTTATTAAGATTTGTTCTTTTGTCTCGTACAAGCAAATGAGATGTGTTAGAAGATTCTTGACACATATGGAAACTATAAGTAGGTTTACATCATTTGTAACTGTTCGCTTCCTGTAATCTCCCCTTATTTTGTACTTTGCGTGCAGAGCACAAGAGGGCAGACTGATCCACTGTCTCTGCAGCTTGATTATAATTGACATTACTTATCGTGTGCAAATAAACTCTGACACAACGGATCTGAAACAGTTGAAAATTGGATTGTGCCTTCAGGCCAAACATTAAAACCTCTGTCCTGAGTGTTCACCTGTCACATAGAATCAGGTCTGTAAAAGTACATACATTCCACATAATGCATTCTAGGTCAACACCACAGTGAGGAATTGCCTGTCGGATATTTTGGGGAGTGGGGAGGGCATGAAGAAATACCCAGCAGAATTCTTGACATGGAAGCACGATTTCAACAACATTTGCGTAATTATACAGGTCATTGTGACTCGGTCATATTTATTTTTGGGTGTTTTCCAGCAGCACAGACAGAGATTACTTGATCTGATTCCAAGTACAACTGGTCTTATTATAGATATTTAGCATTCTGTACCACTTAAGTTCGATTTGTAGTCAATTTCTGGAATGGGCTTTGGATAAAACGTAAGACTGTCGTTTGGTGTAAATGATGGAATTTTAACATGTTTGGGTTGACCGTGTAAAAGTCATGAAGGCAACAAGGAATTTTGAAGTAGAAGAGAAAATCAGTGATTTTCAGGAGTAATAATCTTTGTTAAAATTGTAGTGGAATGCTCCTCTGATGCCTTAAGGCAGCAGTTCCATTGTAGCAACTGGTCTCAGACTGAAGTTCTGTAGAGTATACTGTGCAAGTGGTAGACCTCAACATGCACATAACACTTAGTAACAAGGGAACTATCCATAAGTGAGACAAACAGGAGGCTGGAAAAACACAGCAAGCCAGACTGCATCTGGAGGAGGAGAAGTCAAAGTTTTGGTATTAACCTTTTTCAGGACTGCCTTGAGCTCTAATTTTAAATTGCATCTGCTTGTTCTGGAGTCACCCACAAAAGGAAATAATTTGTTCTCTCTATCCTATATACTCCGTTAATGAACTTAGAGCCCCCTTATTTTCATTACTTTAGAGTTACTTATAACTTGATCAGCAACCTGAGTGCTGAGCTATAAAACTGTTTCTTTAGAAGGCACATATTCAATGCCACCTTCATCTCTGTGAAAATTCCAGTATAACTAGAGCTTTAAATGATTCCTTTTGCCTTGTGGATCAATTCCAACAGAGCCAATGGTCACAAGGCTTATTTTCACACTGTATATAGTCAGATCCCTCAGGTAGAGTGAAAATAGTGGTATTCGTCACCATCAGTCTCTTGAAATGAGACAGACACTTGCCACAGAATACAGTCATAGAGGCATACAGCACAGAAACAGACCGGTCCCACCAGTTCATGCCAAACATAACCCCAAACCAAACTAGTCCCACCTGTCTGCTCCTGACCCATCTCCCACTGTACCCACATCCACCACTTCCTCAGGAAGTTCATTCCACATGCGAACCACCCTCTGTGTAAAATATTCGGCCCTCATGTCTTTTTTAAACTTTTCTCCTTTCTGCAAAAACTTGTGCGTGGAACTTTTAACATGGGGAGGCTGCTGTGCTGCGTGGTTCTGACTGACCATGAAACTCTCCTACTCTGACCACTTGCCATTGGTGTAGTTGAAGGGTTTGCAGTTTGAGAATCTATCTGTTGACCATACTATGAACACCCCTTCCATGATCATTGACTCCTGAACCAGCACTTGAACATGAAGCGTCTGGCTTGGAGATAGCAATATTATCGACTCCAGCACAAGTTCTGAGTAGCCGCTGTAACACTGGTCTCACTATCTGTGTGATGTATGGGGGAGAAAGTAAACATTTGGTCAAGAGACATATTGGAGGTCAGGCTCTGCTATGATGTCCTCCATGCTGATATACGCTGGCAGTATTGACCAGCAAGATATGTGAAGAATAAATATTTGATCCAGATTTCTTGAGAGATCTTAGCACCTATGGAAGTTCGAACCAACAAAATCAAAGCCTATAGGAAGGAGGGCAAAACATTGGCTTCTTCTAATCAAAATGGACAAAACTGCAATTTACTGTTTAATTCGTGGACTGCCTTTGTGACTGGCTGTGAAATCTGATGCCACTAAACAGGAAATTCCTCTTGTACACATCAGTTGGACTGAGATTAGACAGCTAAATTTGTGAAATTCCCAGAGCTCTGGTTTTTCTGTGTGCAACCCATGCCTTTCTCTTTATTTGAAGCCCTTCTTTTCACCTTTGAAATCCTGCTTTCAAAAAGTAGAATTATTTGAGTTAACGTTACAGCCAGTGGACTTTCAATGAATTCACATTGGTTTTTACACTTACCACATGTAGAGTAATCTCCTGTTGAAGAACAAAGGCTTTTCATAAAATGTCTGAAGGGTGATGAAAATGCAATTCCCAATTAAATCTGAGTGATCACAAATCACTTTCTATAATTGTGTCTCTAATGGTATAACAATTCTTCAGTTTAGATTTGCGAATATTTTCTGTCTATTCTGTCACTTAAAAATTCCTTTTATTAACAGGTGCTAATAATCTGGTAAGTATAACTACATGGTATATCATATTATTTTTATTAATATGTTTTTAACATTCTGCTTCGTCCCTTTATTTCAATACACTGTAATAATCTAGTAAGCAGCATTACATTAAATCAACGCACTAACTATCTAGTATTATATAACATTACTTTTATACCATCAGTACCTGCTACATGTTGCAACGTTTCAGAGGCACTCTAATAATCTGTTATTTAGGATTATAGAATTTAATCCAAAAACCCTGACTTTTTATTTTGAAGATGGCAAATTAGTTTTCTTTAAATACATGAAAGCTTCTGTGAAAGCTGGTTTCACCTTCCCTTTTGTTAGTGCATTCAAAAATTTAACTCACTACCTGAATACCATACTCATCGACTTTCTCTACAAATTATTTAAAATCTATGACCATAGGTTACTGGCCCACCTACTGCTGGAAACAGTTTATCCCTATTTGTACAATCAAAGCCCCTAATATTTTGAATAATATTCAGGCTTCTTCAAACTTCTTTGCTCTAGGGCGAACAAACACATGTTTTCCAATCTGTCTACATAACTTTATGCCTTCATTCCCGGTTCACCCTAATAAATGTTATCTTTGCTTTTTCCAAATGTATAACACCCAGAATTGTGCACTGTTTTGTTTTGTGCCTTAGAGATATGCAGAGGTGACACGCCAGAATCTATATGTGCAGAAACTTTATTTACATTGTTTTAAAATAGATTTGCTCTCTCTCATGCTTTCAACTTCTTGTTTTTCATTCAATTTCTGTCTCTCTGTAACCGTAGTAAGTTTTGACTAATAAAACACTAAACAGGCATATGTAATTAAACACCACTCAATTGAGCAATTATGTACCACCTCTTTTCTCCCTGGTAAAACTAAAAGGGTTTATTTTAACTTATACCAACAAACTTATGTATATTGAGTAATTTCTTTAGAGTTCAGCTTTTCCAATTTTTCTAAGTATGGAAATAATTGTTGTGATATTAAGATAGTTGATGATGGTGTTCAGACCAATGGACTTGAGGTTATGGTCATGCATGTCTACTTTGATGAGGTGGATGATCAATTTCAAGACCACTCAGTAGAAGGGGACATGTATCCACATAATCACTGTGCTCAATAATCTGGTCCGCTTGCCTTCTCTTTGTGTGGTCATCCAGAAAAGGAAGTTGTATTGAGCAGTCATGTTATCTGCTTTGGGCCTGATAGAAATAGTGCAAATGTTTGAATTTGGCAGTTTGGTGTAAACCCAGTCCTGAGCTTCATGTCATGGTTTCTGTGCATGCATTCACTTGTCAAAATAAGTTTTTTCTTTACTTGGCAATTTGTACTTCCTTGGCTTATGCAATCTTGTTGAATAGCTTTGACAGCTTAAAAATGGTCAGCAACATGTGAACCTGGATGTCCTTAATTGGCAAGAAGCATGTTCTTGTGGAAGTTACTGGATAAATGCTTGTGTTCTGTGTACCATGTAGTTGTCAACCAAACATTGAGGTAGTTGACGACATATTGATAACATAGCTGGACTAATAATCCCAAACCCTAGGCTAATCTTCTGGGCAGGTGGATTTGAACCCCACAATGGCAGATGGTGAAATTTGAATCCAATAAAATTTCGAATTTAAAAATTAGGCTAACAGCCACCATAGAGCCACTGTCCATTGTTTTGATTCCTTAATGTGCTTTAGGGAACGAAATCTGTTGTTTTCACCTGGTCTGGCCCACATGTGACTCCAAACCCACAGCAATGTAGTTGACTTTTAATTAACCTCTGAATCCACTCAGGAGTACCAAAGCTGCTACTGAGTGTAAAGAAAGGAATGAAAATTCACAAAGCTATCTGACTACAGCCTAGGCACTGGAAACAGCAACACCAAGTGGAGCCCTATTGACCTGCAAAATTCTCTATACCAACATCTGGAGCCATGTGCCAAAATTAAAAGAGCTGGCTCACAAACTAGCCAAACAGCTGCCTGATTCCTCATGGAATCACAACATTCAAATAACCTTTCAGACTGGCATCATTAACTCCCGTATGGCCTGTCTCACTGACAAGACGGATTCATCAGAGGTGGCAGAAGATTAACATGCAGTCAGAAGGGAGTTGCCCTGGAGGTCCTCCATGTTGACATTCAACCTGATGAAGTATCGTGGAAAATCAAACATGAGCAACAAATCTTCAACTGATTACCAGCAACCACACTCTTGACTCAGTTCTGGTTCATATTGAATACTCACGGAGGGCAGCAAGGGCACAGAATGTACTCTGGGTGGGGGATTTCACTGTCCTTCGCCAAAGTGGCTGGGCAACACTACTACTGATTAGGCTGGCTGAGTCCTAAAGGACATAGCTACTAGACTGTGCCTGCAGCAAGCGGTGACCAAACCAGCAAGAGGGAAATATTTACTTGACCTCACCCTCACCAATCTACTTAGTGCAGTTGAATAGGTCCATGATTCGTGACTCACTCCTTGTACTGAGATCTTTGAATCAACCCCTACGCCTCTTACTCCTGTGTTGGTCTGTCAGCACTATCTGTGCTGGTATCTAGGTATCAGCTCTATAACCGCCCAGGAAACATTAGTTGCCCTCTTAAAAACAACATGATTAAATATGATTTTTTGTTAAATGTTTTTGTTTTAATTCTTTTGATTGTGCTGAAATTTTATTGTGGGTGCTACAAATCCGCATGGGTTTAACAGAAAAGAGGGAAACATGCATAAGTAATTAGAGAAATAGTCTGGAAAAGGGACAACAATTAATTTCTTTGCTTGATATTGTTGAAACATCCATGTTGCTGTAACAAAGGAGGTAGAAAAGTGAGGAAATGGAGACAAAAATCCAATTTTAACTTGATACGATCTTGTTAATAGTCATTATATGCAGACTGAAATAGTGGTGGAAGCAAATTCAATAATAAATTTCAATGGGGAATTGGATACACACGTAAAAATGAAGAATTTCCAGGGCTATGGGGAAAATGCAAGAGAATTGGATTAATTTGAAAGCTCTTTCAAATAATCAGCACAGATACTACATACTGAATGGACTTATTCTATGCTGTTTCCTTCTGTGATTCTAATGGTGCAATTATTATAATCTCCACAGGGATTGTAACCTTTAAAAAGTAATGTGAATTGCTAGTTAATAGCTGAAAGAATAGTACACTAAGATTTCATGTTTTAAAACACTTACTGTAACAAATGACTAAGACATTATTAACTAAATATTACCTAAACATTAATGAAACATCTTGGTCGGCCACCTATAACTTAAGTCACACAACTGGATACTCCTTTCTTATTCTGAACCAACTGATAAAACATATTCACCGGTATGTGATACATAGACCTTTATGTAGACATTCAATTTACATGAATCAATCCAATTTGTTCTTAATTCCCAAAATTTTATTCCTGTTCTTTTCATTCCTTAGCCTCAGTAACAACTTGCGATTATGTTTGCAATCATGAACTTGCAATGTTAGAACTGTATTTCATGAGGAGGTTTTCTTTTCTTGGGGACTTTCACTTTTGCAGCCTCATTATAACCCTCCATGAATTTGATCTTTTCAACCTGAGAATGAGTTTCCCCCTGTATTCCTCTTTAGAGAACCATGGAGACCTTTTTGACTTCTTAGCTGCTCCTTTTCACCTGGATCTAGGCAGACTCCTGGCTCTGCTGACCATGCAATACCTCTGCCTGTGATATTCATTAATTTGAAGTAGATTTGTAACCTGATTAAAAAAAACGATGACCTCTGCCTTCTTTCCCATGCAATATGAAACAACTCTTTGCAACCTGATAGCTCCAACACATTTCTGGAACTTTGGGAGGCTCAGACTCTAGTCTTTGTGAACCATTGTTTCCAGTTGGGAGCACTATACATCACCCACCCTGTAACAATACAAGCCTCCCTTTGATCCTTAACTACTCCAGGGCAGTTGTCAAGCAAACTTCAGAACAGACAATGTTACCCCAATCACTTACCTTAAATTAAAGACACCATTCCAAAACATAACAATTTTGTAGATCTCAGAATTGTGATAAACTCATGAAACATTCTGCCACTGCAGAGATGAATGAGAAGTGACTAATATAGATCAGCTTAGACATACAATTAGGGAAATTAATGATTTAATATGATAGAGTAGTGAACAGAACCGAAGAGTTTTCCTCAGAAGAGCACAGATGTAGCAGCCATCATTGGTTTGCAATAGCAGAACTGGATGAAAGGGCAACCCAGCAGCAAAGAATCTTGGACAACAAGGTGCAGAGCTGGATGAACACAGCAGGCCAAGCAGCATCATAGGAGCAGAAAGGCTGACGTTTCCGGCCTAGACCCTTCATCAGCAAAGAATCTTGATGGGCCTGTAGCACTGCCAGGGTCTCCACTGTTTTCATAGGCAGCAATGATCATCACTTCTGCAGGGCTGCTTTTACGGCACAGAAGTATTGCTGAGGGTCAACTCGTGCACCATCTCATGTATGTTCATCGACCAATGTCAATATAGAACAGCAAACATC
Source organism: Rhincodon typus (assembly GCF_021869965.1). Lineage (NCBI taxonomy): Eukaryota > Metazoa > Chordata > Chondrichthyes > Orectolobiformes > Rhincodontidae > Rhincodon > Rhincodon typus. The sequence goes on from NC_063343.1 coordinate 9,237,438, forward strand.
CATGAGGTCTCAGAATGCCCCTGTCCTAGCTGTGTGTGTGTGTAGTTCTTCTTTTAGGTGAATTGAAGCTGGTCATGATATTCAGTTCTGGACTGTGCACGCCATCATAGGAGCGGTGAGACCTCACTGTCCTGATGCAAAGACACATGCCTTGAAATGAATTGGAGCAATATGGTCCAATGCATGATTTTTTGGTCTTGTATTTCTCCCCAAGTCATATCAGTGGCGGCATTAATCTGTTTAAAATAAATCGTTAGCCCATCTGATGAACAAGTAGGGAAAAGAACTTCAGGAAATATCATTAAACATTTGGATTGTATAATCTCATTTTCAAGGTCCCAACAAATAAAACAAAACAAAAATACTTTCCAGGGATTAGTAGATTGTTAGTTGCTGTTGAGAGGCACTCAGATTTTTAGCTGGCACATCATGGAACTTAAATCACTTCAACGAGCTAAAGATTGAAGCAGAGAGTTTCAGTTATGTAGCAGAAATATTAATATATAAAGCATCTTAAGTTTATGAAGCACTTTAGCTCCACATGTTGTTTATCTTACATAGCACTTAAATATGCTTTTTATTTTATCAAACTGATTGTCCCCTGCACTTAGAGTAATAGCATTATATTAACATTTATCAAATTTGATGCATTGAGTTTAAGCCACTTGGGCTAGCAGCCACTTGGTTTATTTTCACATGAAGTTGGCCACATGTTTATTGATGGATACTGGGAGTTGGAGCATACTCTATTCATTAATGTATATTTTCTCAACAATCATTTCTCTTCTTTTCAGAACAGAGAAAAGCCATTCTTTTTCTGTCCTCCCCCCTTTTCATAAGCTTTTCCTCTCAAGTGATTTTTCTTCCACTATAATGTATCCCTCCTCTTTCTCTCTTGCATCCTCGTCAGCAAAATCTATGTCTTCCCTCTCCTCAGTCTAACAGGTTGTCCACTTGTATACACACAATTAGCAAGGCTTGTCTAAAATACTGGCATGGGTCATTTTTGTTCCTCAACATCTGGAAATCTGTCCACAAATTCTAATCAAGCCACTTTCTATTTGTGCTTCTGTTTGTTCTTCACAAGCTTCATCTGTTAGAAATTTTGAGGCAGCTAGTCAGATGGAAAAATATCTTTTTTTGTTGCTGCCTCAGTGATGGATTAATCTAAATCAGAATTCTAACCTCTGTTCGTACCCACAACTGGAAGTGGATGTAAATTAATGAAATATTGATTAAATCTATACATGTGACTCATGAGGCTCCATGGTAAGCATCTGACCCACCCACAAAGACAGAAAGCTGGGCTGCTGCTAATGTCACAGGACACTTGTTTATTTATTTTTGTACCAATCAATTAAAAGCACTTCATTACATCCGGAGAGATCTTCTGCAAACTTCTTTCCATCCTTACTCCTCCTGTGTTGTTTGACACCTCTGCAATTCTGTGAAACATCAGAGTGACCTTCAATTTTTTTTTCCAGACATCAAGACCACGAACACAGTCACCTTCTCCCACTCCATCTGACACACATCATTGCAGCAATAATGCAGGACCCAGTCTGTACTGTTACTGAAACTCAGGAGGCCCCTCCATTGATGCTATCCATATGAATCTCTAGTGCTGCTAAATTCAAGGACTGTCATTCCACTTCTCCCAGGCTGCTAGTTCCCCATCTAATGCTGTTAGCTGTCAAGAACTTATATTCAATCTAATTTACTTCCTTACCAAATTGGTTTGTGTGGTAATTCTGAAAAGGCATAAGAGAGATGAGCAGAGAGTGATGCTGAAGGTAAAATAATTTCTACACTAGGACTTAGGTTCAAATTCAATCTTGGCTGATAGTGGAAATATCCCTTGTTTGCCAATTGTAGTGTTTTATAGAGAATAAAAAAAATACATCGTCCATATCAATTTTGACAGTCTCCGAATATCCAAAAGTAATTTATCACCAATTAACTATTTTCATGGTATGGTCACAGTTGCTGTGAGATTGAGTTATTTGAACAGAGAATAATTTTGACTTGATTAAACAAGTGAGAAATTAAATTATATTCTGCTTGAATGTGATCAGTTGTAAAACATTTTCTGTGAGGAAAATAGCCATATGGCCCAGGTCAATAGGAAGTGATGGGTTTATGGTTTTATGATTGTTTTATTGCTGAAGCCAATGTGAACTGCCAAAATGTTCTGAGGGAAATAAAAAGCCTTTTACTCAGGACACGACTATATTTTCGATTGGTTTAGCTTTTTTTGAACTCAAGCGCTAATCTTTTAGTTAAATTATATTGATAGGTTTTGAAGAACATTCAGATATATCAGTTGGGATGTTTGGTGTCACCAGAGAGGGCATGCTATATATTTTAAGCAGACACATAAGTTATTCATTGGTGTCATCTTATCTAAGTGAAGATCTACACAGCTAGTAAGCTAAGAGTAACAACCTGTTACAAAAAAAGGTGAACTTACAAAATGATGTGTATGTCAAAGATTAACTCAGGAGAAGCTAGGCAATGAAATCACTAAGAAAAACCATTATTTGAAAGAAATCAATCAGGAACTGTACATTCTTTACCAAGCCAATCCAAGACTGTCAATGAATTGTAAATGCACTGATCATGCACTAATAAGTCAATTAAAGTTCAGGATGACTCTGATCACTGTAATGGCTGGAAAAAGTAATGGCTAGCAAAGGTGACTTTTCATGATTCAGCGCATAAGGAAGGAAGATTGAAGACAGTAGGAGAACTCTAGTCAACTTTCATTCACGAGAGAAATAAAGACCTGTGCTTATTCAACCAGTGAAGAATGAGCGGTGATTTAATGAAAGAGAGAAACTTATTACAGGGATTGATAGAGTAAATGCAAGAGAGATATTTCCCCTGGTTGGGGAGTCAAGAAGCAGAGGTCAATTCTCCAAATAAATGGTAGGCCATTTAGAACTGAGAAGAGGAGGAATTTCAACACTCAGGAAGTGGTAAATCTTTGGAATTTTCTTCCAAAAAGAGCTGTGGATGCTCAGTCATTGAGTATGTTCAAGACAGAGATTGATTGATTTCTACATAAAACAACATCAAAGAGGATGGAAATAGCTCAGGAAAATGGTGTTGAAGATGTCGGTCAGCCGTGATCCTAATGAATGGGTTCATAGGGCTGAATGGCCTATTCCTGCTCTTATTTCCTATGTTCTTATACATTATTATCTTCTGTCTCTAATGTGAGACTTTGATTGACGTCCTGTGCATCTCCGGTATCTTATATGTTTAGTGCATGTTGAGGAATTGCTAAATTGAGCATGTTACTTTGGTCCAATGTTGCATTTTCACAGGTCTCAATTGTATTCTCCACACAATGCCGAGCACGTGAATTTTTTCAAATGAAGCTTGCCAACAACTAAGTGACAATTATTACCGTGAATAGCGTGAGGCTTCGAAGCAAAAGATTTGAGAAGAAAATCTCAGTCGCTTTGAAGCAGCTAAAATTGAAAGGGCCCAGAGGCATTGAAGTACAATTAACACAGCATGCGGACTAGTTGCTTGCACATAAACATGAAAGAGAGAGGATAATGTGCATGTGCACCTGTTACTTTTTCCAAGAGTGACTTTTTGGATGCTACATCAGCCCTTTCTGTCAAGGCTATTGAAACCACCATCTGCTCCCATTTCCCTGTAGGAATGTCAAAGGCTGCAGGCTGCTCAAACTGCTTGCAGCCAGGATCTTCTTCAAATTACTTTTAAAGCTCATTTATGGTAATCAGTCACTCAGTTGCTCCTGCTGATGTATGGCATCTCCTTTCAGGAGCTTCTTCAGAGCTGACAAACGTTCCTGATACCTGAAGAATGAAGCAAAAATAAAAGGAAAGGAGGCTGTCTGAATAATTCAATTGTAATAAAAAAATCAACAACACTGTTGCTCTCAGATCTCTCAGCTTTATATGTCAGAAAATTCTACCTTTGTCAGTCCAGAAACTGTACATCACTTCCTGACAGTGTGACAAGGGAGAGATAGAGGGAGGAAAGTGCACAGGGCTATATTTTTAAATGCCTGTGAGGGAGCCAGCAGTGTGATTATAAAATCACAGTCAAAGATGGGAATGGGACCAGTTCAGTTTAGGAAACCTGGTCGGCATGGATGAGTTGGGCCGAAGGGCCTGTTTCTGCGCTGTATGACTCTACGACAGTATGACTGTAACTGTGAGCAGGACAAGAAAGAGAGAGGCTCCGCAACCAATAAGACTGAAGAATCCGTACTGAGACAGCCAATCAGATACTGCCTGAAGATCCAAATCGCTCCTGGGAAGTCTGAGATTTTCAAAGGGCTGGTGGGTTGGTGGGAAGGGGAATGCTGCTCACTGCCAATGAATGGAGCCTTAAGCTATTTAAGAAACTTGTTACAGGGCCTGTACAGAACAGAATTTTCAAAATTTATTTTGCAAACGCAGAGCGGTCTGGTACACAGTGGTGCATAGCTGCCCGGTTCATCAAAGAATAAATACAATTTTTCTTGGCCTTAAAACTGTTTCCTCAGAGATCTACTTACGGCAGCCCTTCATTTGGCCGCATAGCCTCTTTTATTGCAGTGGTCACTGCTGGCCTTGCAAAGAGCTGCCTTTCTCTTTGGCATGGCACGACCAGCTGCCATTTCTCCTACATGACTGCCACTTACTTTTACTGCTAGCTCCAATTGTTGCAGCCAATTGTTGATAGCTTGCATTCACAAACTGAAGATCGAAACACAAATAGAGAGACATTCATACAGAAAGACAGAGAGAAAGGAAGATTCTAAAGAAGTCAGAGGGAAAAACACAGAAAGAAAATTGTGGATTTACGATATCATGCATGAATGAGAGACCAAGAACTGAATTTTCATCCTGAAGGCAGATAGCGGGAGTTAGGAAAATTCTGCACTAGCCACAGGAAATACCCTCTCCAGGGGCACAAATGTTATTGCTGGGAGTGGGGTCTGTGATTAGGCCAGAGCTGTCAATCAGGCAGAGGCTCAGATGTTTCTGCTCTCTAATAATGGTCTTTGGGTAAAAGCAAACCATTGATAACCATTGCTGTTTGAAACAGTAATGTTCCAGCTGCGTTGACAGTTCTGTCTATCTGATCACTACATTAATTTCACATTGTTAACTTACAGGTTATTGGTTTTGAGTGCTTTGCAATTTCAGGTATTGAAACTTTAAACGGTCTCAATGATTGACTCTTTTATTGTCTAGTCATACAAAGGAATTTTTTTCTAGTACATAGAAAAAAGTTAACTAATCGCTTTTTGAAAGCTTTTTTTAAAGCACACAACCTAGCGCAGTGGGGTTAATTGTATCTTTATAGTGTTTATGGATAGAAGAGCATGGAAGTGTCATACTTTGTCATTGGGACTATGAGTGGCTATCCATTGTTAGGATGGCATACCAAGGCATTGGGATCATAAAGGGCTGTAAGCTTGTGGGAAGAAGGAAATACCTTTGAATGGAAACATGAGGGAGTAAGGAAACATAGAGTCATAGAGTCATACAGCACAGAAGCAGACCTTTTGATCCAACCAGTATATGCCAAAAATAATTCCAAACTAAACTAGTTCCATCTGCCTGCTCATGGCCCATATCACTCCTAACCTTTCCTATTCATGTACTTAGCCAAATATCTTTCAAACTTTGTAATTGTACCAGCATCTACCACTTCCTCAGGAAGGGCATTCCATACGCGAACTATCCTCTGAAAAAAAATTGACACTCATGTCTTTTTTAAATCTCTCTCCTCTCACCATAAAAATGTGCCCCCTATTCTTGAAATCCCCCATCCTAGGGAAAAGACAACTACCATTAACTCCATTTATATCCCTCATTATTTTATAAGCTTCCATCTGGTCACCTCTCAACCTCTTACATTCCAGTGAAAGAAGTCCCAGCCTATCCAGCTTTGGCACTGGGGGCATGGGAGTGTTTAGGGGAACCTTAGCACAGAAGCACAAGAAAGACCTTTTCACTTGCTTTTCAAACATTCTCTCATGCAGACTATGGTTCACATCACCCCTAAGGTACTATGAACCATGACCCTTTATAAACCTGACTTTCCTCCATGAGCACTAGAGAAGGACATGACATGGCTATCTCCATAATGGAGTCAGAGTAAGGGAGTGTGGCCTGAACAATCCCATATCCCTGTAAGGCACTGCTGAAAATCAGAAAACTTGGAAATAGGATCAGGAATCCTGGAATTGGGTTCCAGCTCTCATTTTAAAATGGATTATGAGTCAGGCTGAATCTAGCCCAGAATCAGTGAAAAGGCAGGAGAGCAAACATGCACAAAGAACTGTAAAAGAGCAAAAAAATGAGAATGAGGACATAGCGAAAAGGTGTAAAGAAGGGGAAAAGTTGGGGAAATCCCATGTGATATATTAAAACTTCAAAATATCAACAAACTTTAGTTATTATTGAAATAATTTGTTATAGTGACAAAAACATATGGATATGAGCAAGAGTATGGAAAACTGTGTAGGGTACAGAAAGAATCTAACTGTGAGATACACGGACAGATTGCTAATGTACAGTTGTAAATTAGTCATGAGTGAATTGGCTTCCTTATCTAATGTGTACATCGAGATAATTAGTTGTCATTTCTACATTGCATTCTGACTGAAGTTAGAGGGATGTACTGATTCCTTCTAGTGTCATATCTCCACTGGTTGTATATTTAACTAGAGTGGCAATATGACTGATTTTAGACTTCATCTGGTTCGATATTAGAAGCAAGTCAACCAGGTTTCTTTCATCAACAAACAATAAGTTGTTCAATGCAAATAAAACTTAGTCAAACACACAATGATTATTGACAAAAAAAGGTTGTGCAAAGATAGATGTGATTTATATTCTAGGATCCAAAATTTAACATGGAAGGAAATATGGGTAAAAGACATACAATGATCGAATACCCCACAAACCATGTCAAATAGCAAATATGATGAAACAGATCCCTCAGATTTTTCAGCAATTTCCCCCAAGTGTTAGTGACATTGTGGGTTAACAAATCTCATTGAAACTTCACAAGGGATTACAATTATTCTTGACCTCGAACGGAGCCACAGAAGCCATTCCATCATGGACTGCATGTCATATTCTAGTGGCCCACCTTCCTTTTCTGGGTCTATGCTCGTTGGAGTCTTAGAAACTACACTCTAGCATTTATTCACAAGCACAAGCCTTACACAAACAGCAAGCTTCACCAAACCAATACTGTTTGTTTCCTAAGTTCTAATCTTGCTTGAAGCAAATATTGCTTAAGTTCTTTCAGCATCCACTGTTTGCTATATTAATTGTGCACCAGTTTCTTTTGAGCCCTTCACAGGTCTTAGGACATACCTGAGTTCTCACCTCAGAGTTATACAACTGCACCACGACTTTCCAAGTCCCACCTACACAGAACTTGTTCAGTTGTCTAATTGTAAATTGTGTGCAGGCTTCTTTTGAACAATTCACAGCTCCTCGGACATCCCTGAACTCTCAATACATAGCCATGATGTGGAGGTGCTGGCGTTGGACTGGAGTGGGCAAAGTCAGAAGTCACATGACACCAGGTTATAATCCAACTGGTCACCTGAGAAGGAGCAGCGCTCCGAAAGCTAGTGATTTCAAATAAGCCTGTTAGACCATAACCTGGTGCCATGTGGCTTCTGACTTTCTCATTGCACAGAACTAGTCAACTGCTCTTCCACTTCCCTAAGCCCCAACTACAAAGGACACACATAGTTCCATTGCATTTAGCACTGTTAATGATAGTCTTGCTTAACTTGTAGACTGTTTGTCTCGCTATCTCTCTCTCATACACATTTTATTTTAGTCTCACTGCCTGTCACCTTTGAACTCTGGTTCAGTGACCCCTGAACTATCTCGAATGGTCTATTGAAAGCTGTAGACTCCGTCCCCATGGCTGGGAAAAAATTGAATGTAACTAATATTTTGTAACTGTCAAATGTAGTACCTTTGGAAGCTGCTGTCTCCTGAATATTACAATGTTCATTGAGCGTTGACTCCTGCAGCTTAAATAGAAACAGCAAGGAAAGGATTCATCACAACGGTGACATTTATTGTGACCAGTATGAACCCAAATAATGTGACTTGATAGCTTGGAATAAAAAAGGAAATGGTTATTTGATTAATGAAACATTAATTGACAGGTCCCACATTCTACTATCTATTACTGATGCAATAAAATGCACGATCGATAACATCTCAATCTAAGCCATGCACATTTTATGAGTAAACTATTTAGTTCTCATCACAGGTATAATTTAGCATAAGGTATGAACTCAGATTTTGTTGCTAAAATAGTGACTTGTGTAACACAAACATACACATTGCTTTTAATATATAAGATGTTCAGCAAATTTTTAACGAGGAAGAAATTTATTAGGAATAGCAAATCTCCATGAATTGCTGGATGATCTGTATTGTTGTTAGTCCCACAGAAGTGACAGGGAGTGGATTGGTGTGGAGGTGGATGGAAAGGTGGGTGTGGGGGAAAGTCTGGGGGTGGTTAATGATGGGGTCATGTAGACGCAATGGAACTGAATATGGGAGGGGCATTAACCAGTGGCGGATTCGATACTGCTCATTTGTTACCCTGATGTTTGCTGAACCAAAGCTGCAGAAGATTTCCTGCTCTGTGACATTTAAACATTGCAACCAAAGGATGAGGTGCAGTATTACTGCCTTTACAAGGTGAAGCACTGAGGGCACCATTCGGTGGTCTATATACAGCCATCAGAAGGATTGGTAAAGTAAATTATTTGATTGATAGCCCAGGAAATGAATCAGCTGTGTCACATCCATATGTCGAAACAACATCACTGGTGGGAGCAGAGTGCAGGAATATTAAGTAGTAAGGAAAGTGGAGGATGAAAGGGATAGTAAGAATGAGACAGAATCAGCACTAGACAATTCCCAGTGTGAATCATCCACAATCCAGTAGGTTAACATTGAGCTATTAAGGGAGTAAAACACCATGCTTTCATATTTAGAGGAGATCTGACAAAGTTATTCACAGAATTTAAAAGAGTCTGTCAGGATAAACCAGGGTATGCAACTTTAGCTGTCCATGATATGGATGTGAGAGAATTCTTTCCTATGAAACAGCTTCCTTATCTCTGAGGTCCAGGGAAACGGTCCCAAGTGAAAACAACATTCCAACGTGTGTTGGGGTCAACATTGGAACCCTTGCCTTTCCTGATGTTATATAAATCCTTTAGGTCTTGGGGTGTAAGAGACAACATCAAAGTTGGCAGATCTCACAGTATTTGGAAGAATTGTAATCTATGAGAAGGTCAGTGTAGAACTTCAAAAAATATTGACAAGTTGGAATGGGAAACTAGGTGGTAGATGAAGTTCAACGTGAAGAAGTGTGAGTAGATGCACTTTGGTTTAAGAACATGGAGAGGCAATAAGGAATAAAAAGCATTGTTCTAAATGGTGTGCTGGAGCAGATAGACATAGGTGTATATGTGCATAAGTCATTAAAGGTACAAGACGTACAGAGAGCTTTTAGTAAAGTGTACAGTATTCTAGACTTTATTAATAGGGACATAGAGTACAAAAGCAGGACGATATGCTGAACCTATATAGGACACTGATTCAACGTTATCTGGGGAATTGTGTATGGTTCAAGAAACCACACTATTCAAAAGGATGTGAGTGGTTCAGAGAGAGTGCAGAAGAGGTTTATGAAAGTGGTTCCAAGGATGAGAAACTTCAGTTGCAAGAATAGATTGGAGAAATTGGGACTGTTTTCCTTGGAGAAGCGAGGGCTGAGGATAGATTTGATAGAAGTTTCAAAATTATGAGGATCCTGGACAGATTAAATAGGGAGGAACTGATCCTGTCCAGGAAAGGATCAAGGGTCAGAAGGGTACAGTTTTATAGTGTATTGCAAAAGAAACAAATGTAGGTCGAGAAAGAAGTGTTCATGCAGCAAGTGGTCTGGTTTAGAATGCACTGCCTGGATGTGTGATGGAAGCCATTTTACCCAAGGCATTCAAAATAGGAACAACATGCGGGGTTACAGAAAAAGTTGGGAATTTGGCATTAAGTCAAAATGCTCAGAGAGCTTGTGCAATCGTGATATGCTGAGTGGACTCCTTCTGCACTGCGGCAGTTCTATGATTCTGTGATACTATTATGAACAGCACAAGTGTAAAGAAGAGTTTCCTGACCCTAAAATAAACAAATAATTATGAGATTTATTGCCAGTTTTTACTAAATGTCAGTATTATAGTTGCTCCACAAACAAAACAAAAGCCAAGGTAGTGTGGTCAGTGGTGTGCAAGGCATCCTTTGTGAATTGAAAGTCATTTTGATCAATTAATCAGCAGTGGCAGCCTCTATTTTCACTAAATCAAGACTGATGCTTATGAATTGGATATAGGTGCAGTTCAATTACAAGAAGATGAGTCGGATATACAGAAGACAATGGCATACCTTTTTCTTAAAAAAAGCTATAACATCAAAAGAGATACCCAACAGTGGAAAAAGAAACCCTTTCTGGTTCTTAAACATTTTAAGGTATATATCGATAATGGCAATATGGAAACATTAATATATCTTGATTAAAGTCCCTTAGACTCTGTGGAAATATTAAAGAAACAAAATGCTAAGCTTTGTGATAGAATTTGCTTTTATTGCCTTGTCACTTAAAGGTTATTCACATTGAGAAGAAGAAATGTAATAGACAATGCTTTGCCAATTAATTATGGAATGTAACTGTTTGAATTATTGATGTATAATGGAATCTCAGAGAACTACATGACTTAAAGGGAAGAAGAGTGAATGAGAATGTGTATAAATGTCACTTCACCTGATGAAGGAGCAGTGCACCGAAAGCTTGTGATTTCAAATAAGCCTGTTGGACGATAACCTGGTGTCATGTGACTTCTGACTTTGTCCACCTCATTCCAACACTGGCACCTGTACATCATTTACACTTTGTAATGAAATGTATTTTAAAATGATGTACCATTTTCTCAAGGGTGGAGAGAGCTCATGTAAAAAGTTTTTGTGGACCTGAGTTTGTAGGTCTGCAGAGATACCTGGCTTGATACTTTGTAAAGAGGTCAAAGAAAAGAGTGGAACACTTTTTAACAAGACATTTCTTGAAAGTCACCTGTTTCATGTAGCTGCTTGTTTACTGCGTTTCCACCAACACACCCCTCCCCGCACCCACCCCCCCCAGCAACTTCCTGGGTTTATGATCGTTCAGTTGCACCTTTGGTTTTGGAGACTGTTTGGATTTTTCAGTTGGTGAACAGCTTGGGGAGAAGAACAAGCTTCCCAGCCCAGTTCTCCTGGTTTTGAAAAACCGCCCGTTCTAGATCCTGTGTGGCATTTGGAGCCCTGATCCAGTCCGAACCCTGAATGTTGTCCTGAAATGTATCCTGAGGAATCTTGATTCTCTGATTCCTGAACAGGTTTCCTATTGGCAAAGATCTTAGACACATCCATTTGTGTTGGTTGATGTATGTCTTTATGTGCCAGAACATCAACTCAGCAGCCATCTGAACATTCCATGATTCTTCTTTATATGATGTGGAGGTGCCAGTGTTGGACTGGCGTGGACAAGGTCAGAAATCACATGACACCAGGTTATAGTCCAACAAGTTGTTTTCAAATAAACTTGTTGGGCTATAACCTGGTGTTGTGTGATTTCTTCTTTTTATGCCTTCAAGAACTAAGATTTATTGCCAAAAGTGCTTTCTCTTTCTCCAATGTGAATCTATAGTTTGTAATAAATCAATAGTCTTGTGTTTAATGAAAGAAGTCTGGTTGTTGAATCTTTTTATTTTAAGTCTAACATGAAGAAAACATATGATCGGTTATATCAAGAACTGGGTAAAACAATTAAGTTTGTGATCACCTATGGGATAATGTGACTAGAGAAAAGTTGTGCATTCCTCCCATCATGGTCATGACAATACTCAAATGTAACAGCACTGGAACTGAAAGACAGACAATTTCTATATCAGGTGGACAATCTGCATGGTCAGTTTTACATTCAGACAGCAAGTTGAACACCAATCCCGCGTTATCTTGGCAGCAGCAACATTGAGAGACCAAATTATTGGTGTAATAAGAAGGTTTAACTGGAACTTACTGGCCTATATGGGTATCTCTTGCATTCTACAGATTAGATTTTGCTGATTATTCCTGGTATATAACAATCCAGACATTACAATTTGTTGTAGATGTATAACAATCTAACTCGAAGGGAAAGGGAGCTATTATTTCACCTTGAGTTTTGGTGATGCAGACCCTGAAATTTACAAGGAATTTACGAATATTTAATTTGGTTCCCTAATTTAACGAGCGGTTACAATTACCTGGATGCCAATTCCCTATCCTTCCAACATAACTTTAAAGGCACAGGCCACGTTAATATATAAATGCTCCAGATCTTTGAAAAAGTATGCAACTTATATATTCCCCTAATACCTCCTGAAACACCTTTAAAAACTGACAATCTTATAAAATTAATAGAATTTAAGATATGTGCATCTATCAGGCTTTTTAATTAGGGAATCATTTTTATAAAATATTTAGCGGCATAGTTTCCAAGCAAGTTATTGCAGTTACAGTGATAATATTACTTTACGTCTTTGTGTTCTTCCTAATCTGTGTCCAGTGACACTACCTCATTGGAAACCTGACATGGTGAACAATTTATTTCAGGAGGTGACTTCATAAGTAATAACCCTCTCCCTTAGCCCCACTGGAAATGGTGGAAGCTATCTCATAAAGAATTCAGTCTCTGAACAGGAGTTCATAAAACCAAATGAAATCTTTAAGTGGAACCTTGTAGGGGTACAAGCAAGGTGGGCTATGACGAGAAATGTTGCAGAAATGGATGAAAAGACCCTCAAGACCTTCTCGATGTCAGAAGGAATTCACAATAACTTTTATGCTTTTCACAAGTGTCATGGTGAGTTTCTTGCTAGGCAGCAGTGATTTGTCAATTGACAGGAATTTTTGTTTGTTAGGTGCGTTGACAGCACAACTTGCCTCATTAATGTTCAGATCCCTTGTCTTACCAAACTTGCAAAAATCTAGGTGCCAGGCTTCATTCACCCTGGCTCAACAGTTGAGGAGAAGGAACATCTGTGAGGGAGGAACATTTGGATGGAGGAACACCAATAATGTCAGATCTAACAGGAGGGTCTAGCTTTGAGTGGGCACGTTGGCGAAGGGTGTAGAAAGACATGTTAACAGCCTACTGCATACAGAACAGTCCATCTCCAGGAGACACTGTACTGACTGCAGCTAAACTATCTCTAGATGTCTGAGTGGCTCTCCAGGAGGGCAGTCACTGATCTCTGTGCCATGCTGTGTGAAAGTCTGAGAGCATGGGATTGGTGGGATTCCATTGTCAGTGGCGTTGAAGATCACCTGGTGTTCGGCTTCTATGTCTACACATTTTTTTCAGAGATCTGCTGGAGATATGTAGGGGATCTTGCAGTTTGTGACACAGCAACATGTCAAGGAATTGACCAATGCCATGTGTAAAATAACTGGTGACTATGTGCACCGCAGCACTGATCCAGACATTCAAGAGACAGGTACAGTGTGTTCAGGGCCAAATATCCCCAGGGGCAAGGTAGCTTCGCCTACACATGTCCTCATCAACATTCCCATGAAACAGCCAATAGAAATGCTGTTGAATATTCAACTGGTCTATAACCACAAAGGTGAATCTCCTTTGATAGCCCACCTGAGAAGGAGCCAAGATGCTGTCCCAGTTATCACAGTTTTTCCAGAATCCTACATTGATTCCAGGGATGGATCATTGGGAGTCACAGATTACCCACTAAGGACATGGCTACTTGTTCATGTGACGAGCCCAGATACTGCAGCAGGGGAAAGGTAAGGCATATAACCCAAGAGACTATTTTGTAGGGTGTAGAGCAACTGTAGTACAATTCCCCTGCCTTGATTGATCTGCTGGATCAGTCTTCAGTTTGCCCCTATGGGAATCTTACATACTATGGTGGTTTGCTGTGCTCTGTACAATTTGGTGCTGCACAGAGAGATGTGTTGAATAATGAGGTCATTACGGTTTGTGATACCCCCTCAGAATATGAGGCTGTAGGGGGATGTTCTTATCCAGGTAATGAAAGATGAAGGATTCAATGGACAACAGGCATGACACAGCCAAATGCACAACGTAGGCTTGGGATGTACTAATACACAATTATTTCCCATGACCTTTATGGCCTCTGTTGCCCAGGTGCACATTGCACATTGACAAAACTGAGGAAGTGACTAACTGTAACTTTGATCATTGCTGAAAGAACAGCGTTACAGATAAAGTCTCAAAGGACAGCAAAGTTTGGAAAGAGAAGTATAGAAAAATATCTTTTACTAAGGGGTACATTGCAAGGCTTAGCATCTACATACTATATTCAATTGTGATGCCAAGTGCAACTAGTTGCTCTTCTTAAATCTTGCATGTCTCCCAAAACTCACAGCTGAGGTGAAGAAGTCTCATGGATGGGGATGACTTTGACAGATAGTCTCTTGCTGCAGAGATCTGGAAGGCTCAGCGAGCTGAGTGGCTCCTTCACAGGTACAAGACACTGATCTGCTGTCGTGGCTACTCGAGGTGCTGGAGCCCCTGGCACAGGAGCTGAGGGTCTGCTGTTCACTTTTGGAGGGCCCCAAACGTAGAAGGTTGCTGCCCCGACTCCCTTACGAGCAATGTTCATTCTGTGTCTTCTCTGTCTGCTTCAGAAGTGCAATGATCTGGTGGAAAATCAAGGTGGCCCATCCCCCACTTGTCTTGCACAACTGCAGAAATGGTGTGCAGGTCTGAGCATATTACCAGCTTTCCAAAAGTGCGTTGCTAGATCAGGGGGTCCATGAAGATAGCTGGAGGCACAGCAGCACTTAGGGCCCAAATAGACTCCTTAATCGTTGTCCAGACATGGGTTTGTGTTGCCTGTGACAGCTGCACCAGATGTTCCCTTAGACTCCATTTGCCATTTTGCTGGTGACTCCAGAGGTACAGAGTCAGCCTAGGACAGTTCTCTTACTGTCACTGGCCTCACCTGTCCCAGTGGCCTGTGTCTGTGCCTCAGGCACATCTTTGCCCTGCTCACCAGTTTGATTTTCTGAATCAAAGTGAGAACAGCATCTAGCAATGTGAGAATATTCACACTGTACAAAACCTAACTTCTCAGAGGCAGCCAGCTAGCGATTCGGTCTCTCTGGCATAGTTGAACTGAGGAAGTGGGATCTGACCTGCGTGAGAGAACAGATAGGTTGAAGGGTTCAGTACCCACCCCCAGCACCCCCACATCCTCCCTCTAACTCTTCCTATTGTGGATCTCCAGTGTGCAATGTTGAACTATGAGAACACTATGCCTCTTGTCTGCTACACCAACGTCCAACCCACCCCTTCCCACAACTACCTTCTGACTCAAGTGTAACAGAACCTGAGGTAGCTGCATTGGTCTGTACAGCCACCTATGGACTCACCCTGAGAGTGGAAGCACATCCTCATCTGAGAGGGACTGCCAATGAATGAATGAATTAATACTCTCCTCCACATGTTCACTCACATGCTTTTGCCTGGATCCTCCTGTCTTACCATTAGCAGCTGTAATTAGCCTTGTGTTCTGAGATCAGCTATGTGAATAAAGAACAGAGTTCAAACTAAACTCCAGCTGTACTTTGAGTCTCAGTACCATTGCAGGCTGCGCTTGACTAGTTGAGTCATGGAGGAATCTCTCTTAGACTTTTCAAGTTATTCAGCTTTTAAGGTTGATATCAAATATGAAATGACACAGACGCCATCAATGCACTGGCAGTTATTAGCTGATGGCAATTCAATAGGATTGAGGGAAATAAATAATCATCCACCAATATTAATGAAACCTAGAAACAACAAAGGTTTATTTGTTTCGCTTGTGTGGCATTCTGGCCTCTTGATGGGAAAAAGTGGTGAGCCTGAACATTTTCATTCTTTTTCTTCAAGGAAGTCTATCTTGATATTCTTCTGTTCAAAGCCCCACTGAAAAGTTTCTGATTTAACTTTTTCACTGCAGTATAATTTTGTTTGTCTATGCATATTTATTTATAGTCAGCTCGTGGGAAATAAAACAGCCTTGCCACAGGAAACCAAGCTTTATGTGGAGAGCTGACCCATTTCGGTATCAATGGATAATTTCACTTAGAGAGGTCACTGGATAGCTGGTGAAATAAAATGGAAAAAATGCAGCTGAGTAGGGTCTTCTGACGTTGTTCTGAGATGTGTTTTTAAGGGATAGGAACATATACTTACAAAATATACCAACCAATTAATCTACGTAAGCAGTCCTCTTTATCTCTTTTTCCAACATATTCCAAAAGTCTTCGCTGTTCTTATCTTTCAACTTGCCTTTCTGGCCAATCTTCAAAGTTGACAAGAGGCTGAATGTTGCACTGAGGACAGGATTCCTGTCCTTACCTCTCCCACTGTGAAAAACATTGGGGTAAACCATCCCAAGCTTGGCAGGCCCCTCCAGTAGCCATTCAATGGATAATCTCACTCAGAGAGGTCACTGAGTAGCTGGTGGAATAAAGTGAAAAATGTCAGGTCATTAACTAGCTTTGAGACAAGACTTCCAACCACATTGGGGAGAACAAACATACATGAAAGTGTGAATTAAGAGAATGAGTAGGACATCTAGCCCCTCGAAACTGCTCCGCCATTCGGTGAGATCATTGTTGATGTGACTGTGGACTGTCGATGTCACACTTTCACCTGCTCCTGGTAAAACTGACTCCATTGTCAACAGATGGCCACACAGGGAACGGCTACTCCCATCAGAAAATTGAACCCTGGTTTCCCAATTGATAGGCGGGGATGCCAACGACTAGACTAACAAGGACCCCTGCCTCTTACAGCTGCCAGCTAATAAAAAGGCAACAGCTCTATGATCCAAGGGACACATAGCTGGAGTGTTGGCCACTGGAAAAGCAATTAACTTCCTCGCACATCTTCCATAGCCACATTGCACCTCGTCTTTAAAAGGTTCAGGATTCTTTTAAGTTGCACTATGCACTCACAAAATTAGGTCCCCTGCTTTGGTGAGCAGCCAATGTCATTGCAGATTAGCGCTGGTTACATGCAATAATCAAGGAAAGTTTCAGATGGTAACACACTGCAATGGAGTCAGACTTCAAAGTAAATCATGGGTCATACAGGAGCCAGGTTGGCAGGACCGAGCTTGGGAGAGGTGTGGGGTGAAGGTGGATTGGCTGGGCTGAGTGATGGAGGGAGAGGGCAAGAGAGTCAGGGAGGGGAATAATTTAGGATGGGGAGTGTCTGCTTGACAGACAGGCCTGAAAAGGTGGCACCACCTCTGTTTTGCTCTGCCACCAGCCTGCCCCATGAAATGCGCATGGTCAGACATTGGCTCTGGCTTTGCCTCACCATTCTACAATCCCAATGGTGGCAGAGGGAGCTCCTTCATTGGCTATCACCTGACCACTTATACCTCAGTTGGCCCACTGCTGGTGAAATTGCAGTCAGGGTTGGTGTGTTGATGTTGTGCCCTATTTTGCAGCCTGCCCTGACTGCCATCTTGCCCCCCAACACTCTCTCTCAACCTGTGCCCCATGAGGGGGTTGTAAAAGTCAGCCTGCATTCTTTGCTTCAATCCTATCACTGGTTGTATTTTCTATAGGTTTACAGTTTTTGTTAGTGAAAACATATCTCTTGCTTTGTCCGAAATATCATATATTTCAATTTAAAGCAATATCTCATTGTGCTGGATTTATGAAACAAACTCTTTCCACTTTGTCCTTGCCTTCAAAATTTTAAAGGTTCCAATTAAATCTCCTTGTAATTAATTTTGATGCAAAACAATGAGCCAATTTGTATTTTCTCAAAGCAACAATTATTGTATTGTGAATGTACACTTTACCCTCTCTGGTGCTTCAATAGCTGTCCTATAACTTGGAGCTTAAACTTGCAGACTGTACTCTGACTGTGGTATTAGAATGTTTTATATTGTGTTATAGGAGGATCTTTGATCTATATATAACCAGTTATTTCTGACCTGATAATGTTTGAGTATTCATACTGGGTGCATCATCCCTCCCCTTGGTGAGGACGAAATACACGTAAGGCAAAATGAAATCTTAAACACTCCTTTGATTATTTACAACTTGCCTCTGTTGAAAGCAACCAACATAATCAAAGACCACTCCCACCCAGTTATATTCACTTCCATTGGCCAGAAGATATAAAAATTTGTATACATGTATGAACAGATTCAAGAACAGCTTCTTCCCTGCTTGTCAGACTTTTGAATGGACTTCTTTAATGTTACTATTGATCTCTCTTTGCACCTTGTCAGCAGCTGTAACACTGTATCCTGTAGCCTGTTCTGTTTCCCTGATGCACTTGTATAAACGATCTGCCTGTAAAATACATAAGACAATACTTTTCACGGTACCTCTGTACACGTGACAACAATAAATCAAATCAAATCAAATTAAATCAAATCAAATAATTTTTTTTTTAAAGAAAGACTTTCAAAGTCCAAGCTTAGCATCGGTGAGTCATAAGATCGTTTATAAACTGCCACATAAAGACCAATTCTGATCAGGTATCAAATGTTCTCCTCACACTTCAGACACCACACAACATACACACGCTGCAATGAATACCCATATCATGTGGAAGAAAAAGAGTTTTGAATAATTTTCTGCCAGTCACATGATGCTGTAATACTTCAGTGGTTACATCACGAAGAATTGTAATATGTTCCATCAAATCCTGAGCAGAACCAGCAGCTCACAGTGGAAAACTCTCAGTTGGCAATAACTTAACTAAAGCTCAAACTGTTCAGGTTTCTTTCTTCAGTTCAATCAAAGCAGTGTATCTTATGTGAAGTCACCAATGGCTTCAGCAGTTAATAGCGAGCCTGGAAGCTCAGCTCATGTTCACAATTCACTGAGGATTTCTCCTACCTTCTGACTTTGAATGAGTTTCAATCTTGTATGTGTTTCACAGGTACCTTTCATTCTACACATAACAGTCAAAGCCTCTTTCTTCTGTGTTCTCCAGACTCTCTATCGAACTTGGAGGCACAAAACTGTGAGTGAACTTGAAAGGAAATTTAGAATTCATTTCCCTCCTTGCACCCCCCTCACCCTTAGAAATCTTTGGCATTATCAAATGTTGATGTATTTTTAAACAATGAACCAGAGTGTTAATATTCAAGTCATCCCGAATAGATTCTGGCAGCGAAGAACTGCAAGAGGCACACATCTGTGTAGTGTTAGGCCAAAGTTTTCTCATGCAAATAAAAGTCTGTCCTCATTACCGACAGTGACATTATGATTTGTAAATGTTGCTCAATTAAGGGAAACAGCATGTTGGATTTTGGGAGTTAAGTCTTGTGTTGAGTGGGATAATAGGGCTTCTAGAAACATTAAATGACTTGTGGTGCTTTTAAAGGCAGAGCATTTAATATATTTGTATGACATTATTTTATCGAGTTTTTAGTGGGAACATAAATCTATTTAAAATAAACAGATTAATGTCAGTGAAGTAATGTAGGAAGGCCCGAAATAGGTGCATGGGTTGTGCGGCGTGATTAACTATGTCCATTCATTCCATTGCAACCAAAACAGGAAATTAGTTAGAATCCCTATGATATGGAAGCAAGCCATTTGGCCCATCGAGTCCACACTGACCCTCTGAAGAACATCTCACCCAGGCCCTACCCATCCCTGCAACACTGCATTTGTCATGGCTAATCCACTGAGCCTGCACATCCGTAAACACTATGAGCAATTTAGCATGGCCAATCGACCTAACCTGCACGTCTTTGGACTGTGGGAGAAAACTGGAGGGCCCAGATGAAACCCACACTGTCACGGGGAGAATGTGCACACTCTACACTGACAGTCGCCTGAGGCTGGAATGTAAACTGGGTCCCTGGCGCTGAGAGGTAGCAGTGTTAACCACTGAGTCACAACGCTGCTGCATGAAGTTCTGTTTGGTGATTTCCTCGATTGCTACATGTAGCCAGCACTAATCTGCACTGACATTGGCTGCGCACTCCAGCAGAGGACCTGATTTTGTAAGTGCACCGTGCTACTTAAAGGTATCTTGATCCTTTTAAAGATGAAGTGCATTGTGGCTGGTGGAAGATGTGTGAGGAAGTTAATTTGCTTTTGAAGATTTTTATCAAAGAGGCTCAAACTATGTCATTTATTCATTTGTCGGTTGTGAGTGTCGCTGGCTGGCTGGCATTTCTTGGGCATCCCTAGTTACCCTTGAGAAGGTGGTGGTGAGCTGCCTTCTTGAACCACTGCAGTCTTCCTGCTGTGGTTTGACCCTCAATGCTATTAGGGAGGGAATTCCAGGATTTTGATCCAGCGACAGTGAAGGAACAGTGATATATTTCCAAGTCAGGATGGTGAGTGACTTGGAAGGGAACTTGGAGATGGTGGTGTTCCCATGTATCTACTGCCCTTGTCCTTCTAGATGGAAGTGGTCGTGGGTTTGGAAGGTGCTGTCTGAGGATCTTTGGTGAATTTATGTAGTGCATCTTGTAGATAGTACACACTGCTGCTACTGAGCGTTGGTGGTGGAGGGAGTGGATGCTTGTGGATGTGGTGCCAATCAAGTGGGCTGCTTTGTCCTGGATGGTTTAAAGCTTGAGTGTTGTTGGGGCTGCACTCATCCAGGCAAGTGGGGAGTATTCCATCACACTCCTGACTTGTGCCTTGTAGGTGGTGGACAGGCTTTGAGGAGTCAGGAGGTGAGTTACTCGCCGCAGTATTCCCAGCTTCTGGCCTGCTCTTGTAGCCACTCTGTTAATGTAGTGAGTTCAGTTGAGTTTCTGGTCAAAGGTAATCCCCAAAATGTTGATAGTGGTGGATTCAGTGATGGTAACACCATTGAATGTCAAGAGGTGGTGGTTAGATTGTCTCTTATTGGTGTTGGTCATAGCCTGGCATTTGTGTGGTGCGAATGTCACTTGCTACTTATTAGCCCAAGCCTGGATATTGTCCAGATCTTGTTGCATGTGAACATGGACTGCTTCAGTATCTGGGGAGTCGCAAATGGTGCTGAACATTGGGCAATCATTGACGATCATCCCCACTTCTGACCTTATGATGGAGGGAAGGTCATTGATGAAGCAGCTGAAGATGGTTGGGCTGAGGACACTATTGGAGCTGAGATGATTGACTTCCCACAACCATGACCATCTTCTTATGTGTCAGGTATGACTCCAACCACTAGATGTTGTGAAAGTGGCTTGATGCAAGATGCAGAGAGAAGGCAAGACATCCTGTATTCACAGGTTCACAACAGGCCCTTCCAATATGATTAGGAGGCAATGGGAAGAGATAGCAGTGGTGATCAATGCAAGAAGGATTGCTCCAAGAGCATGGAGACAGTGCTGGATGAAGTCTAATCAGCTGACATGATTTGCCAAGCTGAGTGAGTTCCATCTTCAAATGGCATATTTTACCAGCACCATAAAACATCATTCACTGCTTAGTTCATTAGACTCCCATCATTCAACTATCTATAAGTGCTATCAGTCAATGTGTAACTGCCCAACGCGCACTCCTTTTCTCACCCTCACATGCTCAGCACTGCCACAACCTTCACCGTCACACAACTTGCACACACCAGCAGCTACCCAACATGAGGCAAACATAATTAACAATACTTTAGGGTGTAGGCCATTTAAAACTGAGATGGGGAGGAATTTCTTTACTCAGAAGGCAGTGAATCTTTGGAGTTCTCTAACCAGAAAGCTGTGGAAGCTCAATCATTGAGGGCGTTCAAGACAGAGACTGATAGACAAATAACATCAAAAGCTATATAGCTAGTGTGGGAAAGTGCCATTGAGCTAGCTGATCATCCATGATCTAATTAAATAATGGAGCAGGGTTCACAAGTTGAATGGCCTACTTCCATTCCTATGTTCCTACTGATTGTATACCTCTTGCAGGAGAAGGTAGCAACCAAAATCAACTGGAAGAGGTCAAGTGCACCTGCATATTGTACCCTATGGAGAAAATTGTGTTGTCAATTTTAGAATGGATACCACACCTTGTGGCAGCAGGTAGAGGTGAAGGGATTTTTATGAGTGTAAATGTATACCCAATCGTCCTTGTTTTTATCCCAATTCTGTGTCATCTCACAGGCTGAGGTTATTCTTCAAATCCACCTGCGGTTCCCTCAATTGAATGTCATGAGGCACTATGTAGAATTAGTGGGAAAGATCAGTGCACACAGAAGACAGTCAATAAAAGAAAACTCAGGAATGATAATCGAAAAGTAAAGAGCTGCAGATGCTGGAGGTTTGAAGCAAAAACACAAATAGCACGTCTTTGGACAATAGGAGAAAACAGGAGCGCCCAGAGGAAACTCACACGTGAATGTGCAAACTCCACACAGCGGCCCAATGGTGGATTCGAACCTATCCGTAGTGCTGTGGTACAGCAGGGCTAACCACTGAGCCACCTTGTCATCCCTAAAGTGCAATAATGTATATAAAGGTTCAGAATGATTGACCAGCTATTATCATCTGTACCACCAAAATGCCCTCAATAAGTCTTCTTCCTCCTCACCCTCCCATTATCTCTCAGTGAACTCTCTGGTTCTGCAGCGGGGATGGAGGGAGCCCATTCACCAGAAGAGCTCGTTGGCCTTGCAGCTTGGTTGGGTGACACCGGATAAGAACATAAGAATATAAGAACACAAGAACTAGGAGCAGGAGTAGGCCATCCGGCCCCTCGAGCCTGCCCCGCCATTTAATAAGATCATGGCTGATCTTTTTGAGACTCAGCTCCACTTACCCGCCCACTCACCATAACGTTTAATTCCTTTACTGTTCAAAAATTTATCTAGCCTTGCCTTAAAAACATTCAGTGAGGTAGCTTCAACCGCTTCACTGGGCAGGGAATTCCACAGATTCACAACCCTTTGGGTGAAGAAGTTCCTCCTGACCTCAGTCCTACATCTGCTTCCCTTTATTTTGAGGCTATGCCCCATAGTCCTAGTTTCACCTGCTCGTGGAAACAACCTCCCTGCCTCCACCTTATCTATTCCCTTCATAATCTTTTATGTTTCTGTAAGATCTCCCCTCATTCTTCTGAATTCCAATGAGTATAATCCCAGTCTACTCAGTCTCTCCTCATAATCCAACCCTCTCAACTCTGGAATCAACCGAGTGAATCTCCTCTGCACCCCCTCCAGTGCTAGTATATCTCTTCTCAAGTAAGGAGACCAAAACTGCACACAGTACTCCAGGTGTGGCCTCACCAGGACTCTATACAGCTGCAGCATAGCCTCCCTGTTTTTAAGCTCCATCCCTCTAGCAATGGCAGACAAAATTCCATTTGCCTTTTTAATTACCTGCTGCACCTGCAATCCTACTTTTAGCGATTCATGCACAAGGACACCCAAGTCCCTCTGCACAGCAGCGTGCTGCAATTTTTTACCATTTAAAACATAGTCCATTTTGCTGTTATTCCTACCAAAATGGATGATCTCACACTTATCAACATTGTACTCCATCTGCTAGACCTTTGCCCACTCACTTAGACTATCTATATCCCTCTGTAGACTTTCAGTGTCTTCTGCACACTTTGCTCTACCACTCACCTTAGTGTCATCTGCAAATTTTGACACACCACACTTAGTCCCTAACTCCAAATCATCTATGTAATACACTTGTGACTGGATGGGCCAGAGCCAAGTTGACCTTTTTCAGTGTGAACTTCCAAGGGTGGAGGTGGAGGGGGGCAGGAGGTGGAGGTAGGGGCCTGGCCTCCTCTCAAGTGTCCTAAGTGGATACCTCTCAGGGAGGTATGTGTGATTCCTCTCCTGGCTTGGCGTCTCCTTGTGAGAACGGGACACCCGTAGCTTGCATTAGGTTCCTTGCCTCCTGTCGCTGTACCTTCAGTCCTGAGGACCATTGGCTGGGGCGACGGAGAGCATGTCTGCGCAGACCCTGAGGATACTGGGCCTGGGTCTCCTTGGCAAACATCGCCCTATCCATGGAGGCAGACAGACAGTCTCATGGCTGCAGCTTTTGGGCACTGAGGGCCATTCCCTCCCACATTACTGCCTGCAGCTCCTGTCCTTCCCTGTGCACATGGCTGAAGGCCCTGATTCCTGACTCCACGGGGTCTTCTCTTGCCTGGGCCTGAGCAGGTGCCTGGTCTCTGCCTGTCCTCCGAGTGCAGGTGGCCCGGGCCATTTCTTCTTCGGCCAGCTGGAATGCTGTCAGTATCTGGGCCCTATCAGGCCACCTATGCATGACAGCAATTCTTAAAGCTGCAATCAGTGGGCATCATTGAGGAAAATATCTGTGGAATTCATCCAGGGAAGTTTCTGAAAATGTGGGAATCCTCCATTTCATTGCAGAAGGTGGGAGTGCTCCAATTTGACCACAGAAACATGGGAAAATCCTCCAGTTGCAGCATAGATCAGCAGAACTATTGTTGTTGCAAACTTTAACACCCCTTAAGGAAGGAAAGTAGTAATTACGTGAGGAAGACATGGAGTGAAAAATAATATTGCCAGCCCCTGAACAATGTGGGCATTGGTGAGCCAGTTGGAAAACTGGGATGAGTTTGGTGGAAGTGAGTTTAGCAATGTCATGAAAGAAATTCAAGTGGCCATGTCTCAAAGTACTTGTGGAGTAAACCTCAGTCAGATCAAGGCAGACAGCCTGCAGTCAAAAGCTATCGGCATTGTTAATCAAGGGCAGCGTCTGATATCAGTCCAGGGTGTTGGACACAGTCATTTGGAGCTTGGATGGTTATGTTCGGGGGTCCGTATCACTGCAGTCCAGAGAGTGGGACATGGCCGGTCCTGAAGGTCCATTGTAACCAGCCTGGGGATTCATGGTAAGTCAGTTGGGGAGCTGCACAGAAATTAGTCAGGGGTTTGCTGACCCATCAGTTTGGCATTGTCATTCCAAGTTGGTTGAGGGCATGGGACAGGACGGGGGCAGCTGTGACTCACCATACCAAGTACAACCTGTGTTGTCTTCCATGCTTGGGTGAATTGTAAAAGCACAATGGAAATAGATAATGGCGGCAGCCAAACCTAGAGTGTGTGAAGTAGCATTTTCTTATCTTTTTAAACATGTGGGCTGCACTTGTAAATAATGTGAGGTCTTTCAAAAGGATATTACATTAATCAGGCACTTTCACAGTGCAGATTGCTGTCATCTGTATTCATAGCACCCTGTGTGTGGAATGCATGCAGCGTCCAACTGCATGGGATATGAATGTTACTCACAAGCAGTCCTGACCATGTCATTAGTCACTGTCAATTGGCAATAGTCATCTCTGTGAAGTAAAAGTGATCACCTAATAGTGGCCCGCAGGTGCCACTTTTTAACGAAGACAATCCAAAAGCTCACAGGCTGCACAAGACCAATGCGAATTCCTCTTAAGTTGAGTTGTAAATATTTGCCACATCCTCTAATATACAAGGCTGCCTTTCTTTGGTGATGTGGAAGAGTAGGGGTTGGTAGTGAGTGGATGAGGCAATCACATAGCACTCACCATCAATTACCGTATTTCTCTGACTTGTCTTGTGTTGTATGCATTGGAATAAGGTTTCTATGTCAATGGTCCATGTACAGGCATCTCACAGCCTTCATTGTCAGTATGTCCCTTTGTAACATGTTGTCATAACTGAACTGAGAAATTCAGTGATGAGGATGGTTTCTCCTTGGACAGAAGAAGGCTGAGAAGAGATTGGATAGAGGTTTTCACAATCATGAGTGGGCTGGATAGAGCAGACAGGGAGAGGCTGTTCCCATTTGTAAAACGAGTGAAAACATAAAGAACCAGTATTGGCACCCTTGTTTCTCCTGATAAATGTGAATGATCTGGAT
This sequence comes from Rhincodon typus, assembly GCF_021869965.1. NCBI lineage: Eukaryota > Metazoa > Chordata > Chondrichthyes > Orectolobiformes > Rhincodontidae > Rhincodon > Rhincodon typus. The sequence goes on from NC_063343.1 coordinate 9,263,356, forward strand.
CCTGGTGTGCAGGGGTCGATCTCAAAGTTTATGGATGACATTAAACTCTAGAAGAATTGTAAACTGTGAGGACACAATGTTGAACTCCAAAAGGACATTGGCAAGTTTGTGGAGTGGGCGATTGAGGTTCAATACAGAGAAATGTGAGATGGTGCATTTTGGTTGAAAAATCAATGAAAGACAATGTAAAATAGAGGACACAATTCTAAAGGGGGTGCAGGGGGTGAACGACCTGGGTGAATATATGCACAGATCATTTAAGGTGACAGAACAAGTGAAGAGAGCAGTTAATAAAGCATACAGTATTCTTGGCTTTATTAATAGGGACATAGCGTACAAGAGCAATGAGGTCATGTTGAACTTGTACAAGACACATTTTCGACCTCAGCTGGAATATGTTGTACAGTTGTGAGTGCCACATTATAGGAAAGCTATGAATGCATTGGAGCGAGTGCATAAACGATTTACAAGACTGGTTTCAAGAATGAGAAACTTCAGTTATGAGGATAGACTGAAGAAGTCATGACCGTTCTCCCTGGAGTGAAGAAGGCTGAGGGAGATTTGATAGAGATTTCAAAATCATGAGTGGGCTGAACAGAGTAGACAGAGAGAAGCTGCTCCTGCTTGTCAAAGTCAAAAAAGATTGAGAAGACATAGATTTAACGCGGTGCATAATCAAAGCAAGGGTGATGCGAGAGAAAAAAATCATTTGATACAGTGAGTAGTCAGGATATGCAATGCACTACCTGGAAATGTGGAGGAGGCAGGTTCAATCGAAACATTGAATTCAAAATTTTATTTTGCAGCTTTCTACAGTTTTCCTCCATTTAGATAATACACAGTCTCCTTGTTGTTCTCCCTTCCAAAATGAAAAAAACTTCACATTTCCCACTTTATACTCTATTTGCCAACATTTTGCCCACTTATTTAACCTTTCAATATTTCTCTGTCAACTGTTCATTTTTCTCTTACAACTTGCCTTTCCACCTATTTTTGTTCATCTGCAAATTTGGCTACAGTACATTTGCTTCCTTCCTCCAAGTTATTAAAATATATTGCAAATAGTTGCAGTCATCACTCGTTTCAGGTTGCCAATCTGAATGTATCCAGGATACTGCAAAAAAGAAATTAAATAAATTAACAAGACAACCATCCTCCATGAAGGAAATACATGAGATTAAAGGTCTTCCATTGCAATGGAAACATTGTGTTTCAACAGGAAAGACATTCTCTGTAAAGGAAATCCAAGGGATTAAAAGTCTTTTAGTTTCAAGCGGCTTTCAGCCCACACAGTGCAAAGAACAAAATCAAAGACTACAATCTTCAATCCAGAGATCTATCAATATTCCAAATCTGAGGAGAATGTGTTTGGAAGACTAACAAAACCTTCAAAGCTCCTGAATTTTTGAAGTCAGAAACCTGGGCAGAGATGGGGCACTAGTAAATGTAATTATATACATGAATATAAAAAAAATTTGCATTGTGGTATGTAAATAGCTAAGTATCCAAAACAGTTAACCATATGCAGTACTTTATAGAATATCCATTATCATGATGCCATACACTTGGAGGGAGAACAACTTAGAATCTCCCAAGGAGGACAAGAGCTACCATTTGTAGTCTCAAAATTTAAAAGTCTCTGTAACAATGTCTATCAAATTGATATAACTTGTAATTGATTGTTAACATTGAACAAACTACATTTTGTTTAAGACCCTATTCTCATCAGATGAGCAATTAGTTTTCCTCTCTCACACTGGACAAAGTGGATCCTGAATATCCCTATCCTAAAAGAGGATAGAATTCATACATTGTGGAAGCAGACCATTCAGCCCATCAAGTCCACACCGACCCTCTGAAGAGTATTCCATCCTGGCCCACCCCATCCCTGTAACCCTGTGTTTCCCATGGCTAATCCAGTTAGCCTGCCAATTCCTGGAAACTATGGGCAATTTAGCATCACCAATCCACTTAAATTGCGCATCTTTGTACAGTGGGATGAAACCAGAGCAAATCCATGCAGACACGGGGAGAATATGCAAATTCCACACAAATAGTCACTCAAAGCTAGAACCAAATCTGGGTCCCTGGCTCTGTGAGGCAGCAGTGCTAACCACTGAGCCACTGTGCTGCCCCAATGCTGGCAGCTAAACTGTTACATGGTGATTAATAATAATGCTAACTGCCTCATACAATGTGATAGTTATTGGTGAAGGTTGTTCATTTAGCAATATTGATACCAGTATGTATAACCTTGTCTCTCACAAAGTTGCAAACTGTATACAATTAGAACATTATTAGACAAAGCATTTTGTTGCAGCATGTGGCTTTTTTGCATATTGACTCATTCAGACACCTAAAACCCCTGCTGTGCAATTCCAGTTTTTGTTTCCCATTTGTTTGAGTATACATTCTCTTACGTACTATAGGCAATTCCTTTCTTCGGATAGTTTAGAAGGAACCTACTCCAGAGTCTTTGTCAACGCCATTGTCATTACCAATTGTTCCATTCCTTCCAACACATGGGGGTTTCTCTGGCCTCCATTGTTTCAACCTGAAAACAAAACTATGACTGGACCCTGGGTGAGTAGGAATTGTGCAAATGAATTATATTGAAATCATCTGTGGTGAATCATATGTGTCAAAACAGCAATGGGGTGCAAATTCAACAAATCCCAGAAGTGTCTTTATGGTTAGAATTGAGCTACCACATGGAGCAATTCTGAAAGGAATAGATGCATTAAAGGGGAATCTACATAAACATAAGGCTGAATTTTACACTGAAGACTGAGTTCCCACACCCAATGTAGAAGTCTGGGACAAGCTCGACTCACAACGGTTTCACAGCCATGGGTCGTTAATTGGTTTTGCACAAAATCCTCCTCATCCCTCAACCCCAATCAGGGAGGAAGTTCCTTCTCTGAAAACTGTCAGGCAATCGAATGTTTGAAAGTTGTCTGTCCCAATAGCTCTCCCAGGAGTGATGGCCACTGTTGGGACTGCAGAAGTTCCAGAGGCAACTGAGTACTGATGGAGCTTGGATGAAGATAAGTATGGGCTATTCCAGAGCTGGCTGACCGGTCCGCATCAGAGAGGTTGGGGATGGGGAGACAGAGGAAGGGTACCAAAGAAATGAAGAGGGAGGGGGAGAGTTCTGGGGTGATTTCCTTTCGGCATGAGGGTACGAAAGGGAGGTATTCCCAGCCTGATCTGACTCCCAATCAACCAGGTTTTTACCTGCTGGGCTCAAAACTTGATGCCAGCATCCCAGGATATGTAATAAAATTTCATGTGGCAGGAGAAGTCATTTAAGAAACCAGTAGTTGGCTACATAAGTGGCTCAGTTGGCCTGTGAGGTGTATTTGCACTTAGGCTTCCTCCATTGCTGATAAAATTGCAACATGTGTGGGGTAGAGTAAGCAATTAGTGCTGGAGAAGTGCCACTGGCATGTGGCCTGAAATACGCCATGGGGGGGGCTGCTGGGGTGGGGGAAGGGCTGTAAAATTCTGGCCATGAGGCAGAATTGAATGGAAGTATATGCCATTAGGATTTTATGGATAACAATGGGTACAGGCTCATGCGGAGGGCCACGTTATTGTTTCTGTGCAGTAAATTTTGTGAAATTCGATGTAGTGTCGGGTGGCTTTGATAAAGGGCAGGCGATCTCTTTATCTACAATACTGCCCATTCAATGAAGACACAAATTTACTCTAATAAGATCACAATCGTACTCCCAAAAGCTGGTGTGGATGCAAGTCTTTCTGGCTCCCTGAAACATCGCATCTAAATTTGATTTTTCTTATCATTTTCTCACATGATGAGACAGCAAGGGAGAGAGGGACGCTTTCAGTCTGTAGGTTCTGTTTGTTTCATTTCCTCTGCTGCTCTTGGCATTTACAGCTATTCAACACTATGCAGCTCAGCCAATCAGAGGGCCGTTGTTAGGCGGAATCCTTAACTCGAAAGATTCTCAGTGCTTCCCAGACTCAAATTCTCCCTCTTCCTGCTTCACAACGCAGCATTGTGTTGCATGGCAACAATATTTCTGCAGTAATAACACAGTGTGGAGCTGGAGGAACACAGCAGGCCAGGCAGCATCAGAGGAGCAGGAAATTGGACGTTTCAGGTCGGGACCCTTCTTCAGAAATCTGAAAAAGGGTCCCGACCTAAAACGTCAAATTTCCTGCTCCTCTGATGCTGCCTGGCCTGCTGTGT
>NC_063343.1:9272571-9351482 GCF_021869965.1 Rhincodon typus
TCAGATTCTCCAGCATCTGCAGTTCCTACTACCTCTGGGTTAATATTTGATTGAGTGCAGGAAATACCGGCCACTGGGGACTTAGCCAGAATAAAGAAGGAGCTTGTAGGAGACAGATGTAGGGCTACTGTGCTCCTAACAATCTCTGTAGCAACGTGAGGTCAAATTCAAGTACCCAGTTAGTAGTACTATTAGATAAATTTCTCACCTTGTCCTCACCTACCATCCCAGCAGCATCTGCATCCATAGGACCATTAGTCGCCATTTGTGCCACCACCACCAGATCCATCTTCCCCTCCCCTCCCTTATCAGTCTTCCACAAGGACTGTTCCCTCTGGGGCACCTTAGTCCACTCCTCTGTCAATCGTAAAACATCTCCACAGCCTCACGGCACCTTCCCCTGCAGCCGCAAAAAGTGTAACACCTGCCTGTTTACTTCCTCCTGCCTCAGTAACCAAGAGCCCAGCCACACCTTCCAGGTGAAGCCACACTTTACCTGAACCTCAATCAATCTAGTCTACTGTATTCGCTGCTCATAATGTGGCCTCCTCTACACTGGGGAAACAAAACGCAGACTGGGTGACCACTTTGCAGAGCACCTACGATCTGTCCGCAAAAATGATCCTGAGCTTTCAGTTGCCTGCCATTTCAACACACCATCTTGTTCTTCAACCAGCATCTCTGTCTCAGGCTTGCTGCAGTGCTCCAGCAAACTGAAAGAAAAGCACTTCATTTTCTCCTTGGGAAATCTGCAGACGTTTGGACTTATTATCGTGTTCAAACTATTTTAGGGCTTGAGGCCACGTCCTTATCCCAACCCTCACACATCGGGCCTTGACATCACACAACCCATTGTCAGTTACTAATAGCTCCATTAACCTCGAACTGTCTGTCCAAATGTTTATCTCTTCCTTTGGGTTCCATCTCCACCTATCGTTTACTCTACCCCCTGCCCCTACCCCACCTTCTGTATAAATATCAATCATTTCCTAGCTACCTTTGGTTCTGAAGAAGAGTCACTGGACCCAAAGTGATAACTCCAATTTCTCTCCACAGATAGTGCCAGACCTGCTGAGTTTTTACAGCAATTTCTGTTTTTGTTTTTGTTAGATGAATTTCTTATTGTTTAATCAAGAAGATTCCTTTAGTTAAGCCAAAACGTGGATATTCTAATTCATTCCGGTCTACTTTGGGCTTGAAGGAACTCATACGCAACACATTCTCATGTAAAATCTGTAGATACTGAAGTCTAACTACAGTAACCAAAGATTAAAATCAATTTTCATTCTGGAAAACTCTTCTTCTGAGGGCAGAGGGTGCTGAGAGACCTTATATTTTAAGACTGACATTGACAGATTTTTGTTGGATGTGGATATCAAGAGAAATAAGCGAAAAAGGTAAATAGTATTGAGATGCAGATACTTATTGTCCAATTGAATTTTGGAATAAGATTAAGGGGCCGAATGGGCCCGAAAGCAGAAAATGATGGAAATGCACAGCAGGTTGTAAAGGGTAGATAAACATCAGTTAATGTTTTAATGTGATGCGTGCACACCCAAACCCCATCCTTTCTCTTCACAGATGCTGTCTAATTTACTGTGCATTTTCAGCATCCTGTATCGGAATACAATAGGAGACTTCTGAATTCCCCATTTGTCTTACGGGATCTGATTAACATCAGTAAACCAAATGATCTGATCACGTTTCTCATTGTTTGTTAGAGTTTGCTGTGCAAAATTCAGCAACAGCATTTATCTCTGTTGCAGTACTGACGATGCTTCCACTTAATTGGTTGTGAACCATTTTGAAATGTCCCTAGAACTAGAACATGGAAAGTGTTTTATGAATATGAGCCTAAAAGTAACGTTATAACACTCTAAATGCATGCTGATGGGACTGAGCATTGTTTTCTCTGTTGGCAGCAGACTGGACAACAATGCTCTAGCATTTATCTGATGATTTTCAGGGGTTCATGAGATAATTTCCTTGATTTATTTACTGTATGGAACAGATAAATGATAGAGTTGACAGCATGAAATAAACTGAAGTAATTCTCACCAGATTTTGGTGAATATTACTTTCAGGCAGATGCTAAAGTAAACGGATTAGTGCCTGCAGAAGGACTTATAGGACAGATCACCAATTGCAAATCTTCTCCATGATATACAATGCTGAGGAAGCTATTGATAGATTTCATAGATAGTATGGTATCGTTTGATTCGTGAACACAAGATCTTTGGTTTTGCAGGACTGCATTGGACACTGGTGCAAATGATAACAGATCAGATTTCTTGTGCAGTGTTGCAGTACTGATGATCACACTGATCAGAAGGTTACCAAGCAAAGATTTGGGTAGAAATACTCAAAACTGCAGAGAACTATGTGGGAAGCTTGTATATTCTGAGATGAAACACATTGATCTACCAGAAAATAGTTATTCCTTGATTTCACAGTTTGGCTTTCAGTTAACAAATTCTGGAATATAAACAAAACATGGATTTCTTTTTGAGCAGATCTCGTCATAACCATTTGATAACTTAATCCCCCTGATGTGAAGGATATTAATAATTAAGAGCTTCACCAAATTTCTGTCCAGTCAAGATAGTTTCAGAACTAAAACTACAGATCCCATCCTCAATTTTTCCCTCAATCTTGCTTTGAACTTGTCAACAATCTGACAATCACAGTAGAGAAAGCAAAATAGAATTCGTTAAAGTAATTTCAGAACAGTGAAAGAAAGAAATAAAACATTTGTAGTGATAGTAATGAGGTTAGTCAGCTGGACCTCATGGAATATGAGTGTGCTGATTGCGGCTAGTAATCTGGTCCAATCAGGGAGACCTGGCTGACATAAAAGGATGAATGTCAGGGATTCTGAGGCCCCTGAGTACAGCCTGCTATTGCCAAAGGCTATACGTTTGTAAATAACAGGTGATTGGTTTTGGCATGCCAGCCCCTGAAAGTTATTTCAGACTTGTAATTACATTTCATGACATTAGCACGTGCCAATGTGCTTTATAGCCAACTAAGTCCTTATGAAGTGTAACCTTTGTTATCATGAAGGGAACAATCAGGATCACAGTGCTGATCATAAAGCCAAGAGATGGAGTAAATAACAAACAGTATGTATTTCCCTTTATTTAGCAATATTTATCATTGAAATTTACTCAGGCTTGTATTGTCCACATGGTCCCATATAATGCATTAAATCATGCAGGGATCTCAGTAGAATGATTCAGGTTTGTAGCTAGCACTACCTGTATGATTCTAATAAAAGCAAAATACTGCAGATGGTGCAACTCTGAAACTTGTGCAGAAATTGCTGGAGAAACTAAACAGGTCCATCAGCATCTGTGGAGAAAGAAACAAAGTTTTCAAGATGGACTTGAAACATTAACTCTGTTTCTCTCTGCACAGATACTGCCAGACCTGCTGAGGTTTTCCAGCATTTTTTTGTGATTGTTGCTTGCATTTTCATTGGCCACATGAGGTTTGGCAGCAGGAAATTTGGCATCTTGGATGCTATCCCAAGCAAAAAGCAGGTGATCTTGTCAGATTGAAGAAGGTGAATGAGAAACAGGAGGCCAGCCTTCATGGCAAAGCACCATGACCTGACCTTAACCTAACAAGCGCTAGCTCAGGGACTGGTAGATTTGGATTTTATTGTCTTGTACACTCAAGTACAGAAGTACAGGAGTACAGTGAAAAGTGCATAATGTTGCCACACATGGCACCATCTTATGTACAAAGGTTCTCAGGTACAAAAATGTAAGTACAAAGTAGTAAAAGAAACAAAATTAAAATGTTAAGTACTTTATAAACAAGTAGCAAAATAAAGAAAGAAGATAATAGTTAACATTAAAGTCCTTCTTAATACAAAGTAGAAAAATAAAGGATTAAAGTTAAAAGTTTAACAGTCTTTGTTGAGTTCTCCATTTATCTCACTCGCTGGGAGACCTCAGCTGCCTGTTCTCATCGCCACAGGTACTGAGGGGACCTCCCTCACTGCTCTCTCTTCCCGCATTGGGCCACGATGCCATTTACTGTTGCTGCTGCTGCAAAAGCTGCCGACTCCCTGATCTCCTCCTGCTGTCTCTGGAACATGCCTGGGCAGGACCCACTCACACGCTGAGAAGTTGGCATGATGAGCTGAAAGACTGCCACACTGAACTGAGAGACTGGGCCGAGAGAGTACAGGGTGTACTTTAGGGGCTATGCTAAAGGACAGGTCTTCACTCAATTGTCTTTAAATCCATAATCAGTGTTCAGAAGGTTGTATTGCCTGCGTAATGACAGGGTTAAGGACATTGCGGCTGGAAGAAGACCTTGTAGTGGGACAGAGAGGATTCACTTTTCATGATCAACCAAGGGCATAAGAAGATCCAGGAATGAGGTTCCACTCTGAGTGCTCCATATGCAAATAGGGATAGACAGATCAGAATGTTAAGTGTGCATCCGAATGTGTGGTGTGGGGGATCTAGGAGTTTTGTTTAATGGCAGCTGTTCCATTATTAACATTGACAAAAAATAGCTTCTATACCTCTCCGCATTTTCTTGAATTTTTTTTTTGCTTAATGGAATGTACTGTCAACAAGCCTCAGTTGCCACTATCACAACTTTAGGCTGTGCTTTATCAACATTCAAAATTAGTTCTAATTGCAATTTTTTATGTAAACAAGTGGGAGTAATGCTGTTATTTTAGACCATGGTCACCTTGTGGTATTATAGCTCTGCTGCATGCTGTATGATTATATATGACTATTCTATATGACACACCTTGAAGAATATCACGGGAGGTCTATTCCTCTTAATTAGAAATGTATACATAAAATATAGGACCGATGTTATATACACAGATGGTAAACGTTTTCTGTTGGCACTATACGCATGGAAAATTGTTCCTATCTAGAACAAAATATTGTGCTTTTGTTATTGTTTTAAACAGTGGGGTAGTTAGTTACTGATTTGTAAGCACCTTTTAACAGGCTTGTAATCTTTTTTTGTCTTAAGCTCATTATTGATGTTAGACTTGTTGAGAATGTCAGTCCTCCCTTGCTCCCATTGAGTGGTTGGAACAAACTGCAGAGAATGAGCAGCTACCTTCTCACTCCAATTAAGGAAAAACAAATAAAATCAGGTTTTATATGGGGAGAAAGACAGCTGCATGTAGCAATAAACCTCACAGTAGGAAAAGGTCCAGAAAATCACATGCTTCATTACCAAGACTGGGAATCTTAAAGCACCAGAAGGGAGTGATATCATTTATTAACAAACACTCAGGAGAATGTCTATTTTTTCTCAGTATTTAATGATTCAATTAAATAATCCATTCTCAAAGTCATACGTCCAAAGCTGCAAATTCTCACATTTTGAGTTTGTTGGTAAGTAACTGCAGAGAGCAAAAAAAGTTCACCTGTTTTCTGTTAAAAATGTACTCCACTGCCTAAAATTAGAACTTGATTTTGACATGTCAATTATTACAAAATAAACAGAACCAATGATTGAAGCCAAGAAACAATGAATTGATAAACAATTCATGGTCAAAGCAAAATAAGCAAATATTAATTTACACAGTGGTATACACAGCACTCACAGAAAGGCAGGTTGATAGAATGTTTTTCAGTTTTGGTGCAACACCTTAACACAGAGTGGTGAGTGGCAGATGTACATGCATTAGGGATTTCTTAACTTTTCTGGGGCTCAGTACTTACTGAATCCTCCTATATAGCTGGAGCTCAGTGGTTGGCTGCTCTTATTAGCAGCAACCCGTGTCAGTGGAAGTCAGTAGCGTAGTTTGTGAGAAGGAAATTATTATGTCGACCTTCAAGAAAGATATGCAGACTGCTTTTTCCTACCTGGAAGGCTGTACGTTGTGAACTCTGTACATAGTAATAATGCAAAAGTCCATTATCACATTGGCGGTTTTTTTGCCATGTTATAGGAACACATCTACTTTTTGGGAAGAGCTAATTTATTAAGGAAATTCAAAGAAAGAAAATGAGGTCATCAAGATTTGTGAAGTCGTGGAGCACAAGTAAATAACTCCATTCAGATGGTTGCAGGACTGTAAGTCTTTAGGTACTGATGAGAATAGAACTTTGAGGTCAGGCATCTAAAAATGACGCTTTTATTAAAAGGTGTAACAGACTCTGAGGGCTAATGGACTACTCCTGCTCATGCTTATTTGAAGAGATCCCAGAGCTTGTTCGTACAGGCAGTTCCTCACTCATGAATGGTTTCCATTCTGGATGCTGTTCCTAAGTCGATTTTTATGCAAGTCAGAATACAATGCTATAACGCAGCCATTCGTAAGTACAGGAAATGTTTGCATGTCAGGTCTTTAAAATTACAACTCTGTTTGGGATCGCATTCGTAAGTACAAGCCTTTGTAAATCGAGGACACAAAGTAGTTGAATTTAGGGACTTGCCCTACCCATGTATTAGGCAGAATCAAACTAAGATATACAAGAGTTACATACAGTTAAACAAGTATCAGTTCTGTGAATGCATTTGTCTGTTTAATTCCTTGTTCTCTGATAGAATTAACAAAATTGAAACACCTTGGACAAAAATATTTGCAACAATTTTCACCTCTGTATTGCTCTTCAAGGTTTCTATTCTTGCGTTAATGCTTCCCAGTGAAAGTATCCCAAGAAAGCAGTTATTGTTTGGGAGTGGATCTGCTATTTGTGTTGATAGTTTGTGGCTTCAAGCTGGAAGCTGAGAATGTTGAGTTATATGCAGCTCCTGAAAATGTCAGGCCTGCCAGTGATTTAGGGTCCACTGTGAATGAAACAAAACTATTTATTTGGCTAAAATTGTATTTACAGAGAAAAAGGGAGAAAAGCTTGGCTCTGACAGGTGTCTGAGGAAATAGAAGCAGTCACTTTGCAAACAGCACAATTAGCCTTGAATTTCTTCAAAGTCAGTTACGCTGTTGCTGCTTTTTTGATGCCACTCTGATTAGGGCCATTCGTCATGGCAACAGAGGCTATTCTTTGTCCTGCTCAGAAGTCATCCAGGCACTGGTTCTTTACTATGAAGAGATCAGGAAAGATGAATGACAAAGCAGAAAGGCACCTTGATAACTTCCTGTATATTGAGAGGGTTGACATGGATTCTCCTTCGTTGCTGTCCTACAAGATCTTGACATTAAAGGAGCAGAATCTCTTCCTGCTCATCTAGCTGAACAGCAGGTGTGTATGAAAGCTCAAAGCATTGTGCTTGCTATTGATAGCAATCTCGATCTTGTAGATGCCAATGTAATGAGGCCTACACCAGCAGGTAGCAATGTAGAGGGTGCTTAGCAAGGAGGAGAGCCTGACCTGCTGAGTAGACCCTTTCAGGAAAAAAGGGAGAAAGGGTCATCATGGAGATCCAGTTCTTGCTATCAGATCTCCACATTTAGCCTTATGGCCAATCCTGCACAAGGAGTGCTATAAAGAGGTGTTGGAATTGTGACAAAACTGGGCATTTCAAACAAGACTGCCCTCAACAACCATGGCTATGACTGCCAGTACAACTGCCACCGTGACCCTAACCAATGCCTGGTCTTCCTTTCTCAGCAGACATCATACTGCTTTGGTCTCCCACTGACAATCAGATAGGTTGTGTGGGAGGGTCTTCTGGGAAGATGCTCAGTTTTACATAGGATGATAGAGATTTGCCCTGCAGGGAGGATGAAACTTAGCAAAGTCGAAGCATCGTGCCTATTTGACACAGGAACAGAGGCGTCAATGATTACTAACCAGTATTTTTGAAAGCATTTGTAGCAAGGGGTGTGAGCTGATTCATGTCTCTTTGCTCATCTGTGTCTCTGCTTTGTAAGTCAGACATACCCTACATTGAGCTCTTCCTATATGTGCTCTATCACTTTTCATCATCTGGGGTTTTTGGTAGATCATGGGCCAATCAATAATTGAAGTAAGGAAGTTGAGTTATACTCAGGGTGTTGGGGTTAAGTGATATCAGGGAGTTCTTGAAAAGCATGTATGGTGACTGCAATGAACAGTACTAGGTCAGTGAGTGGGTTCAGGAGTCTTTCACCTTGGTCTGCATGCCCAAGGTTTTATCAGCCTATACAAGACTCTAGAACTGATTGAGTAGTAGGGAATCAGGCTGTTTTCTTATCTATCTGCACTATCACTGTTCCTGAAATCTCCTGTCAGCAGTTTCCAATTGGTCAAGATCAGACCTTGCTGGACGGTCACATGTTTCATTAACAGAGCTCCCATTTGGTGCAAGTATGAGAGTCGCCCTCGTCCCTGCGGGAGAAAAAGAGAGGGTACACATATAAATTGCCAACATTGGTGACAAAGATGTTTATCTCCAACCAACAACCCCCAAAAATGTCCTTAAATCTGCCACCGTTGTGGGCAGAGGACTGACTGGAAGAGACATCTCAAACTTCATTTCAAAGATGGACATTGATGATTTGTTGGAGAACGAGTGGACATAGCTTGTTGCCTTTCTCACTAAGTACAGGACAACATTCAGTAAAGATTGCGATGACTTTGGGTATTGTGACCTGGTGAATCACAGGATTGTGACTAAAGGTAATTGCCCGTAAAGATTCCTTAAACCCGGATCCCATCCCATCACTGGTAGGAAGACTGGGACAACCTGCAGAGGGCTTTGAAACAGGGGCATCTGAAAGTCATGAAATCTATACATGTCCCCCAATAGTCCTCATGAGGAAGAAAGACAGAAAAGCTGAGAATCTGTGTGACCACCAGGCATTCAGTGCAAAAAATTCATATGGATGCTTGCCCTCTATCTAGGATTAAAGAAGCATTGCAAGTTCTCACAGGTGTAAAGTGTATCTGCAGTCCTGATGGCTATCCATCTCCATACAAGACAATGAAAATGTGGCACTCTGAATAGGCACCAGACCTCTTTACAAATACACCATTTGGGTTCTGTAATGCCTCTGCCACCCCATACGTATGATGCGTAAAGCTTTAGTGACATTAATTTTTGGTGTATCTGGATGACATGCTCACCTTCAGCTTCACATTCAAAGAAACCCTTTGCAAGACTAGACACCATCTTCTCGCTTGTCGCAGTTTAACTTGAGATCAAACCAGAGACATGCCACCCCTTCTGGATAAAGGCATGGTACTTTGGGTACTTCATGACCAAGGAAGGCTAACTCCATATATCCAGAGGGTAGTGGACGGTGCAAACGATTCAGCATGACCATTTGCACACCTTGCGTTTCTGAAATCAGAATGAAATCATGTCAATGCCAAACATCATCTATTTTAATTTCATTTTCCAGAGGTTGGCCTGTAGTTTTGTAGATGGTGTTCCTTCTAATTTTCTTTCTGGCTGCACTGAACTCGGAGATCCGTGAGTGGTTATGAATTCTGGACTGGAAGTCAATGCCATCATCAGCATTGCCAACTCCAATTGCTGTGTGTGGGATATCAGATGGCTGTGCATGTGTGCAGCTCATGAGAAACTTTGCTTGTATGCTACAGTGTTTCAAGTGTTCATGTGAATATTTCTTAAATAAGGAATGAACACCCAATCAGACACTGAGTTCCAAATTAACCCCCTCCCACCCTCTGGGTCAAATCTTTTAACTTAAATTCACTCTAAACCTACTGCCTTTAATGTAAACCAATGTCTCCTGGTTACTGACCCTTGTAATAAAGGGAAAGGTTTCCTTCTATCTACTCTATCTATGCCTTTCATGATTTTGTACACCTCAATCAGGTCGCTTCTCATCCTTCTCTGCTCTAAGGAAAACAAACACAGCCTATCTAACCTCTCTTCATAGCTGAATCACTTCCAGCCCAGGTAACATCCTGGTGAGTCTTCTCTGTGCTCCCACTAGTGCAATCACATCCATCCTATGGTATGGTGACCAGAATTGCACACTATAATCCTACTGCAGCCTAACTAATGTTGTATACAACACCATCATAACCTCCTTGCTCTTGTATACAAGGAATAACTAATAAAGGCAAGTATTCTATATTCCTTCACATCCACCCTATTTACCTGTCCTGCCGCCTTCAATGATCTACGGACATGCGCACAATATCCCTCTGATCATCTGTACTTCCTATCATTCATTATGTATTCCTTGCTTTATTATTCTTCTCAAAAAGCAACACCTAACACTTTTCAGGATTAAATTCCAGTGTTCTGACAGCGATCTGCCCATCTCACCACCCAGCATGTATTGTCCTTTAATCCAAGGCTTTCCTCCTTGCAATTTATGACACCACCAATTTTCACGCTATAATTAAACTTACTGATCCAACCTCCTAGTTTCATGTCTAGGTCATTTATTGACACAACAAACAGCAAAGGTCCCATTGCCAAAGCCTGCAGTACACTGCTGGACACAGGCTTCCAGTCACAAAAACAACTTTCAATTATTACTCTCTGTTACCTAACACTAAGCCAATTTTGGATCCAGTCAGCCAAAATGCGCTGGATTCCCCAGGCTTTTACCTACTTGATCAGTTTTCCATGGAAGACCTTGTCAAAAACCTTACTAAAGTCCACGTCGACTACATCCCCTATAGAGACTTAGTCATTGAAAAATTCAATCACAAAGCCTTGATCCTTGATTTATCCTTACCTCTTCAAGTGGGGATTCATTCTCTTCTTCAAATTTTTTCTCCAACAGTTTCCATTGCACTGACATTAGATTTATTGGTCTGTAGTTTCCTGGTTTGTCCCTACAATCGTTCTTGAGTGATGGCACCACATTAATTATCCTGCAGTCCTTTAGCACTCCTCCTATGGCTAGAGAGGATTTGATAATGAATGTCAGAGCCCCTGAAACCTCCTCCGTTGACTTCTTCTTTTAGACGCCACTGCCCCAAACTCCCATCACATGTAAGGATTCTACAACTTAGACTATTGAGCTGCCAGTCCCGTCCTTCCCTTAACAATGTCTCAAAGATAGCAACAACGTCACATCCCCAAAGAATTAACTAACGCCCTCAACTCATCTGGCTTACACACGAGACTCCTTGCATTAAAATAAATAACATCCAATCTTGCCAAGATCCTTAGTGCCTTAACTTGACTCTATTCATACTGCTTCCCAGATTGACTTGTTTTTTCCACTGTATTTGCCTGTGCACCATCTTCCGACTGTACCTCCACCCCTAGTTTAAACCGCCTGAACTAACAAACCTCCTGGCGAGGATCTTTGTCCTGTTCCAGTTCAGGCACATCCAGTCAGATTCGTATAGGTCCCACCTTCCCCAGAAACAGAGCCAGTGATCCAGGAATCTAAAGCCTGCCCCCCTGCACCGACGCTTCAAGTATGCAGTCCTCTATCCCCCTATTTCTATATTCAAGTAATTCATAATCCAGAGATTATAAACTTTGAGGTCCTGCTTTTCAATCTGCTATCTGGGTCACCAAAATTCTTCTTATGCGACCTCATCCTTCTTTCTACCTAGGTTGTTGATACCTATGTGAACCAAGATCCCTGACTATTCCTCCTCCCCCTTCAGGATGCCCTGCAGCCATTCAGTGAAAACCTTAACCCAGGCTGTAGGGAGGAAACGCACCTTCCTGAAGTCACATCTGCAGCTGCCAAAATGCCTGTCCGTGTCCCTCACCATTGAATCTCCTACCACCAATGTTCTCCCTCTCCTTTCCCCCTCCCCCCGCTTCATATGGTTGGGCTTTGGTTGCCTTCCCCAGCGGCGCTGCCCCTTCACTGTTTTCCAACACAGAAAATCTGTTCTGGGGCTTTCCTGACTACCGGGCTGTCTCCCTTCTTTTGACTGGTTGTCACCCATTCCCTCTCTGACTGCATTTCCATAAGGTGCAGGGTGACCACTTCCAAAAATGTGCATTCCACGTCACTCTCAGCCTTGCGGATGCACTACTGTGCTTCCAGCTGATGCACATGGTCCAAAACACAATGCTTAAGCTGAACAAACTGCTTCCTGCAGGAGTGGTCATCCAGACTGGCAGGAACGTTTAAGAATTCCCATGCACTACAGGTCATGCTAGACACAGGACTGAGCCCTCTGCCGTATGCTTAGTTAAAATGTGCTTATTCTAATTTTAAGTCAACTCAAAAATTAGACCCGAAACGTCAGCCTTTCTGCTCCTATGATGCTGCTCGGCCTGCTGTGTTCATCCAGCTCTGCACCTTGTTGTCTCGGATTCTCCAGCATCTGCAGTTCCTACTATCTCTGATTCAAAAATTACTTGTGTCTTTTTTAAAAAAAGAACTCTTACTTTTCCCTAATGCTGCATTAAAATGAAGAAAAAATAACTTATCTACCAATTAGCTCTCTGCGTTGCCCTGACATCACTTTAGTCAGTCTTTCTGCAAAGACCAATCCAAATCTGTAAACTATTGATGCATAAGGAGGCAACAAACAGTATTGGAACTTGCATCGGTACATCAGGATGTTATCATCAGGTAAAGATGTCCTGATGTCTGTCATTAACTGAAACCAATGGAGAAACAAAACTAATAAGCACATGGTCATTTACCACATTGGAAGTCTGATCTGGGAGTCTGTCATCTTACATCAATCTGATGTGCCACAGTGAACAAAAGTTAAATGATCATGAAACCAAAGGATAAATCAAATAGAAACAGGGAGACAGGGAGTATGCTGGAGAAATGCATCAGGGCTGGTAGCATCTTTGCAGAGAGAATCAAAGTTAATATTTCATGTCCAGTGTGACTTTTCAGAAAAGTTAACTCTGTTTTTCTTTAGTTTCTCCAGCATTCTCTGTGTTTATTTCAGATTTCCAGCATCCACAGTACTTCATTTTTATTCAAGATTCTTGATAGGGTAGATGTTGAGAAAATGTTTCCACGACGAGGGAATCTCAAATTAGGGGACACTGTTACATTATTCACATTTAAAACCAAGATGCAGGAGAATTTCTTTTCCCAGAAGGTAATGAACCTTTTGGAATTCCCCACCAAGAGTGTTGTGGGGGTGAGATCGTGAAGTTTTTAACGGGGAGGTAAATAGATTGTTGAAGTCTTAGGGAGTTATGGGATATAATCAGCTGGCATGAAACTGGAATTGAAACCTGGGACAGATCAGCCATGATCTTGCTGAGTCATGGTCAGGCTTGAGAGGTTGAATGGACTACTCCTGCTCTATTTCTTATGTTCTTATGTTTGGGAGGTATCGTTGAAGAAACCTTAGTGAGTTGCAGCAGTGCATCCTATAAACAGTATGAACTGGTCCTTGTACTGAAAGTACAAACAAAAGTTTAAAACGTGCAACCAAGTTTCAAATCTTACTGCAAAATGTTTTCAGAATCTTTAAGCACACACACTCTTTTTTTCCTCAACTGTTGTCCTCAAACCTATTATAGATCTAAGTCTTCCCAGTTCTGATGAAAGTTCATTGAAACAGAAGGTTAAATTTAATTCTCTCTCCACAAATGCTGTCTGATCTGCTCAGTATCTCCAACACTTTCTGTTTCTATTGCATAAATCTTATTCCAGGTTACTTAGGGTAGGTCAGCAGTGAATACTCAGGTAATTTCCAGCTGCTACTCCACTGGCAAAGACAAATGTGTCTGGAACTAAATCAACAGGCAATTAACAAGAAGGCTTAAGAAGTACAATGAAATCTGGAGAAATGATTTAATGGTTCAGAAATTGCAGAAACAACTTCCATCCAAAGTTACACACTAAGATGTTTCCTTTAACAGCTAATGTGCTGGAAACACAGAGGAAATAGTTATTCTTGATTTATAGATTGTGAATAAACCTCCATCACACAGATCACTAAATGATAGTTTGTCCATAAATACTTTCAACGTACTATCAACATGGGGGTTTGTCGGGGGGTGTGTGGGTTGTGTGTGGGGGGGGTTAGTAGTGAGTAGGATAGTTAGCGGGAGAAGGAATCAACAGTAAATGTCATTTCCAATATGCTGATTAGAAATATGAACTTTGTAATATTATGGCCAAATGTTGCTGTCCTGTGCTTTCATGCCAAAAATGCATTCAACAAAAGTCAAGTATTTGAAATTTTTATAAAATATGTTGTGGGATCACAGGGAAACTGTAGTCACAATAGATAGACACATTGTACAGCAAGCTCTATCCTCCAGATGCTTCCCATTTTATCCCCTTTCGGTACAATGGTCTTGCTTTTAAGCTAAAAGGCCAATACATCATCATGTCCTTTGTCATAACTCTTGATATAAATGAGATATTATGAACTCAACATACTAAGATTGTAAAAATCTCCCTAGCATGGGTCTTGGAAGATAATAAACTAATCTTCCATTCAAAAGACTAAACATATATATAAGATGAAGATTAACTATCTTGGCCTATTTTATGCAGCAATTACAGCCTTAAAGATATTGCCTGTCAGCGACATTTGAAGACGTTTTAATTCTGAGATGTTTTTTTTCTATGTATTGATTTGCCTGACTATTTCCTAATCATATTCTTCAACATGTTGGATGACCATAACTGCACGGCTTCTATTTTCTTCTTACTTCCATTGTTGATCGTCTCCTAATCAATGGACTTTTTCTCTTCGGAGAATGAATTAGAATACACAACAATGTTATCATTTTAGCTTTTTGAAACATTCATGAATTATTAATGTGTATTCCTCCTTTTGGAAACATTAATTAGTCACAACGTTCTTGTCCTATTGTGAGAGGGACACAACTTGTAAACTCAAATTCAAGGGGAAGCAATGGCCTAGTGGTATTATCACTGAACTGTTAATCCAAACACCGGGGAAACGTTCTGGGGACCTGCGTTCAAACCTGGGACCTGAATTCAATAAATATCTGGAATTAGGAGTCTAATGATAACCATGAATCCATTGCCGATTGTCGGGAAAATCCCATCTGGTTCATTAATGTCCTTAAGGGGAGAAAACTGCCACGCTTACCTGGTCAGGCCTACATGTGACTCCCGACTCACAGCAATGTGGTTGACTCATAACTGCCCTCTGCGTAATTAGGAATGGGCAACAAATGCTGCCTAGCCAGTGATGTCTTCATCCTGTGAATGAATAAAGGAAAAAAAAACTCACAATGCAGATAGATCAGACAAGAACAATCTCCCCTTTAGTTTCTTGGAATGATTTTTGCTGTTCTTCTTCTGAGTCTGCTAACAATTTTGGAAAAATAACATGCTTAAGAAATCTATTTTCATAAATCCGTCACTCTTTAGCCTGCTCTGATGGTAGTCTATTATTTGTTTTCCTGGACAATTAATCAATATATGCATTCCACTTTAAATCATTTAGCATCATGTCTTTGAGTAATTTAGTGTGCTCGATTTTTCAACTGATGTATTACCAATAAAAAGAACAGAACTTTAAACATTCTTCTTGGCAAAATAAAATGGTTAGATCAGAAGAAGCTGCTCCACTGTAACTCCCTCTAGCCCATCCATCATTCCTCATAGTGTTGGATCTTGTGTGTAGGAATTTAAGTGATTGCATTGCTATACCATATGTCATCAGCAGTGGAGGAATGGTTGACTAGGGATTTTATATACACCAGTGATATGTATTCCAGGAACCACTGTGCTGTCCAAGGGGTTTAGAATGGAATGCATTGGCTCTGTGATTAATTGTGTTTAGGGAATCACGTATACAGGGATTTGTAGGTGTACATTTATATGTGTTGCTAGTTATCTGAGAATTGTGGTCTGGTGAAATTAAACGATGCATTAATATATATGTAGTGCTCCAAAGGAATTGGTGAGTTGGGGTTTAAAATGCAACATTCGCAATTTAGTAAATAGCATTTTGGGATGTTTTGAACAGGGAATTAGGACAGCACCATGCAATGCGTTACACACTCTCCGGGGCCCATTGTGTGCTGACTTAAGTAGTTCACCGAGACGTTTATGAAATACAATTAGTATTAATCCAACTGTTTGTGTACAGGGATTTGAATGTTGTGCTTATTATATGATAAAACAATAGTTTGTTGTCTAACAATTGCATTAGTAAGTCTTACCGTTTTTCTGATGTTTGTTCCGTGCATTTCGTGTTGAATTCTCTGAGTATTTATCCGACAAACTTTAATTTTCAGTCATGGTGTATGCTTTAAAATCCCTTAACCTCCAAGCAATCAGAACACAGAGTTCAGTCTACACATCAACCAGTTGTGATTTGACAGTTTAATCATGTACAAACAGAAAATAATATCCTACTAATAACTTTGCCATGATGTTATCCCAGGTCATTTTATGCATATATAAAAATTTATGTATGCAAATGTTGTTAATGGAATTAAGGAAGAGGCTGTGTAAACTTGTTCGATAGAACAATATAGTACAAAGAAAGCTTGATGTTGACAGTTGACATTTAATATTGAATAGGAAGTGTTCATGTCAGAGTTACCAGGGATAAATGTGGAGATAAAAATATGATGGAAAATCATGACAACCTGAGTGAGGTTTGTGGATATGAAATGAAGCAAGATTTGTGGATAATAATTAATGCCTAGATTCAGTAACAGGAAAGCCTTTTGATTGAGGTCCCACTAACTTGTTAACAGTTTGCCCTGTGAACTGGAGTTAGTAAGATCAGAGTAAACAAGTGCAGTGGTAATTCTGCAAAACAGAGCTCCATTGGCAGTTAGTGTAAGCCAGAGAATTAAAGCTGTAGTGGGGGATAAATGCATTTGTGTAGCATCCCTAGATTTCCCCAGATCAGGGATGGTAGGGATTGCATGGTGTGCTTGATTATATCATTAAGGAATGCCATATGATTGTGATGAGTAGTGACCTACCATGCTGCCTGCTCAAACATTTCTGTATAGAATTGTCATTTGAATGAATTTCTCCACTGCAGCAATAATTCTTGGTGTTCCTTGACTTTTTTTTTGCTCTATTCAACCTTAGTCATTTATCACTGGACAAACAGAGGAGCCATGTCCTTATGAGGTACAGAGGGTTGTTAATTCTCAACATATCTCTCATCCTTAAAGATATTTTCATCTCAATTAGAATAACAAACCAGTTGGACTGGAAGTTCTCAATTTATATTAAGGTCTAAGTTTTCCATTTTAGTTAAATGAGTAAAATACAGAACTATTACAGATCTGGTGAAAATATCAAATAGTCAGTGGTGCATCTTTCTTTCATTCATTCATTCTGGCTGGGGCGGCATTTATTGGCCATTCCCAGTTTGCCAGAAGACGGTGGCGATGAGATGCCTTCTTAAACTACTGCAGTCCATTTGGTGTAAGTAGACCCACAACGCTCTTACTGATGGAGTTGACCCAGATCTTCACCCAGCAACACTGAATTAGCTGTTGTCTAAGCATCCTTGGTAAATTCTGATTTGTGGATTAAGGTTAATTGGACTGAATACAGATTGAGATGTTTTAACTTATATACTTTTTATTACTGGGAGGCACGATTAGTATTGCACTTTGAGTTCTTATGTGTTGCACTGTGATTGATCAAACACTCATCTTAGATAATGCTGCTCTTACTGTGCTCCTAACACATTCCAGCTATACCTATGCTAGCAAGATAAATTAGGACAAGTAAAATTGAGTCACCTTAGCCATGGTTTTGGAAACCCTGTACAGTTAATAGCCTGTAGTCAGAGACACCCTTGTCAAAAGCTGATGCCATTATATTGCTCATAGGTAAGTCTAAAACAGAGTGAACTGCAGGCCACAACAGCCTCCTGTACTGCAGCCATGTGACACTTTTTTGAGTACAGCCCTCTTTTAGGATCTCCAAGTGAGATCACAAAATTGGTCGCAAATTTGGGAAGGCTGTGATGTAATTGTTACACCCCTAACTAAATTCTGGGGAGATGAATGTGAATCCCACGCTGGCCAATGTTGAAATGCTGGCCTAATGGTGATCATGTAATCACTGTCAATTTTAAAAAATAATCACTTGGTTCACTAAAGTCCTTTAGGGAAGGAAATCTGCTGTCCTTATCTGGTCAGGTCTATATGAGGGTCCAGACCCACAACAATGTAGTTGACTTTTAATTACCTAACTAAATAAAAAACTAAAGAACTGTGGATGCTTGAAATCAGAACAAAAACAGAAATTGCTGGAAAAACTCAGCAGGTCTGGCAGCATCTATGGAAGATGTGAAGAAGGGTTGCTGGATCCAAAACGTTAACTCTGATTTCTTTCCACAGATTTAGTGAGTGGCACAGTGGTTAGCATTGCTGCCTCACAGCACCAGGGACACAGGCTCGATTCCACCCTTGGGTGACTGCCTGTGTGGAATTTGCACATTCTCCCCGTGTCTGCGTGGGTTTCCTCTGGGTGCTCTGGTTTCCTCCCACAGTTCAAAGATGAGCAGGCTAGGTGGATTGGCCATGCTAAATTGCCCATAGTGTTCAGGGATGTGTAGATTAGGTGGGTTATAGGGGGATGGGTCTGGGTGGGATGCTCTGAATTTCAATGTGGACCTGTTGGGCTGAAGGGCCTGTTTCCACACTGTAGGGATTCTATGAACCGTCTATGACTCTCGACCAATTCGGGAAGAGCACTAAATGTAGCCGAGCCAGTGTTGCTCACATCCCATAAACAAAGGGCAGCATGATGGCTCAGTAGTTAGCTGTGTTGCCTCACAGAGCCAGCGACTTGAGTTTGATTCCAGCCTCTGGCGACTGTCTGTGTGGAGTTTGCACATTCTCCCTGCATCGGTGCATTTCCTTCCGGTTCTCTGGTTTCCTTCCGCAGTCCAAAGGTGTGCAAGTTAGGTGGACTGGCCATGCTAAATTGCCAAGAATGTGGAAGTTGGGTGGACTAGACATGAGAAATGCAGGGTTACGGGAATAGGATGGGAGTGTGGGTCTGGAGGGGATACTCTTTGATGAGTTGGTGTGGACTCGATGGGCCAAATGGCCTGCTTTCATTCTGTAGGGATCCTATAAAATTAAAAAAACTTAATGCTGAATAGTGAACTCTCAACTTCTAGAAAACAGATAGAGACTATCTAGCTCATCTTACATTAGCCATTTGTCCCATGGGTTGGATGTTGTAACTTTTAAGTTTAATTTGAGTTGCAATAATGATTTAAACCCAGTATTATTATCTTTGAATGAAAAAAAAAGTTCCCTTAGTGTGTATTCATACTCCTCAGTTAAATTTGCTTAGTCTAAGTGCTTACATTTGGGTTTGTGAACCCTTGACACAAAATAGTGCCGAATTATTTAAGGAAGGTAAAGCAGTGCTCAATTTATGATGGTGTTTGTGTTCAGAGATCTCTCCGAAGGAAGTTTGAGCCTGTTGACGAGTGAAAACAATATTCCCATTGGATATCACACAAAGGAAGAGAAACATCCAGGATAATCTGTTAGGCTGCAGGTAATCTTAAAAGTCTATGTGACTGGAGTAAACGGAACCTGGCCCAGCAGGAACGGAATCTGAGATATGCTGTCCATTTATTTTAATTAAGAGCAGCTTGACTGAGTTTTCCTGAAATGTATGATTTGTGGGAAGCAGGAGAATCACCTTTACTTACAGGGACACTCATAACACAACACTGGAGTGGGAGAGCTAGATGATGGACTTTAGTAGGCTGAACAAACTTTTGATTTCAACCAAAAAATCGGAGAAAATTACTGCAGATGCTGAAATCTGTGCTGAATATTTTTGTTCCTTAACCATAGTGAAGAGTCAGGACTCAAGAGGATGTTTCACTGGCAGCCGTGAACATTTCTGTTCAATTCTCTTATGCAAGCAAGTTGAGGTAAAAATGAGCCATCCCGGCTACAGTCTGGCAAACCCCAATAAGTTTTCATTATGGCTGTGATCTACATTCAATCAAAGTGAAGGTCATGGTTTTAGATGAGAAATTACTGTGTTAAAGTTTGATTGGCTTCACAAAGAACTTCAGTTTAGAACAAAACCCGGAATTCACCAAATGCTGTCTGCTACTAAATTCCTTCCCTGCATATATCATAATGGCATATTACATACTAGTGTGATTTGCTTATAGGTGTCTTTTTAAATGTTTCTGTTTTATTGTGTGGCTATAGCAGTCTTTTAGCCCTGATCTGAAGTGGGCTTCAAAGGGATATTAATGAGTTGCCGTCAGTGCAATTTACTAGGATTCATCTGTAGACACCGAGCATTAGGATTCATCCATAGACTTTGTATTAGCACACTGTATAATCAAATGTCTGCAAATATTGAGGGAACAGATCATTAGTGTTTAAAAATGGAAATTAATGCTAAATGTGACTTTAATTACAAAATGGAACAATGCAAATCTAAAGCTGAATCTAATTTTTAAAGAAAATAAATTTCAATAATTTACTGATAAGCAGAGGCTACTGTGAAGTGTACTTCTGTATTGTGGAGCCTCCCAAGTAGGAAATTGCCACCTGGGAGATGCCATTGCTTCTCCTTTGTGCAATGCATTCTGGGTAAGTGTACGCAGTGCTATCACAAAGTGCGTTCTGGGTAATTGTTACTCATAACAACACAATTATATGCATTTTATTTTGTAATTTGATTTTACTTTTACAATTTTTCCATTGTATAGTTGTAGCATACAAAAATAGATCTTTTTTAAAGCCATATTTTCCTAATTATTACAATCAGTGGACACAATTTTCATTAACATGGCAAACACTAGTGGGATTGCATGGAGCATTGAAGCCTCTCCCTTGTCATAGGCGAACTAAAAGCTCCATTCACTTTTTTTGTGCTCTCTCGGGTAATCTGTCGCTTCTCTCTGATTGGCTCGCGTTTGCTCTAATAGGCTACTTAGTGTTGCTGGGAGAGCGTTTCCTCAATGGTCGGAGATTATGTAGCAATAAATGGGCTCCAGGTGAGAGATATTAGCCAAGTCACCCGTCAACAATGATAATTCCGTCCAATTATTCTATAAATGGAGAAGCGTTTGGCATCTTAATACTTTGGTTAATCTCCCTCACCTGGAACCTATTTATCGTTACACGATGACATCAATCAAATAATGCTTACCCTGCAACACAAACCCATCTATTATAATCCTCCATGTTTGATTTTCTTTTAATTTATTTCGCTTAAGTGTTTTTTTTGCTGCCTTACGCCAGCCTAGTCAGCTCCCATTTGTTACTGTGCTAGCTTCCTTCAAAACGGTCCCCGCGCTAAAATAGACCCGATCTGTTGGGAAAAAAATACGGCAAGTAAATTAGAGAGAAGACAAAAAGTTAACAGGGTACTTAGAGTCCCTACAGCAAAGAAAAAGACATTTTGATGGGTTAAAAATACAATCCATCCCATTTTTTTGCAGTATGATGCCTGGCTTTTAAAAAAAAAATTTCTTTAGAGTCATACAGTCATACAACACAGAAACAGACCCTTCGGTCCAACCAGTCCATCCTGAACATAATCCCAATCTAAACTAGTCCCACCTGCATGTTCCTGGCCCATATCCCTCCAAACCTTTCCTACTCATGCACTTATCCAAATGTCTTTTAAACATTGTAATTGTATCCACATCCAACACTTCCTCAGGAAGTTCATTGCACATGTGAACCACACTCAGTGCAAAAAATTTGTCCGTCATGTCTTTTTTAAATCACTCTCCTCTCACCTTAAAAATGTGCCCCTTAGTCTTGAAATCTGCCATCCTAGGGAAAAGACACTGCTATTAACTTTATCTATTAGCAGTTGAAAACTTTGCATCAAATTAATATAATATTCTTAACCTCTAGACTTGAATTCATAAATAATATGAATAGGAGCAAGCGTAAGCAATTTGGCCCCTTGAGCCTACTCTACCATGCAATAAGATCATGGTGGATCTCATTGTGACCATAACTCTGTTTTCCCACCTGCCCTCCCACATAAGCCTCCACTCCCTTGTAGTAGTATTCCATGTATCCTCAATTCAGGCAAAATATCACTGACCACTGGTACTCTAAATGTACTACTGATTAAATGTAGACACAATGCCAATGAGTGCTTGTAACCCTCAATGTACTACTTTCTAAAAGTATACATGTTAGCACTGAGGATTGGTGCATCAAAACATTCCACACTAAGACAAACACAGAGAATTCTGGAGAAACTCAGCAGGTCTGGCATCATCCATGGGGAGAGAAACAGAGTTAATGTTTCTAGCCCAGCACGATTCTTCTTCTGAAGGCTTTGAAAAAGCATCATACCAGCCCCGAAGTGTTAAATCTCTTTCTCTCCTCACAGATGCTCCAGACCTGCTGAGTTTCTCCAGCATTATCTGTATTTGTTTCAGATTTCCAGCATTTGCAGTATTTTGCTTTCATTCTATACAAAAATGTACGTGGGGTGCAAGTGTAGACCTCCGAAAATGTTGGGTTGAATGATTCATAACGGCACCTCATAATTAGAGCGATAGAAATTAAGAGAACATTTTTTCCATTGCTTATTAGCTTTAGAATGATATCCTTCACTATGTACTCAAACCTACTTTTTCACGTGAATTAATAAATGAAGCAATATGTCGGCCTGGATTTCTAAGCAGCATGTCAGCACCTGATTCAGAGTGCATTTGGCACAGGATTTAGATCTTATGCAGTGCCTGCTGAGAGACAAATGAGCACAGACATTGTACCTCAGTAAGAAACTGAACAGAGAACAAAACACTCAGGAGATTGAGATTGTTACATCTTTTGGTTCCCATAAGTTAGAAATAATCACATATTAAACTTAAAATCCTGTGGCTTCATTGAATACATCCCTTTCAGCTCTGCATATGGCTGGTGCACTGATAGATTGATATATTGCTACTCAGCACATGACTGGTGCAGCCATAAAATGTGAAACCTGGAATGCACAGCCTTGTAACAATTGGTTCCTACTCCTTTATATATCATTTCACAAAATAATATTCCACAAATCCCTCTTTCTGAAAAAATATACATTTCTAGACATTTCAGAGGGAACGTGAAAAAGGAAATAAGATGATGGAGCTGTATATAATATTAATATGGCCACAGCTGGAGTACTGTGCACAGTTCTGGTTGCCACACTATAGCAGGGATGTGATTGCACTAGAGAGGGTACAGAAGATATTCACCAGGATGCTGCCTGGGCAGGAAGGATTTATGAAGAGAGACTAGATAGGCTGGGGTTATTTTACTTAGAGCAGAGAAAGCTGAAGGGGAAACTGACTGAAGTATACAAAGTTCTACAAAGTTCTGAGAGGCATAGACAGTGGTACATAGGGAGAAACTGTCCCCTTTAGCAGAGGGGTCAGTAACCAAGGGTCACAGATTTAATGTAAGGGACAGGTGGTTTTTAGGGGATTTAAGGAAAACACTTTTTCAGCCAGATGATGGTGGGTGGTAGAGGCAGGATCCATCATTTAAGAAGAATTTAGATGAGCACTTGAAACACTATAGCAAACATAGTTAAATGTGGTGGAAAATGGGATTAGAATACAGCATAGATAGATACTTGATGACCGCCACAGACATGATGGAACAAAGAGTTTTGTTTCATGCCGTAAGAACTCTATGAGTGTAAGAGCAGTGAAGAGAGAGAATATGAGAAGAGAATTGTAGCCAATGTTAATGACAATCCCAAAGTCTTCTATAGGCATATAAAAGAGTGCTAAGAAGAGGCGTGGTGCTATTTAGGGATCAAAAAGGATTTATACATGGAGGTAAAGGGCATAGATGATGTACTAAATAAATACTTTCCATCTCTTTTTAAGAAAGAAGATGTTATGTAGGTCCTGGTGAAGAAGGTGATAGTTCAAACACTTGAAGAATTTAAACATGATAAGGAGGAAGGATTGGTTTGAGTGTTTGTACTATAAGGGCGAGGTACTAGCCATTATTTTCCATGATATAGAGGTGCCGGTATTGGACTGGGGTGGACAAAATTAGAAGTCACACGAAACCAGGTTATAGTCCAACAGGTTTGTTTGAAATTACAAGCTTCCAGAACGCTGCTCGTTCATCAGGTGAAGTCTGAAAGCTTGTTGGACTATAACCCGGTGTCATGTGACTTCTGACATTATTTTCCAGTCTTCCTTAAACTTAGCTATAGTGCCAGAGGACTAGATAAGTGTTTCTAGTTTCTAGTTTCAAGACTAGTGTTTGTGACTAGAGAATTGCAAATGTTATGCCCTTGTTCAAAAATGGTGGAAAGATAAGCCCAGCAATTGCAAGAAAGTTTAAACCTGGGAGTGGGCTCCTCCTAGGAGCAATAATTCAGGAGAAGCATAATAACCACTTTTGCCAATGTAGGTTAATTAAGGAAAGCCAGCATTTGTTAACAGCAAATAACGTTTAACTGACTGGCTGGAGTTTTGTGATGTGATAATACAAAGGTTTACAAAGATAACACTGTTGATGTGGTGCACATAGACATCCAAAAGGCATTTGATAAAGTGTGGCACAACAGATTTGTGAGCACAATTATAGTCATGGAATAAAAGTGACAGAAACAACATGAAGTGTCAAGAAATAACCGTTAATAGATATTGAGATAACAAGGTGTAGAGCTGGATGAACACAGCAGGCCAAGCAGCATCAGAAGAGCAGGAATGCTGACGTTTCGGGTCTAGATATTCTTCTGTTCTGCTGGTGATTTCATATCAGCCTTTAGAGGTATAGATTGGATAGACAATAAGGCATTGCGTCTCTACATTTTATGAAGATTCTCAGTTGACTAGAGTGTCTTTCTAAAATCCTGTGTGCCATTGAGTGATAATGTTGAACCCATAATATTCAGCAAATCTTTTAAGTTCTCCAGAAATGAATTGGGTTCCATTATATGATATTATATCTCCAGGAATCCCTAAAAACTCATACACCTGAGATGCTTGTAGTAGCTGTCAAATTTTTCACCTTATGGATAAAAGAGAACCTTGAGTAGTAATCTGCAATTATGAGATAGCATTCCTGGTTGTCTGTGAATAAATCAGCTCTGACAGTAAGATTTAGTCTGGGGAGGGGAGCTGGGAGGGGTGGGGGCTTACTTCAGTACCTATCACCTTACATTCTGCCAAGTATTTCTAGTATACATTGCATTTAAACACCTTTCTTTACATGTCTTCATAGATGACTACAGAGCTGATCTGACTCTCCTCCATTCCTACATGGCTTTCAGGCATCTTCTGGTGAAATTCTTCTTGCCTTGCTTTAGGGTGTGACTATTCTGGACCAGCTGGCAGAACAGTATCTCCCAGTGAGATGTTCTCTCTGATAGGCCAGTTCTGCTGCATTGCTGGCTGTGTTTGCTGTATTTTATCAGACCATCCTTGAATTACTTGCTGGGAATCTATAACTCTTCATCTTCAATGGCTTCATTGCCAACTTAGCTCAGTTTCAGTACGCTTATGTCAACCAGCTAATGGATCTTTATACTGAGATCTTTTATCTCGTGTTTCTCCTGTGGCAACAACTAAGATAGTAAACCTGTTAGCATCATCCCTGTTTCTGGCTTCTATTTCAGAGTGATATCATTACCTCTGAAATCTCAAGAGTAATCTTTATGTTCTTATTGGCATTTTGCACAGATTTTGATTGTACAGTTGCTCTAGTGAATGCATATCATTTATGACTGTGAGCTTTCTCTCATAGAGATATGGATCTGGAATTTTCATGGAATATGGAATTTTTGCATCTTTAATGAAGTGCAAATATTTCTCTTTTACCCACCTCTGTAACTCTGGAAATTACCTTCCTCTCATCAATTTCTTGGAGACTTCTTTCAAACTTTCCTGTTAGTTCTCTTTGTACATTGTATGGAGGAAGGTACCATAGATTACATCACTCAATCGATTATAATATGATAGTCAATGTTTTCAAAGCACCCAATCTCTTAGCAAAACATTGGGACCAGATCTTCCTTGCTCCTGATTGAATGGGGTTTTTAAATGGATGTATAATCTTCCACTCACAGTGTTGTCTCCTCCTCTCCATCATTTACTGAGATAGCCTTCAGCTTTTTGTGAATGTTCTAAACAGCAGGCGGGCCATCTATCTCAGTGATGTTGAACACACATTTTCCCCTTTGTGGGCCCTCCAGCTGGAGTTTTTTCCAGCTGTCGAGTATCATTTCTGCAGCTGGCATTAGCTTGGTTGCAAAACTATCTTCCTTGGGTACCCATTTACTTTGACATTTTCAGGAAAGATCTTCTCGCACAGTCTGAGCAGAATCTCTGCTCCCAGCTTCATCTTCCCATTATGGATTTGGGTTAATTTCTCCAGCTCATCCTGATCTGAATGGTTGTGTAAATTTCTTTTCTCTGGAGTTGTCATATCTGGGCACTTTGTTCAATTGTATGGTCAACCATTGCTAAAGGGAAACAAGAAGTCAACACTTTTAGTCTTGCTGACATCACAGAATGCATAAATCAGATGTAGCCAAAGGGGCATTAATTTTGTACAATATGAAAAGGGAGTATTAAATGGATGGGCCATTATTTGCATGGAGATGCAGCAAGAACATTTCACTGCAATCTTAATTCTCAGACCAGGCAGGTGGACTCTGATTGGCCAGGGTGCTACCATATAATTACAGCTGAGAATGGAAGCAATAATGGCCTTTTTGCTTTTATGAGAAAAGCGCAATGTTTGTATGATTTCCTAAAAAAAAAGGTCCTTTCTACAAATATATGTAACTCTTGGCACATGCAAGCACATCATACGATGAATCCAACTGATGATCTTAAATTGATATCTGGTATAATTCTTAGCACAGTCTGAATTATTTAATAAGTGATGTCCAACAGTAGAATCACATCGAATTGTAAACATACTATTCTGAGGCTGGCCAACACAGGCAGGTTGAGGTGCGTGAGAACCATTGAGTTGACATGTTGCAGTAGTGAGATCTGCAGACTGTGAGCCCTGGTTAATGATGTGTACTTTGGCAAGATTAGGGTGAGTAATAGTGAAAGCCCTGTCATAATGAGGAACTCTTATTTCCTTACCAGTAACATAACAAAATAACAGAAGTTGCTGTTAAACATCCAAAATATTAATATCAATGTTTCAGTACATGATTATGTATTTACAGCACACCTTGTAAAGAGCAACGATCACTGTGAGTAAATCTGAATCTTAAATCTGTATTTTGTACTTAATTGAAATATTGAGGTAAAGGTTATACTGCACCCACTGAAAGTTGACACATATCTGTGAGGCAGCCATTTAACTAAAGAAAACTCCTGCAGTTTGTCCATTTTAGTCTTCCATGTCTTCATTTATATCCGAACATTTCAGCTTTCTAACTTGTTTTATCTGATTTTGTATTTTTTTTCCTGCCAGTTCCCAATGGCACAGATGCTAAAACTTTTTAAATGGACTTGAACCTCAATCTCAGCTCAGCAGGTGTACTATTGTTAACCCGTGGAGGTCAGCCAGTTCAACACATCATTGGGATAACACACCTTCATCGTTTCCCTGAAGAAAATCTTCCTGTGGGTTATTTCTTCACGCTGAGGAAAAATATTTCCAGTCCCACCTCATTCTTGTGAAATTATTTTTCAAGGCTTTTTTTCTTAATTGGTTGACTCTGTGCCTCTCAGGGTGAAAGTGCTGAGGTAACAAATATTGTTCTGTGCTCTCAGATGAGGTGCCGCAGAAGCCACATTGCAGAACTGTCTCTATATTGTTCCAGCAATGTGTCATAGCAACATTCATAGAGGAAACGTCTTTCTGCATTAAAATACATTTTCACCCTTATCTTGACCTTTACGTCGAGCGACCTCATCACTTCTTCAGATGAGGTAGCCAATGTGATGGCAAACTGTGGACATTTATTTTATTTAATCATGTGAAATGTATGTGGCTGACAGGACCAACAATTATTGGCCATTCCTAACCACCCATGACAAAGTGTTGTGAGGCCACTCCTTGAATCTGTGCAGTCCGTATGCTGTGCGCCTGTTCGTAAAGCTGTTAAGGACACAGATCCGAGATGGTGATCAGGTGACAATGAAGGAATAGCCATATCGTTCAAAGTCAGGATGTCGTTAATGATGGCATGTGTGTGACATGAATCTTATTTCCTACTTCTCAGCCTGAACCTGAATGTTGTCCAGGTATGGTCGCAAGTGGGCATAGATTGCTTAGCAGCTGAGGGGTTGTGAATGCCATTAAAAATTGTGCAATTATCAGTGAGCATCTTCATTTCTTGTGATATGATGGAAGGAAGGCCATTGATGAAGCAGCCGAAGATGTTTGGGTCTGGGGCCCTGCCCTGCGTACTAATGTGTGACTTACACTTTTGCGAGCGAACAGAAGCAGGCCTTATTGACGTGACTAGATACAAAGGATGGTAAGAGACAACATCTTACTTGGAACCCTTCCATTCATGGAATCTGTCATCACAATGACATCCTTTTGTCACTAGCTATACCCAGAGTAAAGGCACAATTTCCTTCACTCTACATATTCCCCAACATTATTTTACAGCACCCCTTCTACAATCAGAATTTAACCATGAAAGTTTAGCACTTTCACTCCACTGCTTATCTGGCCCCCTCAGCCATTGAGACTCATGTGCTTGACAGCTCAATCTGCAACAGTTGTTGATTGTGTTGTTTGTTTTGCTAAATGCTGAACTTTTTGTAGTCTCAGTGAAGTGGTTAGACTGTGCTAATTCTCGTTGAGCTCTGAAATGTCCAAGCTTGTCCCTATGTTCAACTTTAAATTTCACAAAGACATTTTGTATTCGTGACCTCAATAACATGATGCTCTAAACTTTGACTGAAAAAAACTTTCCAGGGCTCCTTTGCTTTCTCTTGCAGCATCTAGCTGCTATCTGTGTACATCCATACTTTCTGCACATTGAATGTTAGGTTGATCCACATTTTTTACTTAAAGATATCTTTCTCTCTGGATAACTTCTTATTACTTACTTGAGGTTGTTGCATTTCCTCTTGGTGGGCCTTGTTAAGGATTGAAGTTCTCATCTAAAAATATCAAGCCCACATCAAGGCTCTCTGTCCATGATTGTAAAGATTTGTCATTTAGAATTGTGCAGGTATTCCAGAATGCACCCTGAATGAGGCTTCAAAGGTTTTGAATTTATACTTTTCTTGTATGACTGGATGTCTCTTTCTAAATCCATAATTTTTGATGTCACAAATCCTGTGGTCATTTTACTGACTGCAGGAAGTTTTGAAGTTTCATTAGCAGCTGAACTAATGGTCAATTCCGTGCTTTCCAGCAGTTTGAACTAACTATTCACTGCAAGAAAAATGTCTTTATCCAACTCAAAATCCAATTGTTGTCACATTCCTTGACATTTTCTGTGTAATAATTAGACAACATATTTTTTTTTTATTCATTCATGAGATGAGGGCATTGCTGGCTAGGCTGCATTTATTGCCTAGGGGGCAGTTAAGACCCAACCACATTGCTATGGGTCTGGAGTCACTTGGAGGCCAGACCAAGTAAGGATGGCAGTTTCCTTCCCTAACGGACATTAGTGAACCAGATGGGTTTTTCCCCAATGATCGATAATGGGCTCATGGTCATCATTAGACTCTTAATTCTAGATGTTTATTGAATTCAAATTCTACCATGTGGCATGGCAGGATTCAAACCTGAGTCCCCAGAATATTATCTGGGTCTCTGGATTAACAGTCCAGCGATAATACCACTGGGCCATCGCTTCCCCATGTCTTCTTTATCTTCTTCAAGAAAGGCCTGAATGTCCTCAAAAGAAACAAGTGGGTCTTCAGGAATGGTGTCCCTCTCTATAAAGGTACAGTTAGGCTCAACATTTCAGATTTGACTAAATGAATGATTTGTGTGTGAGTTTCCTTCTCTGTAACTATATTCTGAAAAAGAAAACTGCTGTCCACAACTGCGCTATCTTCTGTGGTGCCATCTTCTGTGGTGCCTTATTTTCCCCAAGAAGGGTGTTCTTAAACTTCTAGCAATGCTAGGACTGAGTGTCTGAATGTCTGTAAACTGAAAAATGCTGAAAGTTACTCCACTTGATATATATCATAATAATTAGCAAAGCCTGTCCGCCATCAACAAGTCACAAGGCTGGAGTGAGATGGAATACTCCCACTTGCCTGGATGCGTGCAGCTCCAACAACACTCAAGGAGCTTGACAACATCCAGGACAAAGCAGCCCACTTGATTGGCACTACATCCACAAGCATTCACTCCCTCCACCATTGATGCTCAAAAGCAGCAATGTGTACTATCTACAAGGTACACTGCAGAAGTTCACAAAAGATCCTTAGACAGCACCTTCCAAACCCATGATCGCTTCCACCTAGAAAAAAAAGGCAGCAGATATATGGGAACACCACCAACTGCAAGTTCCCCTCCAAGTCACTCAACATCCTGACTTGGAAATATATCACTGTTCCTTTACAGTTGCTGGGTCAAAATCCTGGCATTCCGTCCCTCAGGGTATTGCGGGTCAACCTACTGTACATGGACTGCAGTGGTTCAAGAAGGCAGCTCACCAACATCTTCTCAAGGGCAACTAAGGATGGGCAATAAATGCTGGCCAGCCAGCAATGGCCCATGTCCCAAAAAGAAGCACAAGTTCTGCATAATCTCTTTTTTATTGTAGCGAAATACAATGTGTACTTAGCGTCTTCTTCTGATTCTTGTATTTCTCAGTTCCAAAAATAGAATGGAAGATAGTCTGAGGATTCATGGCCTCAAAAGGAATGATATATTTACTCTGAAAGTATTGATACAGTTTAAAACTAATTGCTCTGGCATTTACTTTAATCTCTGCAAGCCAAAATTCACCCTGAACGTCTGTATCATTAAAGGAGTTGAATGCTTGCTGTAGGCCTGTCATATCCTCCAGGAAGGGTTCATCCTGCTACTCTATGTCTCCTGTTCCTGGGCCTCTCACGGTCTGCTGTGATCTGTGTTTAATTTTCTGAGCTGCTGCTTTAGCCTCACCTTGGTCTTTCACTTTCTACTCATGACTAATTGGGTTGGCTTCCAGCTGGTGGAGTTCCTTCATGCCTTCAAATGTGTTCTGTATCATTAAAAGTTTGCAGTCATTCTACTTTCTAAGCTTTCCCCCACCTCTAGTACTTTCAGTTCTGTAATCTTTTACTTACAGTGGCCAATTGATTTCTTCTCTTTACTAACTGTGTACTCAGCTGTGGTTCTTCTCTTATGCTTACTTCAGTTTCTGCCCAGGACTTTCCCATTCAGTGACTCAGTGCCTTGGTGGACTCCACTACCATTGAGCTTCACTTTGGTTATTTTTAATTTTTTTTGGTTTGTATTGCCGGATTGGGATCTAGCCTCATGACTTACCGACCCTGGACTTCATTTCAGGATCATATCGCCCAACTACAGTTCCATGGATCTAGTGACCATTGCCACAATGTAGTATTGTGAGATATACACTCCTGTGAGTGACCAGCAACAGTTTTTAATGGAACATGACTATGCATTGAGGATGATAAGAGAGGACATCTCACTTGGAAACCTACAGATCCGGCCTGCAAATCCGTGTGACCTGACATTATTCTGACAGAGATATGAGTTTTCCTCAGAACTGAGTCATATTGGACTTGAAATGTGAATGCTGTCTCTCTTTCCACAGATGCTGTCAGACCTACTGACTTCTTTTCGCATCTTCTATCTTTATACCATAGACTTGACATGGGCTTCTTGAAGCCAGATTTGGTCAAATGCTGCCTTGCTGTCAAGATTGTCATTCTAATCCCACACTTTGAATGCTGGATATAGGACCATGAGGAAATTAGTTGAAGCTTCCTAAACTCATTGGATGTAGGAAATATGCAGCCTACAATGAAGCCTAAAGACCTCAATTTTGGTACCAGCATTTAAAAGATATTAGTCGGGTTGAAATACATTCAAAAAAGAACTAAAATGAAACTAAAGGAATGTTTTTTTTGTGAAACACTGTCTGAGAGACTCAAAATATCCAACACCTCTATGCTACACCACTAACTTGCTTATGTTAAACTTATATAAACTTGTTCCAGTTTTTGTGTTCACACCTGTGTTAGGTGACAGATCACATGGAATAAATAACCCAGGAGAACAATTACTCTAAGGCTGAACAATTATTGTATGTCATAATTTATCCAACCATTTCTAATTTTACCTCTAAATGTCCATATTTTATGTTTGTCCTTGAAATGTGAGTTTCAATGGCAAGGCCAGCATTTATTTGCCCCATCCTAATAGCCCTGATGAAGCTGGTGTGAGCTGCTTTCTTAAATGCACCCAGAGTTTCTGCCGTAAATAAACACAGAGTTGGTGTTGGAGAAGAAAATCCTGTCTTTTGACCCATTGAAAATGAAAGGACAGCAACATAGTCCCTGTGATCTGTCACCTAGCACAGAATCGTGAACGAATTGGCAGGGAGCTTGTGTATGGTGGTGTTCCCACATACGCTGTCTTTGTCCATCCAGATGCTGCTGGTTTCAGGCTTGGTAGGTGTACTGAAGGACCTTTGGTGAGTTGCTTAAGTTTTACTTGACATCACACGATGTTATAGAGTCAAGGATTAAATTTGAAGATTCCCAGGAGCACTACATCCCAACTGTAAACCACTGTGATGCTGTTTCGCCTCTGGTGCGAACTATTGATGAGATATGACATACCAAATGATGGTAACGTAGGAGTCTGAGACATTGTCAACAAGGTATGAGGGATCAGTGAGTATGACTATAGCAGATAGTTCCTACCAAAATCATATGTGTCTTTCTCCTGCACTCTAAACTGTTGAATTACCAGGTTTATATTTGCAATGATCCTTTTGCATTGTTACTGTAAAAGTGGCCTTTCATGCTGCTTCCACAATCTACAAAGAGGCACATTGTTTTGTACTGAGAGATGTTCAGGCAGAATTAAATGTGACGCCATTGTCCTTGTTTTGTCAAATGAAACACCATTTAGTCATAAATCTACAAAGTGCCATTACTTGGGGACGACTGTAGTTTCAAGTCCTAATAGAGATTTATAGGTGATGAACTAATTTATGTAAAACAGAAGTAAGATGATGCAGTAGGGAAAAAGCAAGGCCCTTTGACAGAGCCCCCAGATTATTTGGAATTCAGAAAGTGAAGTTCTTATCCCTAGTCGTCTGACAATGAGGGTAACAACATTTGTGTTGCAAAGAGCTGCATGTAGGATCACTGACAAAGCAGCTTTGTCACTGTCGAAGAAGAGAAAGACTCAGCAAGTTTGCTTCTGATCTAACAGCTGTTAACTTTCCATATTTAATTCATCGTGACCAGCATAGTTCCATTCCAGAAATGCTTCTTATTTGATTTATTAAAACACTATTTAACTGGGGGAACCCAATAGGAAATTGCAAATTCTTCATTTCAAAAGCCTGGGGGAGAAGGCAAGATACTGGCTGAGGATTTCGGTTTATTGTTTGTTCAATATGTCACAAGTTTCCAAGTATCTATCTTTCGAAGCTCCGGCCTACATTTCACTCATCCTCCTAAAACAACAACAACAAATACAATAATTTGCATCTATATTGCACCTTTCACATACTGAAGCAGCCTAAGGTGCTCACAGAAGTGTTATCTAACAAAATTTGATACCAAGCCACATATTACAGCAGATTATCAAAAAAACTGGTCAAAGACATAAGGTGGAGATTTCCCCTTCCTGGTGTGACAAGAGTAATTTTGAGCAGGGTGACAAAAGAGGGTGAGAATGAAAAAAAAATTCTTGATGTTAGGAAAAATGTTCCTGAATTTCCCCTGAAGCCTTAAACAGAGACTTCAGAATCCCACCCTTGAGTGAAAAATACCTTATTTTCATGCATTTGAATCTCATTAAAGTCCCAAGTTGCCCTTTTGAAACAACTCTTCAGAGGCCAGCAACCCATCACCAATCACCCTTCATTTACAAATACATAGCCTTTAACAGTAGTACTGCTCACTGAATCAGGCATTCAATATATAAATATCCCTGACATTCATTCTTTCATGTCAGCCGGGACTCCCTGATTGGACCAAGTTAATAGCCCCATTCAGGAAACTTGTATTATGTGAGGTCCAACTGGCTGACCTCATTACGCTATTTATATCCTAGTTTCAATTCTTTTCACCTCAACCAAGAAATTAGATGAAGTAAATTTCCAAAAGGTTAATCAATGCAGGTACTTAATGGTTACAGTTCGATGGATAACTTGCCCTGCCATCATACCAATGCATGCATCACTGCCAGCATTCTCCTCCTCCCTTCATCCACCCAACTGAGCATTAGCATCAGTCTCAACAGAACATTGAGCCAGCTCTCAGAACGCTGGCATCATCTCGGGCCATCAAAACGTTACTTTGGAGCTGACGGAACCATATGGCTTACATGCTCCTGCTAGGTCACTTTGCATGCTGGGACAGTCAGTCATGCATCTACACAGGATGTTTTTGTGCTGATGTGCACACATGCATTTTATCATTCTTAGCTTGTTTCTAAGTGCTCACTGACTGTAACGCTGAGTTAGAGGCTGGCAGTCTCTGTGTGGGTCACATTGTTTTCTTAAAGCTAAAGTGATGGTGTGCACGTTTCTGCACATGTCCAGCGTACTCAGAATGTTCTTCTGCTCCTGGGTCACCACAGCAGTGGCCAACGTGTCCTTGGAGGCAGTGGGTGCGCCAGAGCAGGCATGGTACTGATAGCAACCTAAAGAACTGTGGATGCTGTAAATCAGGAACAAAAACAGAAGTTGCTGGAGAAGCTCAGCAGGTCTGGCTGCATCTGTGAAGAAAAGAATCAGAGTTAACGTTTTGGGTCCGGTAACGCTTCCGCAGAACTGTTCTGAGGAAGTGACACCAGACCCGAAAAGTTAACTCTGATTCTTCTGTTTTTTTTCATTGGACTGATAGCATTAGTGGACTCCTCCATCTTTCAATCAAGCTTACTGAATGCCTCTCCATATCTTCCTGATGTTTGTGGGTCTGTCTGTGCAGTTTACTGAAGTCAGTAATGGTCAAGAATGGGCACATCTTCTTCCTGGGACTGAAAAAGTGCCTTGTTTCTGATTGTCCTCTGAGTGCCAGAGAACGTACCAGCTGGTGTAACTGAGCCACCACCCGAGCAGTTGGACTGGATGCCATGAAAGTCACTTGCCAGAACACTTCAATTGCAAATGGGAAAGTCCAGCCCATTGATTTTTAAGGAACATTTTAAAGTAGGAAAGAGAAGAAGAAAGTGAAAATGCTGATGAGAGAATTCTATAGGTTGGAGCCTTGGGACTTAAAGGCACAACTGGTCATTGGTGGAGGCTTCAAAATAGGGGACAGTCATGGGCCAGAATTAGGGAAGCACAGAAATCTCAAAGGGCTGGAGGAATTATTGCAATAAGGAGAGATGATATCTTGGAAGGGTCCTCAAGCGAGGCTTTGTAGGTAGATCTTAGGAATGTTAAGGGGGCAGCCACTTTACTGGGAGTGTATTATGGGCTCCCAAAGTGGCAGCTGGAAATAGAGAAGCGAATGTGTTGGCAGTTCACAGAGGTGTGTAACAGCAATAGTCAGTTAATTATACGCGGGAATTTCAACTTTCCCAACATAAATTGGGATAGTCAAAGTGTTAAGGGTTTGGAGGGGACAGATTTCTTGAAATGTATCCAGGGGAGTTTTTGTATCAATACATAGAAGGCTCAACAAGAGACGGTGCAGTGATTGACCTGGTTCTGGGGAAAGAAGCCGAAAAAGTGTTTGATGTGGCAGTGGGGGACCATTTTAGCAATAGTGACTACAACAGGGTATGGTTCAAATTTGTTCTGGATAAGGAAAAAGTTGGCCTGAAAAGATGGATATGGATTGGGGTGGGCCTATTTTATTAAAATAACGCAGGATCTGGCCGCAGTTGACTGGTATCAGCCCCTTACGGGTAAGTCTACAGCAGAGCATTTGAGGGGTGTGGGCATTCAAAAAGGAGCTGGGAAGAGTTCAGGGCTGATATATACCCTTTAGAGGGAAATGTAGGTGCAATAAGTTCAGAGAATGCTGTGTGTCGAGGGAAATTCAGGAAAACTTAAAGAAGAAGAATAGGGCTTTTGGTAAATTCAAAGGGTGTAGTTCAAACGTATACCTTAGAACACTTTGGGAAGCTGGGAAAGTAATTGCTGAGATATTTGTATCATTGATAGCCACAGGTAAGCTGCCAGAAGACTGGAGGTTGGTTAACGTGGTGGCACTATTTAAGAAAGATGGTAAGGAAAAGCCAGGGAACTATAGACTGGTGACCCTGACATCAGTGGTGGGTAAATTGTTTGAGGGAAACCTGAGGAACAGGATTTACGTGTATTTGGAAAGGCAAGGACTGATTAGCGATAGTCAACATGGCTTTATGCGTCGGAAATCGTGTATCACTAACTTGATCGAGTTTTTTGAAGAAGTAACAAAGAGGATTGATGAAGGCAGAGTGGTGGATGTGATCTATGTGGACTTCGGTAAGGTATTTGACAGGGTTCCTTGTGATAGACTGGTTATCAAGGTTAGATCACACAGAATGGAGAGAGAACTAGCTATTTGGATACAGAACTGGCTCAAAGGTACAAGACAGAAGGTGGTGTTGGAGGGTTGTTTTCTGACTGGAGGCCTGTGACCAGTGGTGTGCCACAAAGATCAGTGTTGAGTCCACTGCTTTATATAAATGATATAGATGTAAACATAGGAGGTATGGTTAGTAAGTTTATAGATAACACAAAAATTGGAGGTGTAGTGGACAGTGGAGAAGGTTACCTCAGAGTACTGTTGCAAAGTTCGTTAGAGTACTTGTGGATTGGGAGGCAGGAAGTTAGAATTTCATGTCTGTAAAACGCCAGGGGGGAAATCATTGTGTGGTCCCTTTAAAAGATCATGTACTTTTTCTGTGCTTTGAAATTTAAAATGGATGTCTGTGAGCAGCAGCTTGAAAGATTGCAAGTACACAGAGAGTGCACAAATTGAAATATTTGTATCAGAAGACCATACGGTTAGTAGACCAAGCAGCAGTTTTTACCAAGAGAAGACGTTTTGAGTTTA
The DNA here is from genome assembly GCF_021869965.1 of Rhincodon typus. Lineage (NCBI taxonomy): Eukaryota > Metazoa > Chordata > Chondrichthyes > Orectolobiformes > Rhincodontidae > Rhincodon > Rhincodon typus. The sequence goes on from NC_063343.1 coordinate 9,309,459, forward strand.
GCCAATCAATTTGAACCAGGCACTTAGGTACCAAAAAATAATTAAATTTAAATCTGATAAGGTCAATCCTATTGTAAGAAATATTGATATGTCATCAAGGGCATAAAAAGGAGGGAGCAGTGGGATGAAGCAGCAGAGCTAACTACCATCTGTCAGAGCTAACAGCCCTCAGCTCTCAAGAGAGAATTGCTGGCTCTCACAGACTCCTCTATGTCTTAGAGAAAGCACCACCTAAATAACAACAGTACTGATGGCACAACTAGTGAATAATCCTGACAGAAGAATCGGCGGAGAAGGCACAAATCATTCCAGAAGACATGTAACTTGGCTGCAGTTTCGAGAGACCAAATTTTTTATTGTATGTAAGTGGGACTTGTATTTATTAGAACAGCATACCTTTAGAATCTTGTTTTATTCAGGAATACTTATTAGTTCAAAGGATTTATTCAGTTTGTTAATACTATAGTTAATTTGTTCACTATTAGAGTTAGATAAATAAATTGTTACTTGTTGATTTTAAAGTGAGTGTCAGGGATTATTTTATTTAACCACTAGAAGTTGCTGAAAGGCAGGTTATAGCACTTTACATATTCCTCTTACAGGTTATAGGGTGAGGCACTGCTCTTTGGGTATTTTGGATTTAGTTCGCAGAAGAGGGACAACCTCTGCTTTATAACAGATTGGGGGCTCATGTCTGGGTTTTGAACGGATCTGAATAGATTGGGGTTTATCTGAACAGATTTGGATGGATCCAAACGGATCTGAACAGATTTGGACAGGTTTGAACAGATTTGGGGTATGAAAGGTCCCATTCAGATTTAGAAAGACTTGAGGACTAGTGTCCTAGATCTTTAAATAAAACTTTAGTGAGAATTGGAAAATCAGTTTAATTTCGATTGCTTTTTGTTGGTTAAATCAAAAGTGCAGAAATCACTCTTAACATTGCTAAAGAGGTCCTGGGGGTCAAAAATGCTTCCTAAATTTGCTAAGAAAGTTTATAAAGACAGAAAACGGTGATACTTTTAGAATGAGCAGGCAGGCTAAAATTGTGTTTAATTATGGATAATAAGAAAGCTGAAATTGTAACGGAGTTAGTCAAGCATTTAGGTATTTCAGGGAAACAGTCAAGTGCAGCAAAGTTAGAGAAAATTGAATTACAAATGAGACAATTAGAGTTAGAGGACAAAGAAAGGGAAAGAAGATCATGGCAGAAGAGAAAGGAAAAGAAAGGATAGCCATGGCTAAAGAGAAAGAAAAGGGAAATAAAGTTCCTAGCGGAACAAAAAGAAAAAGAGAGAGAACTTGAACTTCAGAAATTGACAATTAGACTGGAAAGTTGACATAATGGGATGGTGATGAAGGTAGAAGGGAGGCTTAGTGAGATGGAAAGTGATGGTGAGCAAACCCCTTGTAGCCAAAGGCCCAGCAGGGATATATGCAAATATGTAAAAATCTTACCAAAATTCGATGAAAAAGATGAAGAAGCCCATTTCATTTTTTTTGAGAAATTGGCTAAACAGATGAACTGGCCAGAGACAGTGTGGCTAATGTCAATTCAGAGCAACTTGGTAGGCAGGGCTAGTGACAGGCTGTCAGAGGATGTGTCAAGAGAATATGAAGAAGTAAACCAAGCTATTTTGAGTGCCTATGAATTGGTACCAGAAGCATATAGACAACAGTTCAGAAATATAAGAAAGGAACCAGGTCGGACTTAATTCGAGTTTAAAAGAATTAAACAAAGCAACTTTGATGGATGGATGAGAGCATTAAAGATAGAAAAGACATATGAGGATCTTAGAGGTATTATTCTGCTGGAGGAGTTTAAAAACTCACTTCCAGAAGTAATAAGAACTCATGTTGAGAAACAGAAAGTTAAAACAGTGAGAAGAGCTGCAGAGATGGCGGAAGAATACACATTAGTGCATAAATCGAAATCTAGCTTCCGACAGCAATTTCATTCCGTGAGCGATAGAATTTGGGAAGTAGGGAGATCCTTTATTAGAAAACAAAATGTAGATCACATTGGGAACAGTTTACCACATGTGAAAAAAGGGACCCAAGAGGGTGGAAAAGAGGTGAAAGACCTCAGGTGTTTTCACTGCAATAAGGTGGGACACAAAGTCACAATGCTGGTGGTGTAAGAAAGACACTGGCAGAAAGGATGTGGTAAAAGAGGCTAAACCAGTGGGATTAGTTAAGGTAGTGAAGGAAATCCAAAGAGAAGTTGAGGAGCTGTAGGAGAGTGCACAGCCTAGTAATGGGCTGGATAGTAAGATAGCACCTGATCTTTTCAAATACTTCACTGGTGTGGGTAAGTTTTACTCAGGTAGAACGGGGGACTAGGTAAAGAAGTTAAAATATTGACAGAAATGGGAACTAGTCAGTCTCTAATAGTAAGAGATTAATATATCTGCTCTCCTTCTGAAATATTGCCTGACAGTATGATAATCTGTGGAACAAATGGAGAGAGGAGTAGTGTTCCCCTGTGTAAGATGGGGCTAGAAAGCCCAATCAAGACTGGGAAAGAGATAGTGGGACTGATGGAAAAATTGGCAATTCTAGGAATACAGTTTATTCTTGGAAACTATACAGCTGATCACAGTTGGGAGTGATGCCCATTGTAGTGGAGAAGCCAGAAGAAAACCAGGGAACTGAGGAGTTAAAAGAAAAATACACTGGAATGTTTCCAGACTGCGTGGTGACAAGATCCCACAGCTATAAGTTAATACAAGAAGGGAAAGCAAAAGAGAAAGATGAAGGAGTTGAGGTCCAGTTAGCTAAAGCTTTGTTTGATGAAGTGGTAAAAGAAAAACCTAAGCAGGTAGTATATCAAGCAGAGGTATCTAGTTTTGAATGATTAATGGAGTTACAACAAAAAGGTGAAACAATGAAGGATTTATATTATAAAACCTACTCAGAAAAGGAATCAGAGTGCATTCCAGAATGCCATTACCTTAAGGATAGAATCCTAAGGCAGAAATGGAGACGTTGGCAGGTTAATGCAGATGAGAAATGGGTGGAAGCTCACTAGATTGTGATGTTGGTAGCATACAGACAGGAAGTATTGTGGGTAGCACATGAATTACTTGTAGGAGGTCACCTAGGAGTGAGGAAGAGTCAGGCTAAGATATAGAAGCGTTGCATAAAGATGTGGTTGAATTTTGCCGTACCTGTCGTACATATCAGATGGTAGGAAAGCCAGAGCCAGGAATAAACTCTGTGCCTTTGATGTCAATATCCACATTTGAAGAACCCTTCACGTGGGTTATGATTGATTGTGTAGGTCCCCTTCCTAAAATGAAAAGTGGGAACCAGTATTTGCCAACCGTGTTGGATGTGTTTACCTGGATTTTGGAGGCAATTCCATTATGGAAGGTCAAGGCAAAAAAAGGTTGTGGAGGAGTTGCTTGTTTTCTTTACCCATTATGTACTATCCGGGGAGATTCAATCAGACCAAGGATCCAATTTACCTGCCAAATTATCTATAGATGCTAGTTTAGGCATCAAGCGCTTTAAATCAAGTGCGTACCATCCTGAATCCCAGGGAACATTTAAAAGGTGGCATCAGACTCTAAAGACAACGTTGTGGGCTTATTGCCAGGATTACCCAAGTGTTTGCGATAAAGGTATCCTATTTATATTTTTGCTATTAGAGATGCTCCAAATGAATTGACTCAGTTTCCTCCATTTGATTTGATATTCGGACACAACGTGAGAGGGCCTTTAAAATTGAAAAATTGATCGGTCTGAAGTCAGAGATCTCACAGTTGGCTTATTTATCTGAGGTGAGAGAAAGATTAAACAGCGTAGTGAATTAGCTAGATAACATTTGAAGGTGGCACAGCACGTAATGAAGCAAAAAGTAGACAAGAAATCTAAAATTTATACGTTTGCCCATGGGGATAAAGCATTGCTGCTGTTACCGGTGATAGGAAATCCCTTCAAAGCAAGGTTTTATGGTCCCTATCAGATTGAAAAGAAGTTAAGTCAGGTGAATTACCTGGTAAAGATGCCAGATAGGAAAAAAAAATTATCGGGTATGTCATGTGAACATGCTGAAACCTTGTTATGATAAGGGAAGGGACCCAGAGGAACAGGTAATAGTTACTGCCACTCAGAGTGAGGAATAAAATCCACTTGATTTGGATTTTGATGTGCTTCAGAATAAATTGTATAATGAGGAAATCCTTAAGGAACGGGATAGGGGAGTGAGCTATCTGGCCAGGAACGGAGAACTGATTTGAAAGTCTTGTATGAGGGCCTATGTAGAAATAGAATGGGGAGGACTAACACCACAGTGCATGGGGTTGACATAGGGAATGCTGTTCCGATAAAATAACACCCTACAGGCTTAATCTTCTCAAAGCAGCGCAGGTTCAGAAGGATGTGGAAGCAATGCTTCAGAAAGACATCATAGAGATGAGTCAAAGCGAGTGGAGTTCGACGATCATGTGGGTTCCAAACCTGATGGTACTCAACGATTCTGCATAGATTATCATCAGGCCAATGCTGTGACCAAATCTGATTCATACCCAATTCCAAGGCTGGAAGATTGTGTGGAAAAAGTAGGACAAGCCACTTACATCACAAAGTTGGACTTACTTTGCAGTTACTGGAAAGTATCTTTGTCAGAGAGAGCAAAAGAAGATTCTGCTTTTGTAACCGCAAATGGGCTGTATCAATTTAAAGTACAGTCATGCCTTTTGGAATGAAAAACACACTAGCCATCTTTCAAAGGCTTATGAACAAAGTTATGGCAGGATTGGCTAATGGTGCTGTCTAGATTGATGACTTAGTGACCTTTAGCCATTTGTGGAAAGATCACATGGAGCATCTGGCAGAGCTCTTTGAGGGACTACGGGAGTTAAAATTGGTCATAAACTCGGCAAAAAAGGAATTAGCGAAGGCGGAAGTGACATTCTTAGGGCGCAACATCGCATATGGACAGATGACAATGAGGACTGTGAAGATGAAGGCTATTAAGGAATTTCCAAGACTATCCTCAAAGAAAGAAGTGCTATGATTTTTAGGATTGAACGGATTCTACAGGAAATTTGTACCAATCTTTAGCAGCATGGTAACACCGCTGATAGATTTGTTAAAAAATCACAAAAATTCAGTGGACAGAACAATGCCAAGAGGTATTTGAAAATGTAAAAGCAGTGTTAACCATTGCTCCAGTTTTAGGCACAATAAATTTTTTGGACCCCTTCAAAGTCGCCATTGATGCAAGCGATGTAGGTGTTAGAGCTGTGTTGGTACAGGAGGATGATTGTGGAATTGAAAGGCCAGTCAGTTATCTTTCAAAAAAAACTTAATGTCCAATGAAAAAAAAATTCAATCATTGAAAAAGGGTTATTGAGTTTGGTAATGGCCTTACAACATTTTAACATTTATGTTGCCAACAACGCATCAGAGATGATTGTGTATACCAATCACAATTCTTCGACGTTTCTGGAAACATTTAAGCACAAGAACACCAGACTATTTCATTGAAGTCTCATGTTGCAATCATTTAGTTTACAGATTGTACATGTTGCGGGTTGTGAAAATATTATTGCAAATACTTTATTGCACATTTAAAAGAAATATGTTTATGTGAGATAGAAATAGTAGTTTTCAATGTTTGGGTTGAGTACTTGTGGATTAGGAGGCAGGAAGTTAGAATTTGGTGTTTGTAAAATGCTAAGGGGGAAAGCATGTGGGTTCCCAAACCTGATGGTACTCAATGATTCTGCATAGATTATCATCAGGCCAATGCTGTGACCAAATCTGATTCATACCCAATTCCAAGGCTGGAAGATTGCGTGGAAAAAGTAGGACATGTACTTTCCTGTGCTTCGAGATTTAAAATGGATGTCGTGAGCAGCAGCTTGAAAGTTTGCAAGTACACAGAGAGCACCCAGATTGAAACACTTGTATCAAAAGGCCACACAGTTAGCAGGCCGAGCAGCAGTTCTTTTTTAACCAGGACAGCAGGCTTTTGAACTTAGCCAATCAATTTGAACCAGGCACTTAGATACCAAAAAAAATTAAATCTGATGGTTTTGACAACATAGGACCAATCTTGTTGTAAGAAATATTGATATGTCATCAAGGGTATAAAAAGAACGGGCAGGTGGACAAAGCAGCAGAGCTAACTGCCATCTGACAGAGCTAATGGCCCTCAGCTTTCAAGTGAACATTACTGGCTTTCACAGACTCCTCTCTGTCTTAGAGAAAGCACCATCTAAATAACAACAGTACCAACAGCACAACTAGTAAATAATCCTGACAGGAGAATCGATGGAGAAGGCACAAAACATCCTGAAGACACGTAACCTGGCTGTAATTTCCAGAGACTTTCTTTTATATATAAGTGGGACTTGTATTTATTGGAACAACATACCATTAGAATCTTGTTTTATTCAGGAATAGTTGGTAGTTAAGAGTGGAACTGTTTGGTTGTTAGTAGAACTGTTAATTTGTTCACTGTTGGAGTTAAATACATTGTTACTTGTTGAGTTTAAAGTGAGTGTCAGAGATTTAGTCTATTTAACCACTAGAAGTTGCTGAAAGGCAGGTTACACCACTTTTCATACTCCTTTTACAGATTGTATGGGTGTTTTGGTTTTGTTTCCTCAGAGGGGGGGGGGGCGGTCAACCTCTGCTTTATAGCAGTACAACGGGATCTTGATCAGCTGGACCAATAGACTGAGGAGCCGCAGATGGAATTTAATTTAGATAAATGTGAAGTGCTTCATTTTGGAAAGATAAACCAGGGCAGGACTTGTATATTTAACGGTAACATCCTAGGGAGTGTTGCTGAACAGAGACCTTGGAGTGCAAGTTCATGGTTCCTTGAAAGTGGAGTCCCAGGTAGACAGGATAGTGAAGAAGGTGTTTGGAATGCTAATGTGGCGCTTCTGAAACCACAGTGCCACTGATCACAGGCCTTCAATTTGAAAAGGAACCCTTCACCACCATCTTCTGTCTTCTTCCTTTGAGTCAGTTCTGTACCCAAATTGCTAGTTCTCCCTGTGTTACTTATGATCTAACTTTGCTAATCAGTCTACCATGAGGAACTTTGTTGATACATGTTGATCAGTTCATTGAGTATAGGAGTTGGGAGGTCATGTTGTGGCTGTACAGGACATTGGTTCGGCCACTTTTGGAATACTGTGTACAGCTCTAGTCTCCCTGCTTTAGTTGGACGTTGTGAAACTTGAAAGAGTTCAGAAAAGATTTACAAGGATGTTGCCAGGGTTGGAGGGTTTGAGCTATAGGGAGATGCTGAATAAGCTGGAGCTATTTTCCCTGCAAAGTCAGAGGTTGAGAGGAGACTTTATAGAAGTTTATAGAACCGTAAGGGACATGGACAAGGTGAACAGCCAAAGTATTTTCCCCAAGGTGGGGGAGTCCAAAACTAGAGGGCATAGGTCTAAGTGAGAGGGGAAAGATTTAAAAGGGGCCTAAGGGGCAACTTTTTCATGCCAAGGGTGTTGCATATACGGAATAAGCTGCCAGAGGAAGTGGCGGAGGCTGGTACAATTACAACATTTATACAGCATCTGGATGGGTACATGAATAGGAAGTGTTTAGAGGGATGTGGGCCAAATGCTGGCAGATGGGATTAGATTTATTTAGGATATCTGGTCAGCATGGATGAGTTGGACTGAAGAGTCTGTTTCTGTGCTATATATCTCTAAGATTCTATGACTCTAATTCAGCTGTGGCCCCAAAGGAATACAGGAGGGCAGGATAGAATTTAGAAAAGCAATTGGAAGAGGAAAAAGGGGACATGAATAAAGGATGTGCAACCAGCATTAGGGAGAATCCTAAGATATTTTCTAAATACATTAAAGGGAAGAAGTTAACCAGGGAAAGAGTATGCCTATTAGAGACCAAGGGAGCAACCTATGTGTGATGCTGCAAAATATCGGAAAGGGGTTAGATGAATACTTCTCTTTGGTCTTCACTCAGGAAAGGAGAACATAGATACAAAATTCAGGAAAAAGGACTGTGAGGAACTTACACAATTTAACATGGGAAGTGGGGAGATATTAGGGGCTCTGTCAGCCTCCATCAGCAATTGCATTCCAGATCGCTGTGGGAGATGAGGCAGGAAGTTGTAGGGGCTCCGACACAAATTTTTAATTCCTCTCTGACAGCAAGGGAGCTGCCAGAGGACAGGAGGACAGCTAATGTGGTTCCACTTTTTAAGAGGGGTAGTAGAGATGAACCAGGAAATTATAGACCGGTGACTCGCATGTCAATGCTAGGGAAACTATTGGAGAAAATTCTGAAGGAGTGAATTAATACCCATTAGGAAAGGCATGGGTAATTAGGGAAAGTCAGTATGGCTTTGTCAGATGGAGGTCACGCCTAACAAATTTGGTAGAACTTTCTGAAAATGTGATCAAGTGTGTGGACAGGAAGTTCAATTGATGGATTTTAGCAAAGCTTTTGACAAGGTCTCACACGGAGACTGATTGAGAAGGTTTAAGCTGCCAGAATTGAGGGAAATGTGGCAAGATAGATCAGAAACTGGAGTAATAGCTTAGTAATAGGACACAGAGGTTAGTGGTAGAAAGCTGTTTGAGTGACTAGAGGCCAGTACCCAGTGTACCCAGTATACCACACGGAGCAGAAAGGGACCCTTATTGTTTGTTGTATACGTTTGTTGGAATACCGTATGTAATTCTGGTCACCTCATTAGAGGAGCGATGTGATAACATTAGAAGGGGTACAAAGGAGATTCATCAGGATGTAACCTGCAATGGAGAAATTGAGCTATAAGAAGAGATTGCATAGGCTTGGATTGTTTAGAGCAGAGAAGACTGAGGGGGACATGATTGAGGTGTATAAGACTATGAGGGGTATGGAAAGGGTGAATAGAGAGCAGCTTTCTCCTTGGTTGAGGGGGTCAATCACAAGACAGCATAGTTTTAGGGTAAGGGGCAGGAGATTCAGAAGGGTTTGGGAAAAAGCTTTTTCACTTAGAGGGTGGTAGGAATCTGGAATACACTGACTGGAAAGGTAGTGGAGATCAGAAACCTTAAAACCTTTAAAAAATATTTGAATGAACACTTGAAATATCATAACATCCAAGGATATGACAAAAGTGTAGGAAATTGGGATTAATGCGCCTTTAGTGGCTTTTATGTTGGTGTAGACTCCTTTAGTGGCTTTTATGTTGGTGTAGACTCAATAGACTGAAGGGCCTTTTCTGTGCTGTGAGAATCTGTCAATCTATGAAGTCGCAGGAATAGAGTGAGATGAGGCCGTGGAGGAATTTGGAAATTTTGAAATCAAGATAATGCTTAATTGGCAGCCAAGGTTGGTCAGAAAACACAGCAGAGATGGGTCTACTTGGTTAAGTTAAGATATAGGCAGCACAGTTTGCAGAAGGGAGAGTGTGATAGACTAAGCAGGATTGTGTTGGAACAATATGGTCTGTAGGTAACAAATGAATGGATGAGGGTATCAGCAGCGAGAGATGGATGATGTTGCAGAGCTAGAAATAGTAACAGAATGGATTCATGGTCAGAAGCTCATTTCTGTGTCAATAATAACATAAACATTGCGAGCAGTCTGTTGCAGCCCCAGACAGTTGCCATGGAGAGATTTGGAATTGCTGGCTAGTGAATGGAGAAAGAAATCTCATTTCAGTACTGACAAGCAGCAAGTAATATTTGTGCTACACAAATACAAGACAATGATCATCTCCATTTGGGGATAATCTAATCATCATACCTTGACATTCACTGGCATTACCATCATTGAATTACCCCTTTCCATCAACATTTTTGGGGTTAACATTGACCAGAAACTCAATTGGACTTATCATTTAATACTGTAGCTACAAGATCAGGTCAGATGCTAGGAAACCTGCAGTGAGTAATTCACCTGTCCATCATGTACAAGGTGCAAGTGAGGAGTGTGATGGAATATTACTGTTTGCCTGGATGATCGCAGCTCCAACAACACTCAAGAAGCTTGACACCATCCAGGATGAAGCAACCTGCTTAATTGGCACTATCTCAACAAGCATCCATTCCCTCCATCTGTGATACTCAGGAACAGCGATATGTATTAACTACAAGATGTGCAGCAGAAATTGAACAAAGATCCTTAGGCAGTACGTTCACATTCATGCCCACCTCCATCTAGAAGAACAAGGGCAGCAGATGCATGTGGATACCACTACCTGCAAGTTTCCCTCTAAGGCAATCACAATCCTGACTTGCAAATATATCACTATTCCTTCATTGTTGCTGGGTCAAAATCCTGGAATTCCCTTCATAACAGCATTTCAGGTCAAGCTACAGCTACTGACCAGCAGTTCAAAAAGGCAGCTCAACACCACTTTCTGAAGGGTAACTAGTGTTATAAAGCAGAGGTTGACATTCCCCTCCCCCAGAGGGGTGTCTAACTCTAACAGCGAACAAATTAACTAAACTATTAACAAACCAAATAAATCCCTTCTAACTACTAACTATTCCCAAATAAAACAAGATTCTCATGGTATGCTGTTCCAATAAATATAAATCCCACTTACATTACAAAAAATAGAATTTATTCTCTTGAAATTACAGCCAGGTTACGTGTCTTCTGGAATGTTCTGTGCCTTTTCCATTGATTCTTCTGTCAGGAACGCCTTCTCTGTTGATTCTTCCATCAGGAATATTAACTAATTGTGCCATTCGTAACAGTGTTATTAGATGGTGCTTTCTCTAAGACACAGAGGAGGTTGTGAGAGCCAGCGATTCTCTCTTGAGACATGAGGGCCAATAGCTCTACCACATGGCAGCTAGTTCTGGGGTAATTATCCAACTGCCCCCTTTTTGTACCCTTGATGACATACCAATATTTCTTACAGTAGGATTGGTCCTATGTTGTCAAAACCATCAGATTTAAGTTTAATTGTTTTTTTTGGTATCTAAGTACCTGGCTCAAATTGATAGGCTAAATTCAAAAGCCTGTTGTCTTGGTAAAAACTGCTGCTTGATAACTGTATGGGCTTTTGATACAAATGTTTCAATTTGGCTGCTCTCTACTTACTTGCAAACTTTCAAGTTGCTGCTCATAGACATCCATTTTAAATCTCATAAGCATAGAAAAAGCTCATCATCTTTTAAAGGGACAGCGCAATGCTTTCCCCCTTGCATTTTACAAACACCAAGTTCTAACTTCCAGCTTCCCAATTCACAAATACTCTACCCAACCTCGCATCACTTCCCCCCTTAAAAAAGTACCATCATTATGAAAAGTTGGCTTCATTTTTTTTTCTTCATTTTTAAAATCCACAAATACTCTACCCAACTTTGCAACACTAGGGATGGGCAATAAATGTCGGCCCAGCCACTGACACCCATGTCCCATGAGTGAATAAAAAAAGGTGTCAGATATATATGCAACCTGATAATTTAGAAAGTGCAGGAGTTGAGAATGAGAAAACTGGTGATGAGAAGGGGTTACCTATTATCAACGAAATGTGGAAACTAGGAATTTTATCACCAAGGGGTAGCATGTGGTTGAGAAATAAAACAAGTCCATGGATAAATCCTTAGGGAAGTACCTAGATGTAACACTTTAGGAAAAGAAAGGAAAACCATTACAGGTGACTCCTCATAGGTCCAATGGAACCAGTTGAATGAAATCCCGCTTGGCTTGATGGCAGTGGAGACAGATTGGAGAAGAATAATATGGTCAGCCACATCAAAGAATTGAAAGAACCATGCTGAGATAGATTTTGAAAGAAAATGTCACATTGGAAGACATTGTTTACTTTGGTTTATGGGCTTGTTGGTACAGCGGCAATTTCTGGTCAGCATTGAAGGGAAGATGGACTTAAATTTGGGACAGGAGAACACATTCAAGGACATTAATGAGGAGAGAAAGCATAGAGGTGGTACTGTAGCTAACAGAGACAGAGGGACCAAAGGTTATTTTTGTTTATGAGGGAAGGGATGCTGATGGAGGTTTTGAAGGAAGGGAACCAGTACCTGAGGTGGGTGGAACAGCTGTTAATCAAATCATGTGGATCAAATTCTGTCAACAGCTGCTTGTATACTTGCTTGAGAAATGCATTACTGGATTTTGTATAGGCCTTGTGGAACAGGACAATCTAAGTCTGGTCCTGGTGTGTGTTTAATATGCTAGTTTTAGCCAGGGTTACAGCAGTGTGCTAAAATTAGTACTGTGGCAATCAAGCAAACTTTCTCCAGGACTTTTTATTTTTATTTCAGACTCACAGCATTCACAATACTTTGATCAAATTTGTTAAACTTGGTTGTAGTTCACTTAACTTCGGGCATAACAACGATAACTTAAATTAATATATCACCTTTGAGTAATATCTCAAGGTTTTTCACCGAAACATTATAATGCAAAATATGACATCAAGCCATACGAGGAGATGTTAGGGCAGATGGTCAAAGATTTGTCAAAGTTTTAGGTTTTAAGGAGGGTCTTAACGGGCAAAAACAGGGCAGATAAAGACTACAAAAACAGAAATTGCAGGAAAAGCTCAACAGGTCTGGGACATCTATGGACAGAAATCAGAGTTAACATTTTGGGTGGAATGACTCTTCCTCAGAACTATTTAAATAAGACAAAGACACGCCTCCCGGTGGCCAGCATGCATTCTACCTCATCAGTAAATGTGCACACATCGACACCAAAGCAGGGATAGGATCAGGCTCACTTATATTGCTTGCTCTTTTGTGAATAACTTGCTAATCAGCGCGGGCTCAAACTTGAGTAGCAGACCATGCTCATGCCGAGGAGTTGGGTCTGCTGCTTCATACACTTCTACCTAAATAGTTATCATGTTCTAACCTAATTCCCAGTTGAAGGACTCAGTTCCTGGAGGTTCAGTATCCAAATCTGGTTCATTTTATTTGTTGCGCAGCTGCAAACAGATATCCATCTCTAGGGGCAGACTAGGGCAGCTTTGTAGCAATAAACTGAACATACCTGATATACAACTTGAGCCTTCATATCACTGACCTTTACTCAATTTACCCTATTTAATGACTGTGATTGGTAGAAATTAAGGTTAATGATCAAATATCAGTGGTATAGATCCTAGAGATAATATCTGTTGGGAAATGTAACTTTCTCATAAACTGGCCAGAAATTGGAGCATGATTTATTTGTTTAATTTGTAGTTCAGCTTTCCAGCTACAGCGTACACCTGGAGAAGGAAAGTAATTTTAGGATGCAGCAGTATTAGTTTAATGTAATTTATTTTTTAACAAAATGTTTTTACCTATTGAGTTCTGCAATAACCTCAAGCTTTCTGGTCCTGCATATTTATTTTTATAATATTCCAATGGGAATATATTTTTGTGCCATTTTCTCATTGTTTTTTCTTGATTCCCATTCAAACAGAATGCTATGTTTGCCCATCATATGCCTCCATCAATCAACTAATTTTGGGTGCTCAATAATATTACATGTTTGTCTTTTTGTTGAGATATTTAACCAAGTCTTTCCTTTTAAGGGGTGCGAAAAATCCCTTGGCACTGTTTAAATAAGAGCATAGGAGTTCCCACAGTCCCCTGACCAATATTTATCGCTATCTAAAACTGAGTATCAGCTCATTATTGCACTACTGTTTGTGGGATCTTACTGTACACAAGTTGACATTTTAAAAATAAAATCATGGGATGTGGATGTCACTGGCTCGGGCACTATATGTTGCCATCTCTAATTGCCCATGAGGAAGTAATGACGAGATTTCTTGAACTGCTGCAATTTTGGGGTATAGGTACGCCAAAAATGACATAAGGAGGGAGTTCTAGGTTTTTGACCCAGTTATAGTGAAGTTATGGCGATATATTTCCAAGTCAGGACGGTCAGTGGCTTGGAGGGGAATTGCAGGCGATGGTGTTCCCATGTATCTGCTGCCCTTATCCTCCTAGAATGTAAAGGGCAGTGTTTGGAAAATGCTGTCTAAGGAGTCTTGGCAAGTTTTGGCAATACTTCTTGTAGATGGTACAGAGTGCTGGCGCTATGCAGTAGTGGTGCAGAAAGTGAATGTTGAACATGGTAGATGAGGTGCCAATCATGAAGGCAGGTTTGTCCAGAATGGTGTTAGGTTTCTTGAGTGTTGTTGGAGCTGCACTAACCCAGGTGGGTAGACAGTATTCCTTCACAATCCTAATTTATGGCTTGTTGATGGTGGACAGGATTTGTGGGGTCAGCAGGTAAGTTACACATTGCAGATTTCCCAGCCTATGACATGCTCTTTTGGCACTGTATTTATTTGACTGGTACAGTTCATTGTCTGATCAATGGGACTCCCTAGGATTTTAATACTGGAGGATTCAATGATTGTAAAGCCATTGAATGTCAATGGATGATGGTTGGATTCTGTCTTTGAAGGTGTTCATTACTCAGCAGCTATGTTTCTTGCCACTTGCCAGCCCAAACTGCTATGTTATCCAAATCTTTCTGAATTTGGAAATGGACTGCTTCAGAATCTGTGCAGTTGCAAATGGTGCTGAAAAATTTGAAAGTCATTCTTTGTTATAAATTCACTTTGCTTTTAAATCTGTACGGTGCCACTCCTTGCACGCTCTCTCATAGTCTTCAGCGAGCCGGGGTTGATTCTCTTGCTGAGTGCTAATGGTAGACTAGGAAATGTGTTGGGTCATGAGGTTACAGACAGCAGCTGAATACAGTTCTTGACAGCATAGCTTGTGCATTGGAAATCAGGTCTCACAAACTTGATTGAGTTTTTTGAAGAGGTGACTAAGAAGATAGATATTGGCAAAGTGTAGATGTTGTCCACACTTACTTAAGCATGGCCTTCAACAGGTTCTGCATGGTAAACTGTTTAGTAAAGTTAGATCACATGAGATCCAGAGAGAGGTAGTCAATTGGATACAAAATTGGCTTGATGGTAGGAGAAAGAAAGTGGTGGTAGAGGGTTGTTGTTCAAACTGGAGGCCTGCAACCAGTGGTGTTCCGCAAGGATTGGTACTGGGTGCACCGTTGCCCATTATTTAATTAAGGATTTGGATGAGAATATGGGACTCATGGTCAGTAAGTTTGCGGATCACACCAAAATTGCTGGTATAGTGGACAGCGAAGAAGGTTGTCTAAGAGTACAATAGGAACTTAATCAACTAGGCCAGTGGAGAGAGGAACAGCAAATAGAGTTTAATGCAGATAAATGTGCGGTATTGTACTTTGGTAAGACAAAACAGGGTAGGAGTTACAGAATTGATGATAGAACCCTGGAGAGTTTTGTCAAATAAAGAGACCTAGGGATGCAGGTACATAGTTCCTTGAAAGTGGTGTCACAGGTAGACAGGGTGGTGAAGAAGTCATTTGGCACATTTGCTTTCATTGGTGAGAGCATTGAGTGTAGAGGTTGGAATGTTATGTTACAGCTGTACAAGACATTGGTAAAGGCACATTTGGAGTACTGCACCTAATTCTGGACCCCATTTTATAGGAAGGATGCTATTAAAGTGGAATTGGTAAAAAAAAAAGGAAGAAACTGAGACTAGACAGCTTGAGTTTTAAAGAGATGCTGGGACGTTTTTCTCCTGGCATGTGGGAGGCTGAGGGGTGACCTTATATAGATTTATAACGTCCTGAGGGACATAAATAAGGTAAATAGCTAAGGTGGTTTTCTCAGGGTAGGGCAGTCCAAAACTAGAGGGTATAGGTTTAAGGTGAAAGGGGAAAGATTTAAAAGGGACCCGAGGGGCAACTATTTCACACAGAGGGTGGTTTATACTTGGAATGAGCTGCCAGAGGAAGTGGTAGAGGCGGGCACAATTACAACTTTTGAAAGGCATTTGGATAGGTACATGAACAGGAATGGTTTGGAGGGATATGGGCCAAATGCAAACAAATGGGACTAGTTCAGTTTAGGAAAACTGGTCCGCATGGATAAGTTGGGCCGAAGGGTCTGCTTCCATGCTGTCTGACTCTACGACTGTAAGCTTATGGTGACCCAAAACGTCTCATGAATGCTCTGTTCTAAGTTACTAGATCTGTTCAATATTTATCCCATTTAAAATGATGATAGCACAGTACAATTCAGAGAAGCCTCAATGTGAGGACAGGACTTTGTATCCACAAGGACTGTGCGGTGCTTAAGCTTATTGATACTGTCAAGGACAGATGCAGCAGGGGCAGGCAAACTTGTGATGATAAGGTCAAGTACATGTTTTCCCCTCTTGTCATTTCCTTCACCAACCATCACAGACCCACTCTCGGAGCAATTTCCTTTCGAACTTGAACAGATCAGTTATTGGTGGTACTACCAAATCACTCTTGGTAATGGATGTTGAGTTCCTCCACCAAAAGTAATTCTGCACACTTTCCCTCCAATTGGGGTTCAACATGAAGGAGAATAGCTTCAACAGCTGGAGGCGGGGTGGCTAGTACTAAGGGATCAGCAAGGGACTTTGGTCAGGAGGTGGTAATCAGCAGGAGCTCTCCTTGCCCCTATTTGACCTGATGCCATGGAACTTCATGGGATCTGGAGAGAATGTTGAATATTCCAAGATTAACTTCCTTCTGGTGGTGAAGGTGGTGTTTGGAACATTGCCTGTAAAGCATGATTCTGTGAGTATGACAATATCAGGCTGTTGATTGACTGGGCTGTGAGACAGCTCAACCAGTTTTGGCACTAACCCCCAGATGTTGGTGAGGAGATCAAATTTTAATCATTCATGAGATATGGGCATTACTGTCTGGTCTCCAAGTATTATCCATCACTGGATGCTCTTTAGAAGGTAATGAACTGCTGCAGTATGTTTGATAAAGGTAGACGAATGGTGCTGTTAGGGAGGAATTTCCAAATATTTGACCGAGTGACGCTGAAGGAACAGTGATACACTTCCATTTCAGGATGGTGCATGTTTTGGAGGATAACTTGCAGGGAGTAGTGCTCCCATGCATCTGCTTCCCTTGTCATTTTGATAGTGGTCATAGGTTTGGAAAGTGCTGTTGAAGAAGCCTTGGTGCATTTCTGAAATGCAGAAATCAGTTGATTAGTGTCTCCTTCTTGATGCCAAGTCAACTGATGGATCCATCCACTAGCGTCTTGTATTGTCACCTGGGCACAGAACCAATTTGTACACAGTTAAGCCTATCTTGATGTAGAGCTTGTAAAATAATCACTTGTTTGCCTTTGAAAATTACATTCCTAGAGAATCTTCATACATCTCTGAATGGCCAGCAAGAACCTTTTGCTCAGGGGCCTGTTGAGTGCGTTTGAGCAACTCATTGATAATGATCTTCTTGAGCTGTTATGGCTGGCTATCATCTGATGTAAGTTGCTGAATTTGCTTTGTTGGTTGTGACCAAGATGAATGAAGTAATCGTGGAAACTATCTTCTAACTCAGGTTTGATAACATCCATTTGTAAGCCCAAAGGAATTTTACCGTACAGGATTTGGATGTCAACTAAGAGCATCAAAATTTGTTATCTGTGAGTCTGGTTTCTATTGTACTTCTAAATTGTGCCCCTTGAATCTTCGCAAGTGGACATTGTAATTGTGGAGGTGCACTTGAGAATGGTTTTTGACAGGTCATTTTGAATCTTTTGTTGTTGATATTAACACTTGCCCAAATTGATACATGTGGAACCCTTGTATTCCAAAGACAAGATGGGTTCCCTTTCTGTGTTGGTGTAGTTTGCCTGGATTTTTGTAAGGTTTTAAAACCAAATGCAAGAGGCTTATCATCCTGTAATAGATATACTCCAAGGACTTTCTTGGATGTATCAACTTCCAACAAATAGTAAGAGATCATAATATTGAAGGATACAGTTACTGGATGATAAAATTGGATGATAGAGAGATTGATAATGTATTGGTAATCTTACTGCCACATTTGTGCAATATACCTTTATAAATATGATCTCAAAGGGGAGAGACTTTGGTCAAAAAGTTCAGAATATATGGGGATAAAGAATTATTAAAAAGTCAGTCATCTTTGTAAGTCCACATTCTTCTATTATGTAGGCACCTTCTGTACATCTTCTATTTTCATAGGATCAGTTCTAATGCTGTTTGACTAGCAGATTGATCTAAGGAAATTGATTTGGCTCATGGTGATTTGACATTTCTGCTGTTGAAAATGATACTGAAATTTTTTGCTGCTGACATGAGATGATGGAGTTTTGTGTCAAACTCACATCAGCTTTCCAAGAACTGTGATGTCATCATTGAAGCAGAGACAATCTCTTTGGTAGGGTCCTGAGAAAAAACAGATGTCTGACCATCTGTTTCTGATGATGCAATTCCTGGATCATCTCATTATGAATGCTTGGCTGAACTCCAAGTTTCAGTAATGTACTAGCTTAGGCAGAAATGGAGTGTTTTTCTTTTACACAGGCTGAAGTGGAATGTTTGTTTTGATTGATTGATATCATTATGTAGTTGAAATAATTTATTCTTTCGTTGATTTGTTTAATGTCTGTATGCTTATTTGGACAAGATTAAAAGGTTGAAGTGGGGCAAAGATTTTATTATTGACACTGTAAAAGATCATATGTGAATGACATTTTTATAAGTTGCAAGTGCAGTTGATTTTTTGAAATCAGTTTTCTGAATGGGTGTTTCTTTTCATGACCATATTAAGATTTGACATTGTTAATATTTGACACATTGGGGTGAATTTTTCCAGGTGCTGAATGAAGTGGGCAATGTCAGCTGGGAAAATAGAGAATGAGAAAATTAGATTTTTGATGTTGAGAGAAAAACATTTGATTTTGAGAAAAGGTTTTAAAGGCCAGTTGAGAATCTCTCAAGTGAGCGATGAGGGACCTTTCTTTATGCATTAAGGTCTCACTATTAACTTATCATAGTCATAGACAGCTATTGAAGCAGAAGTAATGTCAGGCGAACTGTGATGTTTCACTTACATGCTGCAATTCACAAACTCATTCCTAGATCTCATATGCTGCACGAGGTTCAGGATCTGCATACCTCACGTCTTGAGCTATAAAATGTCCACAACATTACCCTATATACAATATTGCCTTTCTTGGATAATGTGTGGAGTAAAGGTAGGGGCAGAAGTTCTCACTCTTCCTACCGGACTTATAACCTCTTACTATATGTGGGCCGATGGCTTGTACAGCAGACACTTGAATCAGGTCAAAAATGTGCAAGATTCATGTAGAAGCAGCCCATTGCTTTCCATGCCAAAGGCCTCCTTGTGCAATTGTTTGGAGGATGATTAAATGTAATTTGTCTGTGCAGCAACTGCTGACTGACCGGGTTCCTAAAAAGTACTTTGTTTCTGATATTCAGGTTCATTGGAAATACCGCTAGTAGATCCAGACCCATCTCTATGTCTGCTGCACTAAGGCCACCTACAGAAATTAACGAATAACACATATGCCTGAAAAACCAGGACCAGCTTCAACCTCCTGTGGATGTGGAACAGCCTCCTAAGTAGAGTTTATAGCCCAAAATATCCTCATGATGGGGTGAAAGTGCAGGAGACCCACAGTTGCTCTTCTTCAGTGGAAGGTCCTCTGGATGAGAGAAAGGCAGTGGCAGCTGGGATTGAGGATGACCCAGCAGTATTCAAGGCTGCAGGAGTTATACTCTATACAGAGGTAGTGGGCAGAATGGCATGAGTCCCAACATACATACAATCCAAATGCATTCTTTCATCAAGGGCCATGTGATAACTCCTCAAGCTTCCTGGGGGGCTTGTTGCAGATAAAGGGTGCCATGTATTCCTTGCATGCTTTGCTCTGGACAGCTGAAGGACATAATGAGAGAATGCGATGGACAATGAGGATCCGTGAGAGGTGCAGCGTTGTACCAAGTAGGCATATCTTACAGTGCGCAGATTCATCTGTCACAATGACACAGACAGGGGTTTAACAATTGCTTTCAATGGAATTGAGTTGGGTGAAGTAATGTGCTTATCTTTTTAACTTTTTGTTTGGAGGACAGCGAAAGCCCGTAAAGAATGTATTTTCTAGGGTTTCTGCCATATCCATGCAGGATGTCACAAAAGTGAAATTACAATGTTATATTTTGTATTCATTCATGGGATGTGGACGTCACTGGCTAGGCTGGCATTTATTGCCTGTCTTGAATTGCCCACAGAGCAGTTAAGAGTCAACCATATTGCTGTGGGTCTGGAGTTACATGTAGGCCAGACCAGGTAAGGATAGCAGCTTGCCATCCTTAAAGGACAATATTGAGCCAAATGGTTTTTAATGACAATACTTACATGGTCACCATTAGACCCGATTAGATTCTAGTTTTTTTTTCTCCCCAGTTGAATTGAAATTTCACCATCTGCCGTGTTGGGTTTCACACACATGTCCCTAGAACATGGGCTTGGCATTCTGAATTCTAGTCCAGTGACAACGCCACTATACCACCACCTCCCCAGTGGTGACTTATATTTTGGAAAGAAAGCTAATCTCCTCTTTAAAATAGCCACAAAGAGTCTTATAAAATGACTTCCAGAAGTCACATGCCTTGTCCTGTGGATTCAAATGCAGCTAATACTGACATTCATGCAAACAATTCTTAAGAATCATTCACAAATGTTCATTAAGTATTTTAAGATTCCTGGGCTATCCATTCAACCCTCAAAATGTGTGAAGACTAAACACTGCTGTAGTATTGAATAGGGAATGAAAGGGACATTATAAACAATTCCAGCATCATTGACTTTGCATTGTGGAACAATGATTCATCAAACTTCACAGTTGACATTTCTGATTATGATAGGCAGCTATGAGATTAAACCACAGAAGAGATATGTCCTCCTCTCTACCTACACTATGGAAAAAATTCATGCTGCTTTTATACATTACAGGCAGTCCCCAGTTTGCAAGCAGGTTCAATTTCTGAGACCATTCTCAATTCGATTTGTAGGCAAGTTGAAACACAATGCAGTACAATAAAATATCCATTTGTAAGTACAGGAAATATTTGTATGTTGGATCTTTGAAAATACATCCCTGTTTGGGATTGCATTCATAAGTACAAGTGTTCATAAGTTGGGCATTTATAAATCAGGGACAGTCTCTACACTGTATTTTCAACAGAATTAAGTCTTTACAGTTATTCCCAGTTTGCTTTCTCTAATTAATTGAGTTGTTATATGCAATGTCTGTCAAAAGCCATTTCTCACAGTCTTCTGAGAATCACCGAATCAACTTCCCATAGCAAAGCCCATTCTGGCAAACTTTTCTCCCAGTCATGCCAGGTCAAATTATCAAAATTATTTAAGACTCTGTCTCTTAGAACAGGGAATAAGCTCACACCACCATCCAGTTTGGTGACTAATTGAGAACAGCCGTATCCTCTGCTGTTGATAGCTGCTGTTCTAGTTATCCCACTCTGGGAGTCTCTCTCCAACAGGCTGTCTGAGTTAGTAATTCTACAAGAGGCAGTAACTGCTACTCTTTCCTCTGTGTAAAGGCTAGCACTTTGTTTTCCATAGGACTTAACTGGGACCCCGGACCCTATTGCAAACAAGCCACGTAGGATTATTGTTAGACAGAACTAGTAATAGGCCATATGTCCCTGTTATTCTCTCATTTTTATAATGAGTTGTAGAGACAGTTTAACACTTAACCATCTTATGAAATTAGTAATGAATTTTAACAGTGATTACACTTTAAAATTAATTCCTCATTCCCTCTAAAACACTTCAAGATCATTATAAAAATTGCTATGTAAATGCTGTCCGTTCTGGCTTTGAAGACAAAATGATTAACTTTCCATGTTTTTTGAAGTAATCATTTGTAAAGATTTTGTTCTATCAATATGGTCTTGTGAAATTCATTCTTTCATGTAATATGGGCATCATTGGCTAGTCTAACATTTATTACCCATCCCTAATTGGACCATTGAGAAGGTTATGGTGTGTCACCTTCAGGAATTGCTAAAGCCAATGTAATGTAGATCGACGCTGCTGTGTTCCAGGATTTTGACCCACCAACAGTGAGGAACAGCAACAGTGATATACTTAGCAATATAAGTGAGGATGGGTTGAAGTTTGAAGGGGAACTCGCAGGTCAAGGTATTCCCAGGTCTCTGTTGCCTAGTTTCTTCCATGTGGCAGAGATCACATGTTTGGAAGATGCTGCTGAAGGAGACTAAGTGCATCAGTGCAGTCCTTAAGGAGGGAGTGAATTCTTGTGGTGGTGGATTGGGTGCCAATTAACTGGATTGTCTTGTCCTGGGTGTGCTGAACTTCTCGTGATTTTTTGGATTTATAGGGTCATAAAAACCATAAGATGAGTAGCAGAAATAGGCCATTCACTCTATCGGATCTGCTGTGCCATTCAATATGGGGCGGCACGGTGGTTCAGTCGTTAGCACTGCTGCCTCACAGCACCAGCAACCTGGGTTCAATTCCAGTCTCGGGTGATAGTCTGTGTGGAGTTTGCACATTCTCCCCGTGTCAGCATGGGTTTCCTCCGGGTGGTCCGGTTTCCTCCCACAGTCCAAAGATGTGTAGATTAGGTGAATTGGCCATGCAAAATTGCCCATAGTGCTCAGGGCTGTGTAGATTAGGTGAGTTACAGGGGGATGAGTCTGGGTGGGATGCTCTGAGGTTCAGTATAGTCTTGTTGGGCCAAAGATCCTGTTTCCACACCATAGGGATTCTATGATCATGCCTGATCTGATAATAGTCCTGCATCCAAGTGTTATAATTGAGTTGGACGAATGCAATCTCTATCTAGCCTCTCAACTTCAAGGAGCACCCAATAAGTGGAATTGCTTTACCTGGTAGCTGATATGGCTAATCATACACTTTCTCCACATTAGGCATTGAAATAAAAAGACCTATTGAGAAGTTTTCTTTTTACAAACGTAAATGTATTGATTTATTATAGAATGAAGCACTCACTGAAGATGCAAAACTGATTAACACACTTAGTTTGTAACAGGACGAAAAAACTAACCCCTATAAATAACCCAAAATACATACACACAAATAAACACATGCACACCAGTACAGTAAAGAAAAGGATTTCACTCTGCAGAGATTCATTTTTGGAAACAAAACAATTTTGGCCAATGAGCCTTAATTCTTGAAAGCAAAAATAAGCTTTGAGATAATCGGGGGCTGTCAGTCTGACATTCTAGCATGTGTAGACAGGTGTCACAAAACATAGGCAGTTTCTCTGGTTTCTTGGCAGATGCAACTTGCTCAGGAAACACAACGTTGAGAAATCTAGTCACTCTTCACGTGGACAATCAAGCTTCTCAACAAGTTTATTCAGAAACAGGAAAGCTGTGCTGGGAACTCCTTCCTTGCAGCAGGCTAGTCACTAACTACTCTAAACAATGTCCAAAGCCTAAACTGACCACTGTATAGCCAGCTGGAGGTCATCAGCAAACAAGCAGTTAACACAAGACATATGAGTTCAAAGAATTTCTTGTTAAAAATAATTCCTTTTCATTGACAACATTTTTTTAAAATTCAGCAATCAATAATCCTTTAAATTCAAGTCCACAAAAATGATTAAATATAAAGCAGTCAAAACAGAGGCATGGAAGGAGTATTTTAGCACTTTCTTAAATTTTTCCCTGTAGATAGTAGACAAGAAAGAAAGATTTAGGAGGTAGTTACTCACCACTGAATTCCCAGCCTCTGAACTGCTCTTAAAACCATGGCACTTATGTAGCTTTTCAAATTATTTGCTATATACTTACATTCCAAACTATCCATTACTGTATTTGTGGTGTCTGTTCACTGTTGTTAATTTCATGTTTTTATGGTGTTTTTGAGGTTAACTGGGCAAAGCACTGGACTGGAACATTTGTTTTGATATGAAAAGGGTTAACTCAAGATTTTGTATTATTACTGGGTGAAGGGGTAATTCAACCAAAAGACTAATTTTGACTTTTCACTGGAGGGGCAAATTTCTTAAAAGACTAAACTGGCTGGTGTCACTCAGGCATTAAGTGTAATTTAATGAGTCAAAGTTTTACAGATCCTCCTGCCGAATCCCAGGTCAATCTTCTGAAGGCTAATGCCTCTCTATATTTTGCACATCTATTCTAGTTTTTGTTTTTGTTGATAAGAATGTAAATAATGATTGGTTTCTTTATAGTAATGTAGGACAACTTTAAGTTACACTAAATTCAGTAACCAGATTCCGTCAAGTAGCGTAATTGCTATCCCCTTGTGTACACAGCTCTGCAAGTGTGGAATGTAAAGAAAGTACTGTTTTGAGATCAGAGGAGACATGATCTACTTACAATGAATTCCTTTTGAATTATGGAGAGAGAATGTAGCATTAAAGACCCAGGAACTATGACAAATATAATTAGCACAATATTATACAAAGTATCAAATTTGTCATTTATTGCAGAAACATTTCTTGGTACTTGTATTTCTTGGCTGGACATTTTGTTTAACATTTTATCCTTGTTTCCCAGAGGTGGAAAGGTTACTTCAAGTTGCAATAATATTCCTGCTGAGAAGTAACAGGGGGCTCTTTTGGTTACAATATGCAATAATCTGAGAAAACAAAATGTTTGCTTACGTCTGGTATTTGGTTCTGTCTTTGTATTTTCTGCATATATCTTTTTAATAGCATTTTTAAAATCATAATTTCCTTGTTTACTGAGAATTTTGGAGATATTTGTTTCTGAGAGTGGGCGTGAGGGTGTGTGGTGAGTAAGTTTTTTTTATTCATTCACAGGATGTGGATGTTGCTGGCTAGGCCAGCATGTCTTGTTGCCCAGAGAACAGTTGAGAGTCAATTACAATGTTATGGGTCTTGAATCACATGTAGGCCAGACTAGATAAGATGGCAGGGTGTAGAGCTGGATGAACACAGCAGGCCGCAGCATCAGAGGAGCAGGAAAGCTGACGTTTCCGGTCGAGACCACAAGCTTCAAAATCTCCCCTCCCCCGACCGCATCCCAAAACCAGCACAGCTCGTCCTCGCCTCCCTAACCATTCCTCCCACCTCAAGCCCCACCCCCATCTCTTACCCACTAACCTCATCCCGCCCCCTTGACCTGTCCGTCCTCCCTGGACTGACCTATCCCCTCCCTAACTCCCCACCTACATTCACCTTTACTGGCTCCAACCCCGCCTCTTTGACCTGTCTGTCTCCTCTCCACCTATCCTCTCCTCTATCCATCTTCTATCCGCCTCCCCCTCTCTCCCTATTTATTTCAGAATCCCCTTCCCCTCCCCCACTTCTGAAGAAGGGTCTCGACCCGAAACGTCAGCTTTCCTGCTCCTCTGATGCTGCTTGGCCTGCTGTGTTCATCCAGCTCTACACCTTGTTATCTCAGATTCTCCAGCATCTGCAGTTCCTACTATCTCCCTAGATAAGATGGCAGTTTCCTTCCCCAAAGGACAGTAGTGAACCTAATGGGTTTTTCCTGAAAATTGACAATGGTTTCATGGTCATCATTAGACTTTTAACTCCAGATTTTTTTTTACAATTAAATTCAAATTCCACCAGCTGCCATAGCAGGATTCAAACCCAGGTCCCCAGAACATTAGCTGGGTCTCCTATTTAATAGTCTAGCGATAATGCCACCAGGCCATCACCTACTCAGAGTAGTTGGTGATCAGCCTGACAAAAGGAAGGAGCTTTTAGCGCAGCCTGCTGTCTTATTTTCCAAAAGTAAGGGTCCACGATCCCCAGTTTTTGTCATTTCAGCTTGAATTGTGGGCAGACATGGTTCCCTTGCACCAACCCAATGTGGACATCAAGGGGAATTTATAAGGTGAATATCAGGAGAACATTTCCTCTTGTAGGAGTTGGGGGTGTGTGTGGTGGGATTCAATATGAGGGGATGCAGTTTCAGAATAAGATGTCTTCCTTTTAAGAAAAAGATGAGGAATTTTTTTTCTCTCTCGGGGATCATTCTCTTCATCAGGATGCACTGGAGGATGGGTCATTGAATTTATTCAAGGCTGAGTTAGATAGATTTTGTATAGACAAGGGAGTCAAGGATAATGGGATCTAGACAGGAAATTGGGTCTGAGACCCATAACCAGATGATCGCATCAGATGGTTGACCAGCTCGTAGGGAACTTCGAAGGCCTATTCCTCTTCCTCAGTTACAAGCACAAAAAGTAGGAGCAGAAGTAGGCTATATGCTATGTCAAGCTTGGCAATATGATCATGGCGAATTCTATAAAGAATAAAGGCCCAGATCATGCATTTTTTATTCAGATGTTGATTATGAGCTACACATTGAACAGAACATTGAAAGAATTGATCCATTCTTCTTCAAACAGTATTGTAGTGCCTGTTCACACAACAACTGTTTGAATATTAATGAGGCAAATTGGGCTGTTAATAAAGCGTGTAGCAATATTTACCATCAATTGACAACTTGCCATTGACTAGTGCGAATCTAATCATGCTGCTTTTGAAAAGCAAAATGGATGGACCGCATGGTGGCACAGTGGTTAGCACTATTGTCTCACAGTGCAAGGGACCAGAGATTGACTGACTGTGTGGAGTTTGCATGTTCTCCCTGTGTCTGTGTGGGTTTCTGCCAGGGTATCTGGTTTCCTCCCACATGCTGAAGCTGTGTGGGTTAGGTGGATTGATTATGCTAAATTGCAGTTTAGTGTCCAGGGATGTGCAGGCTAGGTGGATTAGCTATGGTAAATGTGGAGTTACCAGAATAGGAGGAGGTGAGTCTGGATGGGATGTTCTTCGGATGATCAGTGTAACTTGATGGGTCAAATGGCCTCTACCTGCACTGTAGCGATTCAATGAGTTGCTTCCAACATTGAAATGGGCCTTGCTGGACTTGTGACCTGGTTCTGCAATATGTCTTGCCATAGCCTACATCACTCAAATCCCCGATAGGAACTTTCATGTCCACCTGTCTACATTTGGGGCATGTGTTTCATTTTCTCATCTAAAAGATGGCAGTCCAGTGTGCTCTCACTATTGCCCTATCTAGATTATGTACTCCAGTCTCCAGCTTCATGCCTAAAACATTGTGACTCAGAGGTCTTCTGAAACAAATTTATGGTTACTCCCTGATTTACAAGTCCAACAATGAGATAACCTCCTGGATGACTTCTTCCTCAGGCAGCTTAGGAAATTTGACATGTCCATTAGGACCCTCATCAGCTTTTACAGATGCACCATAGAAAGTATTTTACCTGGGTCCCAGGATCATAAGAAACTACAGAAAGTTGTGTGCGCAGCCCAGACCATCACAGAAACCAACATCCCATCCATGGACTCCATTTGTACTTCGCATTGCTGTGGAAAGGCTGCCAACATCATCAAAGACCCCTCCCACCCCATTAATGCTCTCTTCCAACCTTTTCGGTCCGGTAGAAGATACAGAAGCTTGTACGCATGCACCAACAGATTCAAGAACAGCTTCTCCCTGCATTTATTAGATTGCTAAATGGACCTCTCTAACTTCATATAATTGTTGAACTTGTTAATATTGATCCTGCTTTGTGCACCTCCGCTGCAGCTGCAACCTTTTATGCCTCACTTTATCTAAGCAGTCGATGATCTGTATGTCCTTGTTTGCTATGATCTACCTGTACTGCTCACCAAATAAAACGTTTCGCTATATTTAGGTACACATGACTGCAATAAGTCAAGTCAAAAGCTCACACTGTTGGCCTTGCCCACACATTTTCCTGCTCCCAGCAACTCATCACTTCCCATACTTGATATCCTCAAATGTATCATTTTCAGTCGGTTGTAATCCTCATTCCCTTTTGGTCATTACAGAGTTGAATACTTTGCACCTCATAGCTTTTTCATAAAATCAAATCATTTGATGTGATTAGGACACTTTATGACACCCCAATTGCCCTGGATGGGTACATGAATAGGAAGCCTTTAGAGGGATACGGGCCAAATTCTGGCAAATGGATCTAGATTAATTTAGGATATCTGGTAACATGGACGAGTTGGACTGACGGGTCTATTTCTGTGCTGTACATCTCTATGACTCTATGTGAAATGGAAAAAAAAAAGTCTGGGCAGCTAATATAACTCTTGGACCTCAATTTCATCTCTTGAAGGCATTGGTTTGTTTAATGTAAGTTAATACAATGTGGACAAATGTGAGGTCATCCATTTTGGTAGCAAAAATTGGAAGGCAGATTATTGTCTGGGTGGTAGCAGCTTAGGAAAAGGTGAGGTGCAGTGAGACCTGGGTGTCATGGTGGCACAGTTGCTGAAGGTTGGTATGCAGGTGCAGCAGGTGGTGAGGAAAGCCAATAGCATGCTGGCCTTCATAGTGAGAGGGTTTGAGTATAGGAGTGGAGATGTCTTGCTGCAGTTATACCGGGCCTTGGTGATGCCACACCTTGAGTATTGTGCGCAGCTTTGGTCTCCTGTTCTGCGGAAAAACATTCTTCTTATTGAGGGAGTCCAGCGAAGGTTCACCAGACTGATTTCCGGGATGGCAGGACTGACATATGAAGAAAGACTGGATTGATTGGGCTTATACTCACCGGAATTTAGACGAATAGACGGGATCTCACAGAAACATGTAAAATCCTGATGATGCGGGAAGAATGTTCCCGACGTTGTGGAAGTCCAGCACTAGGAGTCACAATCTAAGAATAAGGGGTAAGCCATTCAGGACTGAGATGAAGAAGAAGTTTTTCACTCAGAGAGTTGTGAACGTGTGGAATTTTCTCCCACAGGAGGCTGTTGGGGCCAGTTCATTCGATATATTCAAGAGGGAGCCGGACGTGCCCCATGTGGCTGAAGGGATCAATGGGTATGGAGAGAAAGTGGGAGTGGGAAACTGAAATTGCATGATCAGCCATGGTCACATTGAATGGTGGTGCAGGCTCAAAGGGCTGAATGGCCTACTCCTGTTCCTATTTTCTATGTTTCTAAGTTTAATGCAACACAGTAACATACTCCATTCTTTGTGAACCTTCTAAAAGGGAATTAGCAATAGCTTCAATCACATGAGACATTGCAGCCAAGTTTGGTATTCACCTGACAATCATAGTTGGTCAAGTAGGATCCCAAAATGCGTTTTGCTTTGAAGGAAAAGCAAAACTTTAACTCTCTTCCATCATTGTGATCCATCACGAAAGGAAGTCGGTGCAAAATAATGGAAAGGTGAAGTTATCACAGTCCTACCAGACCATAGGGCTGCTTTTTCAGGAGAGGGAGAGAGACAACTGGTGACGGTCTAACCTGAGGGTCAGGTGAGGTTGAGAAGGTGAGTCTCAGCCAGTGCTAGAATTGAGCCTGAACTGTCACTATCACCCTGCATTACAAACTGGCCACCAGTCAACTGAGTCAACGAACACCAGAGCAAATGTGAATTTTGCTTTACCTCAACTGAGCCAGACAATTTGAAGTAAACTCCAAGTCTGAGGGCTTATTCCTCAACAGTTCCTTTATGCCACAGAGGGAGAATAATATTACTGGCACTCGATGTGTTAAAGTTATGTTTTGATACAAATTCTTCCTTTTTTTTTATTTTGTGTCATTGCGGAAGTACGGACCAAAACACAGAGCATAAATGTTTCATTTTGAATTTGCATGCGCTGTCTCAATCAATTGAGAAGCACTGTATGACAGAGCTGCATCTGACGAGCAGAATACTGGCCTGTACTGCCTTCCATATACAAATTAGAAACCGTCACAAGAGAATTGACACTGAGAGCAACATCAACAATAATTAAAACTAATTATCAGAATAAAAAAATCACAGTTATCGTGGATGCTTGGTAGCTTGCTGTGCAGAGCGTGGGCAGAAGTATACTTTCTCATTTAAAAAAAATTCTTATGATAAGCATCGAGAAGATTAACAGCTTTAATGAAAAAAATTACTGCTTGTTCAACGGCCTTCAAATCATGGAACAATATTCACCGAGAACAAAATAGAGTCTTTCATGGCTCTATAACAATTCATTACAGAAAACACATGGGGACTTGTTTTTCTTATTTCCCCTGTGTTTGTTCTCCTTTATTCAAGTTCATTACTCATAATGAGGTGAATGGAGATTTGGGTGATGCACTTCACCTGTTTGTAAAGATTCATGGGCGTATTTGCAAGAGAATACATCGTAGCAAGGGCAGGTAGTGCTGGGGTAACTGGTCCTCGGAGACCCCCTCTCTTCTGAATGGTGTTCATCATGGTGCTCTGAAATTAAGCCATACATTTTCAGCTTTTCCCAGTGGGATTAGCTAAGAGTGTTAGATTCTACTAGAAAATGCAGGCTTTAAAGAGGCTCGTTCCTTTCTGTAGACCTCTGTAGAGAATATTCTTTTTTCCTGTGTATCAGATATCTTTTCTACACAGGGCTGCTTTGCTCGATTTCAATTGTGATGTCTCTCTCCAATTCTGTCTACATTTTCTCTGTTCTACTACTTTCAAAAATGGACACGTTTGTTCTTAAAGGAATGGGCTCATTCTCAACATCCTGTTTCTTCATCAAATTCTTTGGAAGATTTACATAAAATTTTAAAACATGGAGAAAGGTTGTTCGGCTTAACAAGTATGCTTCACAGGAGATTCCTCACACCCAGCTTTGTCTTATTGCATCAACATACCTTTCTATTCCTTCCTCCCTCTTGTGCTAAACCAGATTCCCCTGAAATATATTTATATGCTTCACCTCATTTCCTCTTTGCAGCAGTGCATTCCACATTGTCACCTCACTCTGAACATTTAAGATCTAATTTTCTGAGACAGAATCAGAAATTGCTGAAAAACCTCAGCAGGTCTGGCAGCATCTGTGGAGAGAAAGCAGAATTAATGTTTGGGGTCCAGTGACCCCTTTTCAGAACTAACGTTCTGTGTCTTTGCTGTAGCCTACTCTAATACCTTCAATATCATAATAGGGCTTGGAAACCTTCTCAGCAAACATTGCTCTTCCACCCAGTGACCCTTTCCAATCCACAGCACTATTCAATATTGCAACCCATCTTTGCCGATAACACCATCAGGCATTGTAGTGCCTGCTAACCAGCACCATTATCAGATATGATAACCCGTCCTAATCAGTACTATTGGACTTGGGAGCCCTTCTTCAGTAATATCAGTGAAGCCAACATTTACTCAGCGAGAACATCTGCTTCTGGTTCAAAAGTTGTGGAATTTGAACCATCTTCCAATCAGTCCTGGAACTCTGATCCAAAGTTCTGAGGTTAAACCCAATGACATTCTCGCAGCCCTTGATTGTGGGTGGCTGTACTTCATTGTATGGGAACCCATGAAATCTTCCTGTTAACCATCCACAGCCTTCAGAAATGTGGCTAGAGCCAAGGAGGGAGTGTTCACCTTGTGTCTGTTCTATTGTTAATCAGCCCGTATGTCCTTCCGCTACTGTTCTCTGGGTAGCTATGTTTGTCTTGTTCATTCATGAGATGTTGCTGACCGGACTGGCATTTAATGCCCTTTGCCCTTGAACTGAATGACTTATCAGGCCATTTCAGAGGGCATTAAGATTCAACTACATTGCTGTGGGTCTGGAATTATATATAGGCCAGACCAGATGAGGACATTAACTAAAGGATATTAATGTACCAAATGGGTTTTAATGACAATAGTCACCATTAGACCAGCTTCTTTTTAAGTTCTAGAATTTTGAAGAATCCACATTTCACCATCTGCCATTGTAGGAATTTGAAGGCATATCTCCAATACACTGTGGTCTCTGGATTACTAGTCTAGTGACAATACTTCTACACCACAACCTCCCTTTAAAGATATGGGGCTATGAGAAAACAAGAACCAGAAATGTGATGGCATACAGTAACGTTTCCGCTCCAGTAGCATGGCCAAGATTTATACTCCTTACTGATAAGCAGCACTCTCAGGCATAATACCTCCTTCAAACCAATATTGTTATCTATTATATCATTTGGCCTTTTTCATTATTTCTAATGATACAGAGTCATGGAATGTTGCATTGCAGGAGAAGACCATCAAGTCTGTACTGTTTTGTTTCCTTCATGTGTCATTCAGTCACATGAACCTGATCCACCATTGAGTCAGAGCTGCTCTGTACATTCTTTCACTTACCCATCCTCGCCTCATGCACCTTGATACCTTTGCTGAACAAAACTCTGTTTTCCCAACAATGCTCCAGCTCCTGAACCACAGAGGACCACCCGTTCTCAATGAAATCCCACCCATTGTGTGTTCCACCACTCTGCCCCCCGCCGCTAAATGGCATACCCTATGCTTCTTGCCAGAGCCTACTAGATTGGCACCAGTGGAAGGCCCCAACTTACCTTCTCACCATGCTCCAGCCGCCATGGTGAACTAACAGCAGAGACCGCCATTCTAGGTGTCCTTGTCACATCTCAGAAGTGTCTATCATAGCTGAATGAAGAAGGTTATAGACCATGGAGTAAAAGGGACAGTAGCAATGTGGATACAGAATTGTCTCTGATAGGTGACAGAGGGTAGCACTTAATGGATATTTTTCAGACTGGATGAGTGTTTGTAATGGATTTCCTCAGGGATTGGTATTAGGACCTTTGCTTCGTATATGAATGATATGGACCTTGGTGTGCAGAGGACAATCTCACAATTTGCAGAGGACGTGAGGCCTAAAAGAAAGGCAAATATTAATAGGGACAGTGTAGAACTCAAAAACAATATAGATCAGTTGGTGGGGTGGGTGGATGGGTGGCAGATGGTGTCCATGCAGAAAAATGTGAGGTGAAGCACTGTGGTCAGATAAACATTGAAAGGCGACATTAAAATGGGGGGTGCAGGAACAGAGGGATGTGTGTGAATATGTTCACAGATAATTGAAGGTGACAGCACAGATGGAGAGAGCAATTAATAAAGCATATAGAATGTTTGGCTTTATTAATTTGAGGGAGAAACAGCACAAGGGTGGGGACATGATGTTGAACTTGTAAAAGACGTTTGTTAGACCTCAGCTGTACAGTTGTATACTGTTCTGGGTTGCTCATTACTGGAATGATATGAATGTATTGGAGATAGCACACAAACAATTTTGTAAGAATGGTTCCAGGGTTGAGAATTTTCATCTGTGAGGGTAGATTGAAGAAATTGAAGAAACTGTTGTCTGTGGAGAGATGAAGGGTGACAGGATATCAGATAAAGGTTTTTAAGAAAGTCTTTCCATTTGTAAAAGGAACAAAAATGAAAGGATATAGAGTTGAAATGATTTGCAAAAGGAGCAACTGCGGTGTAAAGAAAAATACTTTATCTTGCAGCAAGCTGTGAGGGTACAGAATGCACTGCCTGGAATTAGGCAAGTTCAAATGACGCACTTAAGAGGGTATTGGATGTTTATTTGGAAGGAAATAATATGCAAGGGTGTTTGAAGAAAGCAGGTAATGATGCTTATTTGTAGAGCTGGTGCAGATGCAATGGGCCAATGGCCTCCTTCTGTGCTCTAACACTTCTGTGATTTTAAATGCCAGATTTTCTTTCCTAAAATGGTTTCATTAGCTTTCTGTTCAGCGTAAGTATTTTTCTTTGATTGAAAGAGTTTCCCCGTGAGTCTGTAACCTAACTTTTTACTAGTTTAAATGTTGCTCGAAGATCCTAATTGTTTGATTTCATTGAAATGATATTTTGTGCTTATCCTATCAATGCAGTTTAATATGTTGCTACTGAGGACATACATTAATCACCTTGAAACCATGAGTTTCCCTAATCTTTCTTTATAACTGATCTCTTTGACCCTTGGGGCCAGGCTAATTGCTCTTGGCACTTTCACCTCCCCTTATGGAGTTTCTGTTCACATTACAAAGCCTGAATGTGAAATATCATAAAAGTAAACATCTATCAAGAGTTGTGGAACTCAATCAATTCCATTCTGCTTCTCCAAATCCTAGAGTCTTAATCAAAAACAGAAGTTTCTGGAAAAGCTCAGCAGGTCTGACAGTATCTGTGAAGAGAAATCAGAGTTAATGTTTTGTGTCCAGTGACCCTTCCTCAGAACTGGCCTACAGCCTTAATGTTATTCTTATATTTTGACTTTAACAATATAAGGCACCAGTCCAAATTATAACATTCTTTATTACGTTTATTATAACTTTATTTCTTCCTTGTTATTGGGTCAAAATCCTGGTACTCTGTTCACCACAATAGTACGGGGATATATATACCACTTGAGCTTCAGTAGTTCCAGAAGGTGACACACCACCACCTTCTCAAATGCTATTAGGAATGGGAAATAAGTGCTGGCAAAGCCAGAGACAACCACATTCTCTGAATGAATAAAAAGTTGGCACTGGGCTTTGTCTTCTGTCTCTATTGCTTGGTGTATGAATTATATCTATCCTCTCAAATGATGTCTTCAGTCAATACAAGTAGCGTACTGATTCACACTGCCCCTATTAATCTTGGCACCCCTTAAAAAAGCTGTTTAGTTGCACACTGATTTGCCTTGGTGGATAATTTACTATGGGGTCGACTGCAATACGATCTTTACCAAACATTCATTGGCCGATGCTATCTAACCGGACTTTACTGGAGAACAGATTAAAACAAGAAACCTATCTGATAATTCACTTGTCTAGCCAAGGATCCCTGAGGCCAGTTCTAGGGTTGTCCTCAAGCCCTTAGCCCCAGAGAATGAGTCCCCTCACAGATTGACTGCCAGTGCACTGAAACCCTTTCAGAACAAGAGAACGAGCCCACATTAGGATGTAAGACATTTTGCTATTGTGTACATCTCATTATAATGCACAGATTGCTTGGCATGTAAGGACCTTGTTATAATGAGGGTGGAGGTAAATAAATCAATGACATTATCTCTTAAAACTTTCTATTTAAATACTGTGATAAATGCACGGACTTCAAATAAGGCTTTAGATCCCATGTAAATCCGATATTGTGCTGTTAATGTGGTGGGTTGCCTTTAATTTACTGACCTACATAATTTGCTACCGCAATTGTAGGAACTCTCATAAGCATTTATATCACACCAATGCAGTTTGCACTGGAAACAGATACAGCATGTTATAGCTCACAAATTGCTGATTACTGCTCAGTGGGTATTTTGGTCACAATAAGTTAAAGGGGAGGATGGATGAGTTTTTATCACTTTTATTTTCAGTCCTTGCTTCCAACCTCCTTGTGTTCACATCGACAACATCACAGCTGACGGTGCTGACTCTTGCAGGCTTATGGTTCCTGTGGAATCAAATAGCCTTTCATTCACTGACATTCTCAAAAGTCTGGGTGGGCAAATCATTGATAATCAGATCCATGACGACTGAATTGTTTATTATGCATACCCCTGCG
The DNA here is from genome assembly GCF_021869965.1 of Rhincodon typus. NCBI lineage: Eukaryota > Metazoa > Chordata > Chondrichthyes > Orectolobiformes > Rhincodontidae > Rhincodon > Rhincodon typus. The sequence goes on from NC_063343.1 coordinate 9,344,642, forward strand.
CAGGAATGCTCATATGCATGGATGCATACTTCTTCCATTGGTGGAGGGAGTGTCACTGAATCTCAATTAGTTAAATGTGCTCTGTCCTCTATTTCATCAGACAAGAGATTCTGAGGTCAGTTCTAGCACCTCCATTAACACTCCAGCTAAAATCGTATAACACAGCAGAGACCAAACATTAGATGCGACCACCCATCAATGTCTATCTGGTGCATTTGCCCACAATGTATTTGGAAGAATCTTCCCATTCTTAAGGTATTATTTCTCTTCTATATTTTGGCTCCTGTGCTCCCTGCACCTGGCCCAGGTTGCGAGAGTGTGGATCAGGGTAAATCTGCTCCAAGGCCTTTCCCATTGCAGTTCCTCTGTCTGTTCTGAGGTGTGTGTGTGTGCGTGTGTGTGTGTGTGTGTGTCTGTGTGTCTGTGTCTGTGTGTTATCTAACACTCTGAATGTGACTTTCTCCCTTGCTGGCACCTCACTGATATACAATGTTCTCCACATGAGATTATCTACTACTTTCTGGCATGCCTCTAAATCTCTAGGAGAGCAAGCCCACAAAAGGCTCGTAAAAACATATATATTTGTTATTTACCAATTGAAGTTACTTCATTCCTTGGGTCACCATTTTAATTGGGAGAGTAAGACCCTTAAATTAAAATGTTGGTGAGTACGTGCAGATCATTTTATCCCAAAGTAGTTAGCAATTCAATGGGAGATATCATCAGTTGCTATAACTAATATAAATGGGTATCAAGGTAGGACCTGCTGGTCCTTGACACTCATTAATGACAACCAAGCCAAGCAGTAGAGGCAGATTGGTTTAGCAACTAGTGTGATATCATAATCTTCAGCTTTCAACATTTGCCCCATGCACAACTTAAGAAAAAGAATAAAATGGAACTGGGTGTTAGTTGTTCTCAACCTATACCAATCAAATTATCCCTTCATTCTCTTGAATCAGGCACTCAACGAAGGGTGTATCCTTGTGAAAATAAACTTGTGAGTAACCCTTCCAGATTTCCAAAACTATACGATATCAATTCATCATCAAAGCCAACACCTAACTCTGAGCAATCACATTTGACTGGTGACTCAATACCACAGTGACACCCAGAAATAGTGGTAATGACGATTTCCAGATACTCTCCACCTGCAATCCCATTCTTGAGTAGATTTTGATAAATTAAGTGCAAATGATAAGTTTAGCTGCTTCTATTGGGAGATTTTTCAGCATATTCCCTTGCTAATGTGGCACTCTCAATCTTAAATTAGCTGAATAACTTGCTCCATAATTATTATATTCTGATTTACTGAGATATATTTTATGAATGTGTAATGCTGGAGAAAAACATTTTACAGAACCTATTTCCTCCTTTGCTTAAATTCTTGCTGTATAATTCTATTGGGGAAAGCTTCACACTAATGTGTGAATACATAAACCATGCAATATTATTTCTTCTGTTTTATCATTTTGCGCTCTGGTGGTGTCCAACACTTTTAGACCTGGATTTTAATCTGGATTTGGTAGATAAGAAAAAATAGTCAAGATTGTCTCATGCTGTCAGAATGAGCACAGAAATAACGCCACCATTTATCTTGTCTACCCTTGTGAGACCATTTTTTAAAAAATAAATATGTGTCCTCAGTGTCAACCAAACAGACACCAATATATTAAGCCACAAGTCAGGGAGGAGGTGGCAGGCAAATGTTTTTTTAAGGACAAGTATCTTATACTGTTAAAATCAAAATTAACAATTGGGTTTACACCTAGAAATCTTCGCTTTGAAAATTGACACCACATCAGTAAATATGACAGGATTATTGAAGACAAAATTATCTTTTTTTTAAATTTATAGCAATAACATTGCAACATATCAAACAAAACTGCAGCAGATTTGGGAATCTATTAAACTAAATCTTCAACTCATCTCTTTTTTAATAAAAGGGAATGAAAAGCAGGCTTCATTAAAAAAAATCATTACACTTAACCCGGCTCACTGTGAAACAACAAACGTAGTAGGAAACAATACATATATAATTATTTAAATATTCATAACTCCTTGCATGGTTTTATTACCATGTTTCTGCAGTGTCACATCAGTGGACAATGTCAGAAGCATAGCCTCCTCCATGTCAGTATACCATTACTTCAGAACTTTTGTGACCTTCTGCCTAGTAATGCATAATTTATGTGGCTTTTCTTTTTAACATAAACCCTACTCAATTGTTTATTTATTCATCATAAATACTTCATGTAGAGCAGTGATCCAATTTGAATGGATTTACTGTTTGTGATGCCTATTTTTGAGTACAGCAGATCTTATTTGAAATATCCTGGGAGGTTAACAATGCTTTGTGGACCCTGGGAGCATCCTATTAGCCCATCACATTGAATATTGGGTGAGCAGAGGAAGAATGTGCACTTGTGTCGCGTCTCAGGACTTTACAACCAATTAAGTACTTTTCGGTGCTTTAGCAAGGTGCCAGTTGCAATCTTAAAAATGCTGCAGCCAATTTACAAGGTCCCACAAACAGTAATGAGATAAATGGCCAGATAAATCTCTTTTAATGATACTGGTCGAGAGATAAATATTAACCTGAACTCTGGGGAGAAAGCTGCTTTTATTTGTTAAGCAATAGCGCCAGGAATTACTTCATCTGCAGCTGAGAAGCCAGGTGGGACTACATCTAATTGTCTAACCTGTTCTCCCTTACTACTACACTGGAGTGTATCAGCCTAGATTTTGTGTACAGGACTCCAGAGTCCCCTTTAACTCAAGAATCTAGAGGGTTAACACCTGAACTGAGCAGTGCTTTCAGATTTTTTGGCAAGTTCTGGAGCACAAGTCGTCAGTACTATTGCCAGAATGTTGTCAAGGCCTACAGGCTTTGCAGTATCCAGTGCCTTCACATGGAGTAAATCAAATTGGCTAAAGACTAGCATCTGTGATGGTGAGGTCATCTGGGGTAGTGATTTGTTTAAGTGTTTAGCACTGTTTCCTGACAGTTCCAGGGACCTGGGATTGATTCCACCCTTGGGTGACTGTGTGGAATTTGTGTGTTCCGTGTGGGTTTCCTCTGGGTGCTCCAGTTTCCTCTCACAGTCCAAAGATGTGCAGGTTAGGTGGATTTGGCATGGGAAATGCAGGGTTATGGGGTATGGTACGGTAGGGGAGGTGGAATGCTCTTCAGAGGGTCAGTGTAGATTCAATGGGCCAAATGGCTTGATTGCACACTGTAGAGATTCTATGATTCTAAGGCCATAAGACATAGGAGCAGAAGTAGGCCTTTCTGCTCATTTAGCCTGCTCTACCATTCAATGAGATCACGGCTGATCTGACAATCCTCAACTTCACTTTCCTGACTTTTCCCGTAACCCTTGATTCAATTGTTGATTAAAATTTTGTCTATCTCAGCCTTGAATACACTTGATGGACCGACCTCAACAGTCCTCTGCAGTAAACATTTCCACAGATTCTCTGTCCTTTGAGAGAATAAATATCTCTCCCGTCTTGTACTTGTACTCATTACTCCTGGCTGGAGGGACATAGACAAGGTAGATAGGGAGAAATATTTCCCCTTAGTAGAGGAGTCAGTAACCAAGGGGCACAGTTTTAATGTAAAGGCTGTCTATAAAAATCATAGAGAGTGGAACCCTCAAAATACTAAAGAAGTATGTTGGCTATTTAGATTCTCACTATAAAATGTTGCCAGTTTTGAATCATAAAGCATCCATCTGACCATCCTTCTAACCCACATATATCTTTGTATGTTCTTCCAAAATCTTTGTTACAATTTGCTACATTTCCAATTAGTCATCAACAAATTTCAGAATTGCTATCTATACTGCTAATTTTAGATGCTTTCTGTATATTGTAAATAAGAGCAGTCCTAACCTAACGTCTCATGAAGTAACACTTTTCCAATTTCTATCCATGTGGTCGCACATCCTTTAATTACACATGCTATTCCCTTTGCCATCACTCACTTTTCCAAATCTTTAACAAATCCATTGAAATCCTAGATCAAAAGATGTGCAGGCTAGGTGGATTGGCCGTGCTAAATTGCCCGTAGTGTACAGGGATGTGTAGATTAGGGGAATGGGTCTGAGTGGCATGCTCTGTGTGTCGGTGTGGACTTGTTGGGCCAAAGGGCCTGTTTGCACACTGTTGGGATTCTATTCTATGATTCTATGATTATTCAGGGCAACACATAAGGCAAACAGGAGATTTAAAATAAAGAACACTCAGCCCGTCAGCAAGAAGTTAATATTAAATGTTAATTATTCCCAAATGGAATAATGCCAAAATATAGAGATAATGTGCCAATATGTTGCCATTGGAGCTGCAAAGGTTTGAGGGTGACCTGATAGGAGCCTTCAAGTCAATGAATGATTGTGTTGGATTGATTAGGAGAAGTTATTTATTGACTGCGGTGGTCATAAGGGCACAAATTTGCGATAGTTCTCAGTCAAGGGGATGTCCATCTTGCAGTACGGCAGTGTGAGATGTCAGTCTCACAGCTAATTCGCCCGTTAGCAGCTTACATTGGAAATGCACTGTGTGTGCAGCAAGCAAGCAGTCAGGTCTGAAAGTCTCAGAGGAGTAATCCTTACTGAGGTCCATGGAAAGCACGTATCAGTCAGGGGGTCCTGGTAGTGTAAGTCAAGGGCAGCCTCCCACACCAGCCAAGCATCCAGCCACGGGGATCTAGATCAGGGAGTTCCGTGCTTCTCCTGTCGGGGAGTGGGTCACATTCAGTGGTTGCTGGCCAGTGTAGGGATTGGGTGTGGTGTGGTTGGAGAAATGTACAGCCATCAATCAGGGGCCTGGGCATTTCTCATCCAGGCTGTCTGGATATGTCACTTATGGGGGCGTTTAGCTAGGGCCAGTCCATTAAGCCTGTCTACAGTAACGAAGAGGAAAGGAGATGAGGGTACAAGGGTGGCACTGCCTCAGGAAAGACACTTGGCAACTTATCCTTCATGACTGGAGACTGCAGACTTGGGGAAAGGGGGAATGACAATTGTGAAGGGAGGAACAGTCCCTGCAAGGGTGGAATACAGTCAGGAATGGACGGGAATGGGAGAAGGGGAGGGTTTGTCCATAAGGAGTGATTCCCAGGCTTCAAGAGGGGAAGGTGTATCACCATACTTGGCATGGTCACCTAATATGCTAAGGTCTGGGGGTAAAAGTGGGTAGGTGCAGGCTCATGTAGACAAGTTATGTGGGGACCAGGGGTGGTGCAAAGCCTATGGGGTTAATGGGAATGGAAAGGTTGGTTTGGTGATTGGGGACTCATTGTCATATACAGGTGGAGGCAGGAATCTGCCGACCGAGGAGCACTCACTGTCACCTTCCATCGTGTTGGAAATCAAAAGTACACAAAGGGGAGGAAAATGGCCATGACCACACTCACAGTGGGTGGAGTAAGGGTCTCAAACAGGGAGGGAGGACCCTGCAGGACCCATTGATGAGGGAGTCTTTAAAGGCATACACAGACGCATGCACTGTACAGGACACAGGCCTGTGGGGTCCCTAATGCCTGGCCATCCTAATGCATTGCCCTCTGTTTGCTGTGCACCTCCCTGTCCTAGACATTGCCAACCACCTCATTCACACTAACACACTTGGACACTGAGGCCAGGGAAAGAATAAAGATGGTGTAGAAAAAGGGCTGACGGTATCAGCAGAATCCGTTGCATTGTACACACCTTATTCCTCTTTCATCGACATGCTGCAGCAAGGTGTCAACACTCACATTGATCCATGTTACAGCCTTACCGGACATGAAGTTGTATCTCAACCTGCAACAGTTACATTTGGGGCTTCACAGAAAGAGACAAACAACCACATGTCAGGTGAAAGCAGTGACATTCATTGAAAAAAAATTCAAAATAAAGTATAATGCATTGTCACCCATGCCACCAAAGTACCCTCAATAAGTTTTCTTCTTTCTCTCCCTCCCACTGTATCTCAATGCACTTCCTGGTTCCGCAGCTGGCCTGGAGGGACCCTGCTTGGCAGTGGAGCCTGTTGGCCTTGAAGGTTTGATTGGGTGACTCCTGGGGCACTTGTGTTTGGACAGGCCAGACATGACTAGTTCAAGGACCGTAACATTCCCCCCTCGGTGGTCGAGAACGCCCTCAACCGTGTCTCCCACATCTCCCGCACCTCACCCCTCACACCCCATCCACGCAATAAGAACCAAAAAAGAATCCCCCTCGTCCTCACGTACCACCCCACCAACCTCTGGATCCAACACATCATCCTCCGACACTTCCGCCATCTGCAATCCAACCCCACCACCAAAGACATCTTTCCCTCCCCACCCTTATCTGCTTTCCGGAGGGACCACTCTCTCCGTGACTCCCTTGTCCGCTCCACACTCCCCTCCAGCTCCACCACACCCGGCACTTTTCCCTGCAACCGCAGGAAGTGCTACACCTGCCCCCATACCTCCCCCCTCACCCCCATCCCAGGCCCCAAGAAGACTTTCCACATCAAGCAGATGTTCACCTGCACATCTGCCAATGTGGTATACTGCATCCGCTGTACCCGGTGTGGCTTCCTCTACATCGGGGAAACCAAGCGGAGGCTCGGGGACCGCTTTGCAGAACACCTACGCTCGGTTCGCAATAAACAACTGCACCTCCCAGTCGCGAAACATTTCAACTCCCCCTCCCATTCCTCAGACGACATGTCCATCCTGGGCCTCCTGCAGTGCCACAACGATGCCACCCGAAGGTTGCAGGAACAGCAACTCATATTCTGCTTGGGAACCCTGCAGCCCAATGGTATCAATGTGGATTTCACAAGTTTCAAAATCTCCCCTCCCCCC
>NC_063343.1:9351582-9362419 GCF_021869965.1 Rhincodon typus
GCCACAACGATGCCACCCGAAGGTTGCAGGAACAGCAACTCATATTCTGCTTGGGAACCCTGCAGCCCAATGGTATCAATGTGGATTTCACAAGTTTCAAAATCTCCCCTCTCCCTACCGCAACCCAAAACCAGTCCAGCTCGTCCCTGCCTCCCTAACCTGTTCTTCCTCCCACCTATCCCCTCCTCCCACCTCAAGCCGCACCTCCATCTCCTACCGACCAACCTCATCCCGCCCCCTTGACCTGTCCGTTCTCCCTGGACTGACCTATCCCCTTCCTAACTCCCCACCTACACTCACCTTTACTGGCCCCATCCCCACCTCTTCGACCTGTTTGTTTCCTCTCCACCTATCCTCTCCTCTATCTATCTTCTATCCGCCTCCCACTCTCTCCCTATTTATTTCAGAACCCCCTTCCCCTCCCCCTTTTCTGATGAAGGGTCTAGGCCCGAAACGTCAGCCTCTCTGCTCCTATGATACTGCTTGGCCTGCTGTGTTCATCCAGCCCTGCACCTTGTTGTCTCTCTTCTTGATACAAATTGCCTGTCCTCGGTCTGAAATTCCAAGGGTTGGAGCGGGCAGGCAGAGTGAAGGCCGAGGACCCAGCCTCCTCTGGAGTGTCCTGAGTGGAGATTTCTGAGGGAGCTGTGTGTGGCTCCTCCTCTAACTGGGTGCCTCGTGGCACCTTGTGAGGACGGGGCATACATAGTTTGTACCAGGTTCCTTGATTCACATGACTCGCTGCACTGCTGCTGCTTCTGGGCCTTGAGGGCCATTCCCTCCCACATTCCTGATTACTGCTCCTGTGACTGTGGATGGAGTCCCTGATTCCTGACTCCACAGAGTCCTCTCCTGCCTGTGTCTGAGCAGGTGCCTGGTCTTTGCCAGTCCTCAGAGTACCAGCAGCCTGGGGCATGTCTTCCTTGGCCAGCTTTGGATTGTGCTTCTAAACATACTAAGTCTAACATTCCTCCAAGGTACCAGTGTCTGAGCTGGTTGTGGGTGCAGGAGGTATCATCGCCAATGCTTCCTCTGAGGCCTCAGTATTCCCATCATCAGAGGTCCACAAGGTGGTTTCTGGGGGAGCTGGCCTTTTCTCGGTACTGGTGGTGGAGACGCTGGTAATATCTACAAGGGACAAGAGAGAGAAAGTGTCATGGGGAATGGTTCAAAGTGTGTGCAATAAATGAGACTGACAGTGGGGTTACTGTGATAGCTGCAGTGGAATGAAAAGTGATACTTACTTGATTGGTGCGACATGAATTCTCTCCTTGTAGGAGATGAGGAACCTAATGACGACCCATACGATCTCTCTTTTTCTCCCTCTTTCTCTCTCTCTGCCCTGCATAGGCTGTTTTCTTCTCTAATGAGAGAAAGTGAGAAATTGAGTAAAATGAAAATGGGTGGCACAGCTGTTAGTCCTGGTGAAGGACAGATGGTGATATAGTGGCAATATCACTGGGCTCACACTCCTGAATCCCAGACCAATGCTCTTGTTTGAATCCCACCATGGCAGATGTGAAACTTGAATAAAATCTAGAAGAAAGAGCTAGTGTATTGGTGACGATGCAGCCACTGCTGATTGTTGGATAAAACCATCTTGGTTTACTGATGTCCTTTAGGGAGGGAGACCTGCCATCTTTGTTTGGCCTACATATGACTCCAGACCAACAGCAATGTGTTTGACTCTTAAATTATTGAATAGATAGTAGATTATAGACATTGAAGAGAGTGAATGTGTGATTTTGGTTTTAGTGAAGAGATGAGAATTACATTTGCAATATAGATGTTCAGGAGCCAATACTGGTAAGAAAAAAATTATTGACTTATCTGAATCATTGCATTAGTCAAACACCTCAGGCAGAGACTATTGTGTCTTTTACAGGAAGCACGTACATAGTTCAAACAGAGGTAACTTCAGGGCTTTTGGAGAGTAGGGGGTGTTTGAGTTTAGTTTGCCGATTTTAACAGAGATGCATTGGCTGATTGGTCTCATTCGTTACTGTAAACATCTATAGGTCTATGGTCCTTTGAGGAGCACTAAGAATGCATGTTAAAAGCAAGGAGCAAAGTACTGAATACCCAAGGATCTGCAAAATTACAATGTTTACTCCCTAGTCTGTCTGGACCTTGGACAATTTAGCAATTCAGAATTTCATTCACTCTTCCACACTCAAAAAAAGATTTCCTCACAATAGTCTCTGCAGGACTATAAAGTGCAAATTAAGAATTAGTACACTGCCTGTTGACTGCACATTACATAAAACTGCTTAGTCCTGCTATAACCCAGGGGTGAAGTACATTTTTGCCTTTTGGCTTTTGACCAGTGATTCTTGGAATCTGTTTGAGAAGGCACCTTGACACAGCACAAGGCACCATTTGTTTCCAATTCTTCGTGCTGTCACACAAAGTAAATTTTACACTTGCCTACACAATAAAACTATGAGCATTTCAAAGTAATTCATGAGACAGGAAGTGCTCTGCTTCTAAGGAATGTGATGAAATGTGAACTAGTTATTTCCTCCTTAAGCAAGTGAGCAAACTACTTTTATGGAATCAAATTTGAAGTTAGTGTCCTAAGGAAAGGGGGAAAGAGTCTCCACAATTGTTCTATGAATCAGCTGAACTATTTTGAGTAGCCTCCAGAGAGCCTATATCCACATTGGCACCATTGAATAATGTTTGTATGTCAACTTAGTAAAATACTTCAATTTTAAAACATACTAGATATCGGATTGGTGTTCCTCCTTTTCAAGCCTTCAATTCCTATAGCTTGAAACCTGTAGAGGTTTTTTTGGGTATTCAGTACTTTGCTCCTTGCTTTTAACATGCATTCTTAGTGCTCCTCAAAGGACCATAGACCTATAGATGTTTACAGTAACGAATGAGACCAATCAGCCAATGCATCTCTGTTAAAATCGGCAAACTAACCTCAAACACCCCCTACTCTCCAAAAGCCCTGAAGTTACCGCTGTTTGAACTATGTACATGCTTCCTGTAAAAGACACAATAGTCTCTGCCTTTGGGAAAGCATTCATGTATGTCAAAGACATTTATAAATCTACAGAAATTTACGACAAAGAAATAAAACTCTCCATTCTATCATTATTTGCCAAGGTTTCTAACATATGTTTCTACAAATTGTAAAAGTCCAAGTCTGAAAATGTGGATCACTTTCAACTAATTGTCTCTGAAATTCTTCAGTTAAGATGTTTTAACCTATAGACAAATATTTGTTTATTGTTGCTGAATTTAATCTTTGCTCTGGAAAGGGATGTTGTTGGTTGTGTTTTAAGTACTGAAACCTGTTTGCTGTTCAGTGTTGTGAACTTCAACGCTTTCTTCAGAGCCTAAGAGACGTTTCACCACTTATATCACTTCAGCACCGAACATACTTTCCACTTGGTTTCACCATCATCATTTGATTTTTGGATAGTCTTAGATTTGATATTTGATGTGTGTTTGCCTTTGACTGTGTGTTTCGAAGCTACAGCCCATTAGAAAATCAGGGTGTGTTTCTATTCTTTTTTTTCTTTCCAGCGTTCATGAGATGACTTCAGTAGATGACCTAATTTGGATTTATATTTTGTGTTGCCACAGCAACAGCTTTAGCTATGCATATGACGCAGATTTTCTTGGCTCCAGCTGCCCAACCATATTGAAAGAGTTGGGGAGAAAGAGCACAATGTAAAATTCAGGCCAATTGCAAACTGACAGGCAATTTAATGTTGAAACGTAGCCCTAAGTGTAGTGACAATGCATTTCTTTGAACAACATCTGATGGTTTGAAGTAATGGATGAGAAGTTTGAATGTTGACAGTATCCTTGAAATCCCTTGAAATCATGGTTTTTGGATCCAACTTTTTCCAATTATATTGACAGTGCAGCATATTATATCATCAAAGACATGAGTAAGGACACCACCAGTCTAATTTCTTCAGTACTTTCTTGTAATTTACGTAAGAGTTTCCGATAAAAGTATTGATATAGTTTGTTAGCAAAACGTACCATAAATGTTGGTATGTAAGTTGATCATTGAAACCTAGAAAAATCCTTCCAGAAACAGGGGTCAATATATTTAATTGGACAGGATGGGTTTGGGTGGTTGGCTGCCACCTTTGCTATTTGTCACATGGGTTTTCTGTTTATGACCATGTCTTCCACTCTGGCGCATATTCAGCACATAGCCCTATACCACCAGTTTGGTACCATGCATCAGTTATAACCTCAAAGTGTGGAGTTAAAGATTGGGGCTGACCACTAATGCAGTTATAGTGTGCCTTAGCTGGAATGGATTGGTATGGTTGTTGTTGACTTAAACACCGGGTGTAATCAGACATTTTTAGGGCCAGAGAAGTGGGATTGTCCTATTGCTGAGTCACTTTATACACCTCAATCTGCAATCTAGATACAGATATTATTAAACAAGAAATGGTATGGTCATTTAAAAAAAACAGTGTTCATTGACAACTTCCCTGAATAGGTAAACTCTAGTCCAATTTGGTTTGGAATTACACATGATTTATAACGTCCCAAAAACAATTTGATTGAACTTAGGGGAACTATGCAGCATAGTGGATTAGAATGCTGCCTTTTCACTTGTGGGATTTGGTTTTAAATGTAGCCAAGACAAATAAGGTCTGTTCTATTTCTAATGGTTGTTAAGAGTCCTAAGTAAAATGAGTTTGGGCAGCTTGAAACCCAGATCCCCATGGATACCAGTCCACATTATAAAACTATCCACAATTCAACACTAATTGGTCCAAGAGACACGATGAAAGTAAATGGTATGGGAAATGAAAATGCAACATTGAAATATTAAGAAGTGTTCTTCTGGGGTGCTTTGCAGCCTCTGCATCTGAACTGCAACAAAACTAAGCAGTTAACATTGTCTCTGCTACTGAGTGCAGAGTGGGGAAATGTTTTACTCTTCAGCATTACCATCGTCTTCTTGATACAACACCCCACCTTCCCACCAAAAAAAGATCAAACCCTCAATCCTGAAACAGTTGTACTAAATCACACCCTTTACCCTCCCAAGGCCGCATGATCATTTATAACAGAGCTCTCTCTCGGCTGCTGTTAAAAAAAATTCAGGACGCAGAAAGCAGGTCTTATGATGGGTGGTTATTTTGGGGATTTCAAATTATCTTCAAGAATATTACATTCACTATTAACAAGAGACCTAATGAGCAAGCAGTTGGAAGAATCTAATGCCATCCTGCAGAACAAGAGGTGATTTATTACAGCATAAGTTTCTGGGCTGCATTATAATGGGTTTACTAAAAGAAGCACTCATTTGTTCGGACTTCCAGTATATCTAGTTCAGTTCATTTTTCTAGCTTTGCCTCTGTTTTACATCTTCCACTTGAAAACTGCTTGCTACCAATCGTTCTCTTCAAATCCCCAGAGGGTCTGGATGGTAGACCACTTTGATAACTACTACGATTATTGCTTGGTAATCGATTAGAAATAGGTGGGATTGAATTTTGGTGGGAGGACTATATTTTGAATACCTGGACTTTATGAATCCCAGACTCTGACCCCTCCTATTGTCTCCTGTTGGCTTATGCAATGGAAAGTGATTAAAACGATCAACAATCGTCCTGTGTGCAGTGGCTTGGAAACTTTCAAGAGCTTAAACGATACTTAGAATCCCAATGAAATTGCCAGATCCTGCAAATTTATTCTACTTAACATAAAATAGCAGACAGCGGAAATTCACACAAAAAAAAACACTTTCAATATCAATTTCATATCACCTGATTTAAACCCCAAGATTCTTTACTTTATATTTAGTACTTCTCATTTTTGTGGGTTCAAATTTTACCCTTTGAGAGATTAGTAAGAAATGTTACCAGTGTTAGACAATCATAAAGTCAAAATGAATTGTGATTAATTCTCCTTAAATTCCACGTTTAAGATTGAAACACTAACCTAGAGACAGGTGTTCCAGACGGACTAACTTCAGTTACCATCTGCAATATAAATCTGTGCACTGTTTTGGTTTAGATCGTAACCAAACAAATGGGATTAGTATTGGGTAAAAAAAAGGAATTATTTGGAACAGGAGGTTGCCACATTAAAATTAATGGACTGAAATTCCAATGGCATAAACTGAGCACAGAGGCTGGTAGCCTGATATGTGCTGCCATGCTGTTAGTAGCTAGGATTGCTAACTTAGAAAATGTATCCTCTTGTACTTCCACATCCAACATTTGAAACAAGGCCCCAATGCACCAGGGTGGATTTTTCTGCTCCCCAATCCAGCCAGACTGTCCTGGTTTCTCAGAGTGCCATCCATGACAAACTATGGGTCAGGTTCCTGTGATGGACTTGTGTCTGTCAGGCATGCAAAATTTGTTTTGCGCTGGCTGCATTTAGGTAGTAGAGGGATGTCATTTTTAATTCCTTGTCGGCATTTGAACTCTGATCCCGGAGTGGATATACAAAATATTAAGTCATCGTGCCACTCAGTCCCTGAAGATATTGTTGTACAAGGCACGGCCAATGTATTGATGTACATTGCTCTTTATCAGGAACAAAGGACTTCAGAGCAGGAGCAGGTCATTCAGCCCTGTGATGCTAACCCTCTGACAAGATCATAGCTAATCTGGTTGTAATCTCAACTCCATTTTCCTATCTATACCCCACCACGCACATCCCCCAACCACACTTCCTCCCACCCTAGGGTAACGGTTAACCCCATTGTCTATCAAATATCTATCTCTGCCTTGAACCAGTATCAACTGCTTTCTTGAGAAACTATTTCCACAGACTAACAACCCTTTGATAGAAATGAATTCTTCACATTTCTGATTTAAAAGGAGACCTCTTATTTTTAAAATGTCTCTTCTAGTTCTAGTCTACGTATATGTCCAGGCATATGAAGAGAAAAAGGTTAATGACGACTAACGTAGGTCCTTTACAGTCAGGAACAGGGGAAGTTATAATGACGAACAAAGAGATGGCAGACCAATTAAATACATATTTTTATTCTGGAAAGGAGGGCATAAATAACATCCCAAAAAATTTGGGAAGCATGTGTTCTAGTTAGAGAGACAAACTGAAAGAAATTAGTATTACTAGGGAAATGGTGCTGGGATAAATGATGGGAATAAAGGTTGACAAATCCCTTAAGCGCAGTCAAGGAAGTGGGCCCAGAAATGATGGATGCATTGGATGCATCTTTCAAGATTCTATAGATTCTGGATCTATCCCTATGGATTGGAGAGTAGCAGATGTAACCCCACTGTTTAAAAAATGAGGTGGAAAGCAGGGAATTATAGACCAGCCAGCCTGATATCAGTAGTAGTAAAAATGTTAGGCTCCATTACAAAAAACTTAATAGCAGAGTACTTGGAAACCAGTGATAAGATCGGACAGAGTCAGCATGGATTTATGAAATGTTTGACAAATCTATTGGAATTTTTAGAGGATGTAACTGGGAGAGTTGATAAGGGTGGAACCAGTGGATTCGTTTACGTGGACTTTCAGAAGGCATTCGATAAAGTTTCTTGCTGGCAGACAGGAAACAAAGAGTAGGAATAAATGGGTTATTTCCAAGTGGCAGCAGTGACAAAGTGAGGTGCCACAGGGCTCAGTGTTTGGACACCAGCTATTCACACTCCAGCTATTTACGATATATATTAATGATTTAGATGAAGGAACTGAATGTAATATCTCCAAGTTTGCAAAGCTGGGTGGGAGGGTGAACTGCGAGGAGGATGCAGAGATGTTGCAATGTGATTTTGACAAGTTAAGTGATTGGGCAAATGCATGGCAGATGAGGTAGAACATGGACGAATGTGAGGTTATCCACTTTGTATGCAGTCTTGGTCTCCTTATTTGAGGATAGACGTTCTGGTTATGGAGGGAGAACAAAGGTTTACCAGTCTGATTCTTGAGATGGCAGGACTGATGCATGAAGAGAAACTGGATCAGTTAGGCCTCTACTCTCTGCAGTTTAGAGGAACGATGTGGGGTTCTCATAACCAAGAAAATTCTAACTGGGCTAAACAGGGTAAACACAGGAAGGATGTTCCCAATCGTTCAGAACCAAGGGTAACTTTCTAAGGTTGCTGGAGTAGGCCATCTATGACTGAGATGAGGAGAAATCTCTTCACCTAGGGAGTAGTGAGCCTATGGAATTCTCTGCTAAAAAAAAGTGATTGAGGCCAAAACATTGCATGTTTTCAAGAAGGAGACATCTATAGTCCTTAGGATGAAAGGGATCAAAGGTTATGGGGAGAAAGTGGGAATAGGGTCCAGAGTTGGATGAACAGCCATAATCATATTGAATGGTGGAGCAGGCTTAAAGGGACAGTGGCCTACACCTGTTTCTATGCTTCCATATTTCTCTCCCACGAGAGGAAACATTCACACCTCTCAAGTCCACTCTGGATTTTGAATGTTTTAATAAAATCACCTCACATGCTTCTAAACCCCAGTGGGTATAGGGCCAATCTGTTCAAACTTTCTTGCAAGATAATGCCTTCAGCCAGCTTCATAGAACTTCGAGGGAGCTGAACACTTTAGTTTGGAACCAGGGCAGCCTGTTTCGTTCTCTATTTCACAACGTCCATCATAAACATGTGATTTCTAAATCAGAGTTTGCTTAATCTGCGAAGGACCGATAAATAGAATGATAGGTAAAGCAAATAGGTGCTATGCTCTTCAACTAGGTAATCTTTGAGGTCTTAGTGACCTGCCCAAATGGGATGAGACTTCCTAAGTAATGGTCAAGTCACCACATCTAGCCACGATATTACATTTTGAAATGAAAAATGAACATCGTCTCTACTCACCTTAAATTACATTTTTCGTTAGACAGCTGACCAGAGTTTCTGTTGCAGCTGGCCTTTGATGAAACAGTCAAGTCAATAGTTCATAATGCCCTATTCATCCAGCTGAAGGGTTGGGGAATTGTGTGTTGATGTACAAATAATAAATTGTGAGCTCACAAGTAACAGCTGTGAAATCAGTTTAGGGGAAAAATAGTTTGTGTTACAAGTCTGTACAGGCCTCATTACCCTCAAAATACT
This sequence comes from Rhincodon typus, assembly GCF_021869965.1. Classification (NCBI taxonomy): domain Eukaryota; kingdom Metazoa; phylum Chordata; class Chondrichthyes; order Orectolobiformes; family Rhincodontidae; genus Rhincodon; species Rhincodon typus. The sequence continues at coordinate 9,360,627 of NC_063343.1, forward strand.
TTTGAAATTTGATGCCATCCTGAAATTGAGGGTAAATGGGTGAAATCATCTCATTGTACGCAGCTCACGCATTTAAATTTAAATTGAGTGCATGGAGAGATAAAGCTAGACTTTCACTTTCAATATAGGTGGGAGTCGGGTCGTGAAATGCTGAACTTTGTTTCCTTCTGCTGGAAGAACAATTTCCCAATGCCATCCTGACCCCATTCCCATTTTCCTGTGGCTCTTCACAGGTCAGCAAGGCTGAGAGTGCACACACACACATCACACATCTTCCAAGGTCGGGGTCCCCATTGTGAAGATGAGAGGTAATTTGAATTGCTTCTGCCCTTGTGGCCTTTGAAAAATGCGCCTCCTCAGAAAGTTTGTGATCACTGCAGGGGATAGTTCGTTGATAAATCTGAAATATTCTGCCAGATCAGTGGTTACATACTTTGACAACTTCACAGGTCATTGCGGGATGCTGTAAGAGAATGCAGATGTGTTTTTTAAATGCAATAATTCACCATAGGTCTTGCAATGGCATGTCGACAATTACATTAACCATAATTGTAAGGTATTGGCAGGAGTTACAATACTTCTCCGATGCAGAAAGTGTCATATGTATTAAAACTGCAGAAAATATGTTGGAAAACATCCCTATACTGTCATTTTTAGACTGAGATATAAATATCCAGCTTACTTTTGTTTTGAAAACGACTTGTTGAGATGAAAATGAGATATCGACTTGCTTTGTCAATGGCATTATCTGAAGCTGTAGCAGTTTGTTTTCATTATTATAAATGTTTGGCTGAGTTCCAAATGGTGATTGACAGTTTTTCAAGGTTGAGATAACATAATCAGCCTTTAGTATCATTGCTATTACATAGTTGCTGCTTTACATAACTTAATAATTACTTAAATAATTGAACATTTTTCATTGGAGCCTGCTTTCTTTTGCACTATTGATGGCAAAAGTTTAAATGAGAGTCTTATTGGATTGTTGAGCATTTTTGTCTCCATATGTACCCATTGCTATTGCATGTCTGCTCAGGACTCTACATAGTGGATACTGAGTGTTTTATTACAGGGAATACATAGGAAACATTGCAAGTGTTGGTTTGGGGAATATGAAGGGGCATGGAGGGGACAAGGAGTAATTAGTTGGGTGAGGTATAAGAGCCATAAGAAAGCTGTTGGGATGTGGGTAGCTATCCCCAAGAAATGAACCAGGCCTCCAAACTGGCCCATAATGCTGCACCCATATTCTACTCTCACTACATTGTGGAATACAAATTATACATTGCTGTCATGTGAGAAAAGAAAAATCCCAAGTAAAATCAGACAGGAATCATGTGTGTAACCAGTCCATGCCAACCATAACCCCAAACTAGACTAGTCCCACCTGCCTGCACTCGGCCCATATCCCTGCAAACATTTCTTATTCACATATTTATCTAGAGATAGTAGGAACTGCCGATGCTGGAGAATCTGAGATAACAAGGTGTAAAGCTGGTTGAACACAGCAGGCCAAGCAGCATCAGAGGAGCAGGAAAGCTGATGTTTTGGGTCTCGAGTCCCCATCCCACTCCTTGGATGACATGTCCATTCTGGGCCTCCTGCAGTGCCACAACAATGCCACCCAAAAGTTGCAGGAACAGCATCTCATATTTCGCTTGGGAACCCTGCAGTCCAATGGTATCAATGTGGACTTCACAAGCTTCAAAATCTCCCCTCCCCCGACCGCATCCCAAAACCAGCCCAGCCCGTCCCTGCCTCCCTAACCTGTCCTTCCTCCCACCTATCCCCTCCTC
>NC_063343.1:9367419-9383665 GCF_021869965.1 Rhincodon typus
CTTCTATCCGCCTCCCACTCTCTCCCTATTTATTTCAAAACCCCCTTCCCCTCCCCCTTTTCTGATGAAGGGTCTCGGCCCGAAACGTTAGCCTCTCTGCTCCTATGATGCTGCTTGGCCTGCTGTTTTCATCCAGCCCTGCACCTTGTTGTCTCAGATACTGAATTGAATATTGGTTAGAGACAAACAAGACTGCAGATGCTGGAATCCAAGGTAGCCAAACAGGAAGCTGGAAGAAACACAGCAAGCCAGGCAGTATCTGGAGGAAAGGAGCAGTCAACGTTTCAGGACCTGAAGAAGGGTTATACTCAAAACGTTGACTGCTTCTTTGCTCCAGATGTTGCCTGGCTTATTGAATTGGATATTAATGTCAATGTGTGGTTGATAGGCACATGAGCAGTGGGTGATCACATGGTGTGTATGGGCAGGAATTGACCAAATGTGCCTCTTTCTTCTGGCTGGCTGTAATACCCCTCCCAGTTAGGGCAAACATGCTGTTGGACTTGAGCTGCAGATTTTGGAAGGAGAGCATCTGGAAACCAAACATTCAACCTTCTTTGCAAATCAGAATCCTCTACCTACCCCCATCATTATCATTCACCACCTCCTATTTAAATATAATCTCCTGGGACCTCCCATCACCCCCAACCCCACCATCCTTCCTGCAGTTCAGTCATCTCCCAAAACTTTCAATCATTACCATTTCCCCTGCCCTTCATGTGATGTTTCAGGTGAATCAAAGAGCAGGCCCAATGTTCAGTGCTGCCTCCTGGCAGGTTCTTCTCCAGACTGTTTGGCAGATGTTGTGAGGTGCTGTTTCCCTGCGATGGAAACAGAGAGGTCTTTCTGCCTGGCCAAGGCAGCCTGGATGGAGATGGAAAAGGAGGTGAGCAGCCAGGGGGCCCATCCAAAGTGCTGGGACTAATGTTACACGTGTGTCAACAACTGGCAAGTGACAGTGTGGTGTTGCATCAACAGGGCGCGTATGAGGGCATTGAGCAATGTATGTGTACGAGTGGAGAGGGTGGTCAAGTTGGTAAATGCACGTGCAGCCACAGAACTGCATGGAACTTTGCACTAAACTGTGTAATGGCTTGTGAAAGAGAATGAGGATGATTTATGAGTGGCAAGCTACTATGGACATTGGGGAATTTTTGTATAGACATAGGAAGCATGCCTCACTTGACATGTCATGAATCTCCACTTTGTCTTCCAGGGAAATTAGACCCACATTGTGAGAGCATGGAGATTAAGTGCAGAAGTGGTAGACCTCAAGATTCTGATTGTAGCTGAGGAGGGGATGATAGGGACCACCAAGAACAGCCACTCCGTCACTGATAGTGAGACCAAAGTGACCAGGGAGACCCACCAACTGGCTGTCGAGATGTCTGCACACAGGAGACTCACATAAAAAAGTGGATGAGCTAATAGGCAATGCTGAGCTTTAATATGTTTCCTTATCGTTCTCCACTGCAGTTCCTCACAATCTGGACCATATGCTACAGGCACCACATGACACAAATGGCTTGACTTCTGAAGATGTTGAAACTCAAAAACCAGGGAGATGCAACATCACCTGCCCCTCTAGCTGCCTTCTCCAGTTTGGAAATACACAGGTCATGGAGGGATCAGGAGAAGATTGAGGAGCACATCCTGGTGAGGACTTAACAGATATGTCCCAGCAGCTAGCAGAGGAGTGGGTGCTGTGGCCAAGCAAGGAAACTGGGTCAGGATGGGGTGAAGTTGGGTCCATCCGAGGCTGAAGGAGAATTTGTTTCCTTTATGGAGGGGAGGGTGTGATGCCAGACTGAGACTCATGTGGGGGAGGGGTCAGGGGTTGGAGGTGAGGGGTGAGGAGCAATTGGGGTGGGTTGAAGAAGGATCTGAAAGCCATGAGACCCCTATGCAAACAGGTCCTCAGGCACCCAATGCTCTCATTCGTTCCCATATTGAAGCAGATTCTATTAGACTCCCATTGTACAGAATTGAGCCATCGTGCCAGGAATGCCACTTTCTGCTTCCGAATCATTTATTTCAAAAAGCCACAATGTTCAATATTGAAATGAAAAAAAGGTCTCATGCACACAGAAGGATATGAGTGATGAGAAGAGAAAATAAACAGACTATGAGAGTCATAGCAACCATCTATGGGAAGAGCAGAGTGAATGAAGGTCACCAATGAAATGAGTGCTGACAAAGCAAAGAGGAGGAGGATTTGTTACCCTTGAAAGAAAATGGTCCTGGGTCAGCGCCTTGTATAATGGATTCAACACTAAATTGGATGCAACCATTGTTCATTTCAAACACAAGTGCTATTAATCCATTTAAGTATTTAAGCACTATGTTACAAAGAAACAAAACGGTATGATCCCCTTCTTGCATTTGAACTGGTCCTTCTGCATCGCCCTTCCACCTCCACAATGGTTAGCTATTTCTCCAATGACTTTATACAACATTCAGCAAGACTGTCAATGACTGACAACTTTTGAATTTTACCTCACTTAACAAACAGTATACATAATGTTTACTTTCCCAAATAAAAGCAAAATACTGCAGATGCTGGAAGTTGTGTGTGTGTCTGTGTGTCTGTGTGTGTGTGTGTGTGTGTGTCTGTGTGTGTGTGTGCGTGCGCGCGCGCGCCCATGTATGTGTGCGTCTGCCCGTGTGTGTGGCTGTGTGTGTGCGCGTGCATGTGTGTGAGAGGGCCGAGAGATAGAGAGTGTCTGTGTGAGTGTGTGTTTGTGTGAGAGAATGTGTGTGTATGCATGAGTGTGTGTGTGAGAGTATATAGTGTGGTGGGGTCACCTGTAGTGCAACTCAAAATCAGGATCCCGGTTGAGGCCGTCCTCGTGGGTACAGAACTTGGCTATCGGCCTCTGCTCTGAGACTCAGCATTGTTGTGTTTCCTGAAGTCCACCTTGGAGGACATTTACCCAAATATCTGAGGCCGAATGCCCTTGACCCGCTGAAGAGTTCCCCGACTGGGAGGGAACATTCCTGTCTGGTGATTGTGCATGGTGTCCATTCATCCATTGTCATAGCATCTTCATGGTCTCGCCAAAATACCATGCCGTGGGGCATCCTTGCCTGCAGTGTATGAGACGACAATGTTGGCTGAGTCACAAGTGTATTTGCTGCGCACATGGTGGGTGGTGTTCCCACGTGTGATGGTAGTATCCATGTCGATGATCTGACATGTCTTGCAGAGGTTGCCATGGCAGGGTTGTGTGGTGTTGTGGATGATGTTGTCCTGAAGGCTGGGTAGTTTGCTGCGAAGAAAGGTCTGTTTAAGGTTTGGTGGTTGTTTGAAGGCGAGAAGTGGAGGCGTAGGGAAGATTTGGCGAGTTGCACATTATCATTGATAATGCGATGAAGGTTGCAAAGAGCATGGCGTAGTTTCTCTGCTCCAGGGAAGTACTGGATGATGAAGGGTACCCTATCAGTTGTATCCCATGTCTGTTTTCTGAGGAGATCATTACTGTTTTTCGCTGTGGCATGTTGGAACTGGCGATCGTTGAGTTGAGCATCGTATCCCTTTCTTATGAGAGCATCTTTCAACACATTCAGGGCTAGATGATCTGGGAGTGAGGAGTTGAGGGATAGGGTGGACAGGGGGAGGTGGAAGTGGGGCTGTGGTCCCTGAGAAGCAGGTCCACATTTAAAGGGGAGGTAGAAACTGTGCTGTAGGATGTTAAAAGGGAAACCAAACAAAGTGGTGGTAACTCAATGGCAGTAGCTAGATGATGAACCCATTGCAACACTTGCCTTTCAAAGCTGTTCACTCCGTGACTCTGAATACTTATGTTGTAACACTGACAGATTTTTATGCATCCAGTCTATTTGTCATATTTCCCATCCTCCACTTCTTACTGCCATGTTTTATGCAAGATGTCTTATTCCTGTGCTACATCATTGTGTCTACCAATGCAATGTCTACCAACAACAGCCAGAACTGATCTACTGCTGAGCTGTCATCTCCTTATAGCTGACAAGGTCCTGTAAATTCAATTTTCTCTGTGATAGGGTTAGAGTTAGGGTTAGAACTAGCTGAAAACGTCAGGAAAATCCTCTCCAATTGGCTTCTTAACAGGCCAAATTGACTGCACACCATTGAAAAGCATGGTCCACGTGGTTTGTAATGTGTTAGAAATATCTTTGTTGTGCTTTGTTGTACGTCACCCCCACATTCTTGATCTTTTGGAATCTGGTGCAGAGGAGTGTTGGCAAGTCAAAGGACCTCCTCGTGGTTTACTGCTGGGCCTGGCTAAGTGTGAAGAGCTGTGTTCCAGATGTAATTTTGTTGGTTATACTACTTGCCTTTAAGCAAAACACACTTTATTCTTACCCTACAGTTAAAATTCAAACTAAAGAAAGAGGAAAGAAATTGGCATAACTTAACTCTGTTGGAATACTTCACAGAATAATAAATTATATAACTGCTAAACAGCAGCTGTCCCAGTATAGTAATATCACATAAACACAACTACTTTCAGGGGAGTAGTCCTTATGATATCATGGAGTCATCCATCAGGCAGGGAGTCCCGGCACACTACATCAGCGTCTCATACTAGCCCAGGGTTTGGCGTCGGAAAGGCATCCATCCAGTTGACGTAATTTTGGTCAGGTGAGCTGGGGCTGTGCAGTCCAGGGAATAGATCACGCTCAGTTCTGTGGTTCATTGTAGCGAGGCTGGGGGAGGTGTAAGGGTTAGTGTGGCCAGGGAAATGTACAGCCCTCAGGCAGGGGTCTGGGCATTCATCTGGGGCTGCCTGGCTGAATGGCTCAAGGGGCCAGACTATGGTCAGTCTGTTGGGTCCATCCCTGGGGAAAAGGGGTTTGCGGGGGGATGCAAGGTGGCCATGGGACTGAGACTGCAGGCTGTGGGGGAGGGTTACAATTGTACAGGGTAGTAACATATATGTATGGGAGGGTGGACACAGTAAAATACGGCTGGAAAGGGAGTCATGTGGGAGGGAGGGTTGTCCACAGTCAGGAACACCTTGGCTTCAAGGTATAGCACATGACCACATCTAACTTGGTTACTTCATCCACCAGGGGCTGAAAGGGCAAAGTAGGCAGGTGCAGGAGCATGTAGACGGATTGGGTGTAGTGTGAAGCCCGTGGAATTTTTGGAAAGAGCTTCCAGGAAGGAGGCTTGGTTGACTGGGTCTCACTGACACGTTTAGGACTGAGGCAGCAAGCTACTGGCTGAGGAATGCACACTGTCGTCTTCCATTGTGCCGGAAACCGAAAGCGCGCGATGAGAAAGAAAATACCTTTTTGGCACATTCAGAGTGGGCTGGGTGAGTAACTTGGCCTAAAGAGGGGGCTGCATTTCTCACAGGTGTTACAGTTTTTAAGGAAAATTGCACTGCTCATAGGTCCATATACTGGACATGACACAGCTCTGTGGGGTCCCCGTTCCCTGGCCATTCCCTCTGGGGAGCCCCTGCGTTACACCCCCCACCCCCATATGTTGTAATTCCTTGCCACAGTGACTGCTGGACTACTCATTGACAGCTACATTCTTGACACCATAAGCTGTAGCAGAAGAAGTAGGCCATTCAGCCCATCAAGTGTACCCTGCCATTCAATGAGATCATAGCTGCTCAGATAGTCCTCACCTCCACTTTCCTGCCTTTTCCCCATAACTCTTGATTCCCTGACTGATTAAAAATCTGTCCATCTCAGCCTTGAGTATATTTAAGAACCCAGTCTCGACAGCCCTCTGTGGTAAACTATTCCACAGATTCACTACCCTCAGAGAGAAGAAATTCCTCCTCAATGGGCAACTCCCTTTTTCTGAGATTTTGCCCTCTGGTCATAGACTCTCCCACAAGGGGAAACAACCTTTCCACATCCACCCTGTCAAGTGCACTAAGAATGCTTGACTATTTACTTCAACAAGGTCACCTCTTATTCTTCTAAATTCCAATGAATACAGGTCCGTGAAGACTTAACTTCTCCATACCTGGTATCAGCCTAACAAAATTTCTCTGAACTATTCCAATGCCAGTATAGCTTTCCTTAGGTAAGGGGCTCAAAACTGTTCATAATATTCCATCTGAGGTCTAAATAAAGCTTTGTAGAGTTTTAGCAAAATCTCCCTACTGTTACATTCTATTCCCTTTGAAATAAAAGCCTATTTCCCATTGAACTAGATGCTAACATTCGGGCAAAAGGACTGCAAAATAATTGGGATGCTGCACGAGTAGAGGCAAGGATGTCAGCATGACACAGTGTAGTGTATAAGCTTTACCCCTCGCTTCCACATGTTACAGCAGGCTCTCAGCACAGACCCCATCCATGGAACCTCACCTGTCACCATGAAGTGATTCCAGATGCTGGAACAATCTCTCTTGGGCCTACACAGAGAGATTAAAAACCAGATGTAAGGGTAGACCTGGCCAACAATGACCAGATTCCCATGAATGGAGTCTTAAGGAAGGGCTGGTGGGATGGCATGAAGAGGGGATGAGGAAGCTGGTGTATGAGATGGCCTGGTTTGGCATGGATTAGATGTAGGATTGTGTGGAGCTGGAGGTGGTGATGCGGGGTGTGTGTGTATGGAGATGGGGGGGAATATAGGGAGTGTATGGAGATGGAGGGGGGATGTGTGAAGTATGAGGAGATGGAGGGGGGATGTAAGGAGTGTGTGGAGATTGAGGGGGGCATGTAGGGAGTGTGTAGAGATGGAGAGGGATGTGGGGAGTGTGTGGAGATGGAGGGGAGATGTGGGGAATGTGTGGAGATGGAGGGGGGTTGTGTTGGAGATGGAAGGGGGATGTGGGGAGTGTGGAGATGTGTGTTCTGGAATTAAACAAAGGAAATTACATAGGCATGAGGACAGATTTGGCCCAAATAGATTGGGCAGGAAGGCTGAACGGTAAGACAGTGGCAGTTGTTTAAGGAGCTACCCAATTCTTCACAACTGAAATATATCCCAGTGAGGAGAAAAGATGGTGAGGGGGGTAAAAAACATCCATGGCTAAACAAGGAGGTCAAGGACACCGTAAAGTCAAAAACTAAGGTACACCATATTACAAAGACCAGTGGCAGGCAAAAGCTTCTATAGGTATATAAAAGGGTAGAGAGTCTCTAAGGTGAATGTTGATCCCTTAGAAGATGAAACTGGAGAGTTAATAGTGGGGAACACTGAAATGGCAGAGATGCTGAATCAATACTTTGCCTCAGTTTTCATGGTGGAGGACAATAGTATCATTCCTGTTGGAACAGGCAAGTTAGAGGCAATAGAAACGTTAGAACTTAGAATAATCAACATTGATAGGGAAAAGATACTCAGCAAACTATTAGGACTGAGAGCAGACAAGTCCCCTGGGCCTGATGGCCTACATCCTGGGGTATTAAAGGAAGTGTGTGGTGGAGATAATGGATCAATTGGTTAAAATATTCCAAACTTCCCTGGACATGGGAAATGCCAATGTAACGCCTTTATTCAAAAAGGGAGGGAGGCAATATGTGGGAAATTACAGGCCAGTTAGTTTAACATCTGTTGTTGGCAAAGTGTTAGAATCAATTATCAAGGAAGCAATATCAGAAGATTTGGAAAGTCAAAACACTATCAATCAGAGTCAGCATGGTTTTACGAAGGGTAAATCATGTTTGACTAATTTGCTATAGTTCTTTGAAGATGTAACAAGCAAAGTGGATAATGGGGATCCTGTAGAAGTAATATATCTGGGCTTCCAGAAAGCATTTGAGAAGGTGCTACACAAAAGGTTAATTCACAAGGTTGGAGCATATGGGATTAGGGGTAATTTATTAGTTTGGTGACTGGCTGATGGACAGAAGACAGAGAGTCAGGATAAATGTTTTTTTTTCTGGATGGCAAGAAGTAATTAGTGGGGTGCCAAAGGGTTTGGTCCTTGAACTCCAATATTTACATTAATGACTTTGGTACAGGGATAGAAGGCTCTATAGTGAAATTTGCAGACGACACGAAAATAGGCGTAACGGTAAATAGCAACGAGAAAATAAGAACTTTACAAATGGATATGGATAGGTTAGGAGAGTGGGCCAAAATGTTGCAGATGGAGTTTAATGTGGATAAATGTGAGGTCACGCATTTTGGTCAGAAAAATGGGAAGTGGTCTATTATTTAAATGTGAAGAGCCTTCAAGGTGCTCCAGTGCAGAGGGATCTGGGTGTCCTCATTCATAAGTCACACAAAACCTGGCATGCAGGCACAGCAGATAATAAAGAAAGTGAATGGAATGTTGGCTTTTATAGCTAAAGGAATAGAATATAAAGGTAAGGAAGTATTGTTGCAACTATACAGGGTATTGGTGAGACCATACCTGGAGTATTGTGCACAGTTTTGGTCGCCTTATTTGAGGAAAGATGTAGTGGTATTGGAGGTTCAGAGGAGGTTCACTAGATTGATCCCAGAGATGAGGGGTTTCTCATATGAAGAGAGATTGAACAGTTTAGGCCTATACTCTCTGGAATTTAGATGAATGAGGGGAGATCAAATTGAGGTATTCAAGATGATAAAAGGTATGGATAAAATAGACTAGGAGTGGATGCTTCCTCTTGTGGGGCATTCTAGGACAAGGGGTCATAGTCTTAGGATAAGGGGAGCAAATTTAAAACAGAATTGAGGAGAAGCTACTTCTCCCAAAGGGTTGTGAAAATGTGGAATTTGCTACCCCAAAGTGTGGAGGATGCTGGGAGAGTGAGTAAATTTAATGAGGAGCTAGACAGATTCCTAATCGGTAATGGGTTGAAGGGTTATGGGGAGAAGGCAGGAAACTGCGGGTGAGGAGCATATCAGCCATGATCGAAAGGCAGAACAGATTTCGATGGGCAGAATGGCCTAGTTCTGCCCCGATGAACTTATGTGGGGAGTGTGTGGACATGGAGGGGGGAATGTGGGGAGTGTGTGGACATGGAGGGGGGAATGTCGGGAGTGTGTGGACATGAAGGGAGGAATGTGGGGAGTGTGTGGACATGGAGGGAGGAATGTGGGGAGTGTGTGGAGGGGTGTGAGCATGTAACTGGCAATTCTTGGGAGGTTGACTTTGTTTTGTTTCTTCAACAGCTGTGAAAAGGTTCCAGAGCACCAGGGCTAACCTTCCCCTGTGTTGGGCAGCTCCTGCAGTTTCCTCCAACCTCTTGCGGGGGACATTGAGTCCAACTCCAGTTCACACCCACACTCCCACGGGAATGGAAATAGAACTGTCCGAGCAACTTTCTCCCGAGTTTGGGATTTGTGGAGTTGAGAACATCACCCTCGCATCTCCGCAGCAACAATCCAGAACATAGAGGTTTCAAATGAGAAGGAAACCGTGTTAAGAAACAGAAGGATCGATGTTTTTCAATGTCACTGGATTGTTGAACATTTGTGAAGTTACAATGTGGAAAAAAAATGAACCCAGAACTTCCTTTGTTAGAAAAGCAGATTCTTTAAATTCAAAGCTCCAGAACGGATAAACCCAGTGTGAATGTATAGTGATTGTAACGAGGTCAGCCAGGTGGACTCATATAATATGAGTTCCCTGATTGGGACTGTTAATCTGGTCCAATCAGGGAGCCTTGGCTGACAGATATAAACAGGAGTGACAGACATCCTGTTCACTCTGAGAGCTGGCTCTAAGGGAGCTGGATCAGTGTCAGGGACTTTCCACGTATAAATGAAAGATGACTTGATGACGGGATACAGCCTCTGCGGAGTTATTTCAGAACGAATGCTGAATGTGGAATTCATGTGCGGCTGCATACTCTATTGCTTTGCATCAATTATAAACTGGACATAAAATAGCTTTGCCAAATAAGTTTGTCCCAAGTGTGACAGTGACGTTGAAGAATGTGGTAGTTGTATTCTGCATGACAGCTTCATTCTTCAGCAATTAAGAACAGGAATAGGTCATTTGGCCATTCAAGTCTGCTTTGTCAATCAGCATGTCATGGTTGACCCTCTGCTTGAAGCCAGCATTCTGTGGTATCACAATATCCCTTCATTCCCTTATTACTGAAAAATCCCTCAACTCTGAGTCAAATGTATTTGACAACAAATGGGTCAATTGCAGGTGTATTTGCATCTGAATCTGGTGCATACCTAGAATTTTAACTAATCGCGCACTGTCCTCACATTCGGTTTCACCTCCTGATCCCTGGAGTACTGAAGTCCATGCTAAATGCACACTGTTTTATTGCCATTGCCTGGTTTCCACATTTCTGTAAGCACAAAGGCCCTTGATTTAAGTAAGTCATTCAGTGTCGAGTGCAAGTTAATTGAAACCGATGTGCTTTATTGGTGAATAATGCATGATAGGATTGGTTTGGGCACACGGCCATGTATAATTGTTCATACACACCGCTGAGCTGAGTTTTGCTGTTGCATAATTCCTATGAGCATACAACATCAGGTTATGAAAAAATTAATAGGCAAAGTTTAAATGATTGATGATTATCACAATTCTGCTATATGCATTTAGTAACTGTGCAACACATTCATCTTACTGCTGCCCAAAAGCTATTTATTATTTATTAATAATTTACATAAGGCACCAGAGTGTCACTAGTACTTAATGACATTCACTTAAAGGACCCTGTTGGTGTGACTTATTAAGTGCCAGAAAAATATATATTTACTTATTCAACTACCTCGTTGGTAATTAATTTTGCATTAATGGTGTGTCATGGACCAGTGCATTAAAAAGGTGAAAGCACATTGCTTCCTTCTCTCTAATTTTGTTTACTGCCCTGCATTTTGTAGGAGATTGACTGTATTTTATGCTTAGCCACTTTTTCCTGTTCCATTTTAGGAATGGAATTAACAGCTAGAACAAAAGCTGCGCAAATCAATCAATAATCATAATGGATTATCAATTGAGAAATGAAAAATAAAACAGGCACTTGAACTAACTGCACTCTATGGATCTGCCCAATGAAATTAAAAAGGAGTCTTGCATTAAGTAGCATTTTTGATAGAGATCTTCAAAATCATGAGGGGTGTGGACAAAGTAGTTGGGGAAAATTGATTCCATTGCTGGAAGGATCAAACACAGAAAAAGGGTGATTGGTGAAAGAAGTCAAACGAAAAAAAAATGAGGAAAAGCTTCTTCATGCCGTGAGAGGTTTGGGTTTGAAATTGTCTGAGAGTGTGGTGAATGTAAGTTCGATCAAGGAATTCAAAAGGGAATTTCTTTAACATGAATGATATGCCAGACTATCGGAAAAAGTGAGGCTGTGGCACCAAGTGCATTGCTCCTTCAAAAAGCCAACACAAACATAATGTGCCGAATGGCATCTTTCTATGCTGTCACTATTCTGTGAGTCTGTGACTTACATGGACACAGGATGTACCAAAATTCTTTAGAGTCAAAAGAATACTTTTGAAGTGTGGCCAGTGTAAGAAGTCCTGCAGCCAATTTGAGCATGGCAAGCCCTCACATATAGCAATGGGGTAATGACCAATTAATCTGTTTTTGTGACACTAATTGACGGATAAGCATTGACTAGAACTTCAAGGTTAACTCCCTTGCTTTTCTTCATAATGCCACATCTGCTCAAACATGAAAATAAACTGTCGGTTTCACATCTTATCTGAAAGAAGGTACTCCGATAATGCAGTACCACATTAGTTTGGTTTGGTTTTTGTGCTGAATCCTGAGGAGGGACTTAAAACAAAAGCTGCACAAATCAATCAATAATCATAAGGGATTATCAATTGAGAAATGAAAAATAAAACAGGTACTTGAACTAACTGCACTCTATGGATCTGCCCAATGAAATTAAAAAGGAGACTTGCATTAAGTAGCATTTTTGATAGAGATCTTCAAAATCATGAGGGGTGTGTTATACAGAGGTGAGAGTGCTTAGCCCTGAGCCATGACTGACACCCTGAACCCAAAAGTTATGCCAAGTAAATAACCATGCCACCTCAATCCCATACATTAGATTAAAGGGACAATCCCACTAGCATTGGCCATGCATTTCTTTGGTTTGCTGCAACATTTACTTCGAAATTGTTATAAAAACTGGATACAATTACAATCCATTTTCTCTGTTCTTCTGTTCCTGACTAACTACAGTCACTCTGTTTACAGGACCATCTCCTCTAATAGGTCCTTTCTTCGCTCTGCCAGATCACTCCTGCTGTTAAGGGCCACACAGGACTGGATGTGTACGCTAGAATGATTTTTCCTATCTCAGACTCAAATTCAGAAAATGTATTACACTGTGAAATGTAGGCTAGCTTTTATTATTTTTCACTTCATTTTGTCTTTACCGTTAGAAGTAGATCTTGACTTTGTGCAATGGCATTAATAGTGAGTGACAATGAGTTGGCAACCCGTCCAACATCTCTCAATTTTGTGAACTTAAAGGAATTAACATAGGAAGATATATAAAATTAGCTTCCAATTTGTAGCTGCACATACTACATTTTTGCACAGGTTAGGATCTACCCTTTGATTGCACCTTTTTGAAAACAGCTCATGTTACTTCTTTTTTCCTCCAGTAAAGCTTTACTTGCTTTTTAACATGTACTACCTGGCCCTTTATTTTACCAGAACTGTAGTCACAGCACATCAAAAGTAAATTAGTTTAAGACCATAAGATTTAGGAACAGAATTAGGCAATTCCGCCCATTAAGTCTGCTCTCTCTTTCAATCTCAACCCCATTCTCCTGCCTTTCCCTGTAACCTTTGATCTCCTTACAAATCAAGAACATATCTATCTCTGTCTTAAATACTCTCAATGACCTGACCTCCACAACCCTTTGTGACAATCAGTTCCACAGATTCAACACCCTCTGGCTGAAGAAATTCCTCCTCATCCCAGTTCTAAGGAGTCGACCCTTCACTCTGAGGCTGTGCCCTTGGGTCCTTGTCTCTCATATTAGTGAAAATATCTTCTTCATGTCTACTTTATCCAGGTCTCTCAATATTCTACAAGTTTCAGTCAGATTCCCCATCATCCTTCTAAATTCCATCAAGCACAGACACAGAGTCCTCGACCACTCCTCATATGACAAGCCCTTCATTCCCAGCATCATTCTTGTGAAGCTCCTATGGATCCCCTTCACGCCAGCACAACCTTCCTTAGATATGGGACCAAAAACTACTCACAATATTCCAAATGCGGCCTAACCAGAGCCTTATACAGCCTCAGCAATACATCCCTGCTCTTGTATTCTAGCCCTCTTGTATTGAATGGAACATTGCATTTGCCTTCCTAACTTAACCTGCATGTTAACCTTAGGAGAATCCTGAACTAGAACTCTGAAGTCCCTTTGAACTTCAGATTTCTGAAGACTTTCCTCATTTAGAAAATAGTCCAAACTTCTATTCTTCCTACTGAAGTTCTTCACCTAACACTTTGCCACATTGTATTCCATGTGCCACTTCTTTGCCCACTCTCTTAGCCTGCCCAAGTCCTTGTGCAGTCTCCCCATTTCCTCAGCAACATCTTTCCCTCCAAATATTTTTGCGTCATCTGCAAACTTAGCAACAA
The DNA here is from genome assembly GCF_021869965.1 of Rhincodon typus. Lineage (NCBI taxonomy): Eukaryota > Metazoa > Chordata > Chondrichthyes > Orectolobiformes > Rhincodontidae > Rhincodon > Rhincodon typus. The sequence goes on from NC_063343.1 coordinate 9,380,899, forward strand.
TGCCCTCTGTTCTTTCGTCCAGATCAACAATGTATAACATGAATAGTTGTGGTCCCAACATTGAACCCTACTGAAATCCACTAGTCATTGACTGCCATTCTGAAAGTGATCCCTTTATCCCCACTCTCTGTTTTCTGCTAGTCAGCCAATATTCTGTCCATGCTAGTACTTCGTCCCTAACGTGACGGACTGTTATCTTATTTAACAGCCTCCTGAGTGGCACCTTGTCAAAGGCCTGCTGGAAATCCAAATAGATCATGTCCACAGGGTCTCGACCTGAAACGTCAGCTTTCCTGCTCCTCTGATGCTGCTTGGCTTGCTGTGTTCATCCAGCTCTACACCTTGTTATCTCATTCTCCTCTTTCTAACTTGCTTGTTACCTCCTCAAAGAATTCTAACAGATTCATCAGGCACGACCTCCTCTTGACAAAGCCGTGCTGACTCAGCGCTATTTTATCATGCATTTCCAAGAACTCCACAATCTCAACCTTAATCATAATGGACTCTAAAATCTTACCAATGACTGAGGTCATAATGGCTGCCTCCCTCCCTTCTTAAACAGGGGTGTTACATTAGCCATTTTCCAGCCATCTCGGACCCTCCCTGATTCCAGTAATTCTTGAAAGATCACCCCCAATGCTTCCACAATCTCTTCAGATATCTCCTTCAGAACCCTGTGGAGTAGTCCAAGGAGTCCAGGTGATTTATCCATCATCAGACCTTTCAGCTTCTCTAGTGCCTTCTCCTTAGTGATAACCAATACACTCACCTCTACCTCCTGACTCTCATGAAGTTCTTGTATGCTGCTGGTGTCTTCCACTATGAAAGCTGATGTGAAATATCTATTCAGTTCATCAGCCTTTTCTTTGTTTCTCATTACTACCTATCCAGCCACATTTTCCAGCAGTCAATGTCCACTCTTGCCTCTCTCTTATCTTTTATATATCTAAAATAACTTCTTTTACATTACTAGCTAGCTTACCGTCATATTTGATCTTCTCCCCGTTTATTGCATTTTTAGTTATTCTTTGCTGGATAAAGGCATCCTAATCCCCTGGCTTCCCACCAATCTTCACCACAATTTATGTTTTTCCTTTTGCTTTTATGCTGTCCCTGACTTAATTGGCAGCCATGGTTACTTCGTCCTCCCCTAAGTATGTTTTGAAACATTTTGGTATAATAAGGTGCTGTTTTTGTCAAGCGATAATATTGTAAACGTTCTAGACTTCAAAAAAAGGTCTTCAGTAACATAATAGACTAATAAGTAGTCAGCGCTGGCAGAACAGAGGGGCTGGTAGCATAATGGATAGCTGAAAGACAGGTAGAATTTTGATGAGCTAAAGGGTGAATGTTTAACAGAGATACACAGGAGTGCGGGGTAATAGATCAGCAATGATCTTATTGAGTGGTGCAGCAGGCTCAAGGGGTTGCATAGTCCACACTTGCTTCAGTAGGGGTAAATGGTAGCTATTCAGAGTGGCAAAAGTGGGAAGATGTGTTCCACAAGATTCAGTGCTAAGATTATTTCTGTTCCTAATTTACATTTCAGATTTAGATTTACAATTTGGAAGCTGAAATCAAAGCCACACTTCCTAAACTTTTGGGCAACATCAAAATTTGAGGGGTAGGTCAGCACTAGGAAAAACCGTAACAAATTACAATGCAGCAGAATGGGTTTGTAATTGGCAAATGAATTTTGGTAGCAGCTGTGAGGTTTTCACTTTGGTAAGAAAATAGGAGGTCATATATTATTTAGAAAATAGAGAACTAAATGCAGTAGGGGAACAAGGGGTTGGGAAGTACAAGCAGACCAATCAATTGTAAGCTGCAGTGAAAATTAATAAGGCTAGAACAAAAGGAAACAATGCTCATTGAGAGATAGAATTGACAAGTGAAGCAGTTATGCTAAACTTGTGTCAAGACTGATTTACTATGCTTGGAATACCCTGCACAGTTTTGTTTATCATATTTGAGACAAATATTAAAGCATTGCAGAGGAAGACTTACAACGAAGATTGGAACAGTGAGGTTCGTCAAAAAGCCTAGTCTCGCTACTGTTGAAAAGTGAAAACAAGGGTTTAGCTAGTAGTGGTGAGCTTTAAAAATACAATAGACAGAGAGCTGGTGTTGAATATACACACTATCTATGTGAAATCATCATCAAGGAGTTCAGAAGTGCCTTCTTTATCTAAAGATGAAAATGTGCTACCAGGGGATAGAAGGTTATGACAAGGTCAACAAAGCAGGGTGGGAAAGGATCAAATGGAACATAAATGTTGACATGATCTGGTTTGACAAGCTGGCCAGTCTTTGTGGTGTGTATGTGAGTAGTTCCATGTAAGTATCTATTATTTATGGTATCTTAACTGGGGATAATCGAGAAGTGATCTTTTCATTGTCATCATCAGAATCATTTTAATCTATTCAACAATGTGATTGCCACTGAGACGCAAGGCAGGATTTCGCATTTTGAATCGGGGCCTTGCTGTCAGGATCGAATTGGGGTTGCAACATCACATTGTGGGGAGACTAGTCACCCGGGAGTGAATTTCCCAAAACTGGCCAATTTGTGATCAGAGATTGGGGTCTCAAAACTGGAACGCTGGTAGGAAGACCTCCAGCTGAGAAGGAGATGAAGCCTGCAGTTCAGCTAAGAGACAGAGAAGACACCAACACTTTAAGAAGGTTTCTGAAGAAGGGTCCAGACCCGAAACGTCAGCTTTCCTGCTCCTCTGATGCTGCTTGGCCTGCTGTGTTCATCCAGCTC
>NC_063343.1:9388665-9492163 GCF_021869965.1 Rhincodon typus
GGGGTGGGGCTTGAGGTGGGAGGAGGGGATAGGTGGGAGGAAGGACAAGTTAGGGAGGCGGGGACAAGCTGGGCTGGTTTTGGGATGCAGTAGGGGAAGGGGAGATTTTGAAGCTTGTGAAGTCCACATTGATACCATTGGGCTGCAGAGTTCCCAAGCGAAATATGAGGTGCTGTTCCTGCAACCTTCGGGTGGCATCGTTGTGGCACTGCAGGAGGCCCAGGATGGACACGTCGTCTGAGGAATGTGAGGGGGAGTTGAAATGGTTTGCGACTGGGAGGTGCAGTTGTTTGTTGCGAACCGAGCGTAGGTGTTCCGCAAAGCAGTCCCCAAGCCTCCGCTTGGTTTCCCCGATGTAGAGGAGGCCACATCAGGGACAGTAGATACAATATACCACACTAGCAGATGTGCAGGTGAACATCTGTTTGATGTGGAAGGTTTTCTTGGGGTCTGGGATGGAGATGAGGGGGGAGGTGTAGGGGCTGGTGTAGTGTAGGTGTAGGTGTAGGGGTGTAGAACTTCCTGCGGTTGCAGGGAAAAGTGCCGGGTGTGGGGGTGCTGGTGGGGAGTGTGCAGCGGACAAGGGAGTCCCGGAGAGAGTGGTTCCTCCGGAAAGCAGATAAGGGTGGAAAAATGTCTTTGGTAGTGGGGTCAGATTGCAGATGGCAGAAGTGCCGGAGGATGATGCGTTCGATCCTATTCTGATAGCATCATTCAGCATTTCAAACCAGCCAGCGAAGGGAGCTGACCAACCTTCACTTAATAAACCATTAATTGTCCTGAAGTGGCTACCCACACTTGCAAAGCAAACATTCATAGTCACCTGCCTCCATAACTACCCTCACATGAGGGTGAAAACCCTATTATTTCCCAAAGGGAAAAAGTAGTAAAACTGGCGAGTGAGACATACTGGTCCCATTCATCTTATATACATTATAATGGAGTTCTGGTATAACCAGTTGATTCATCTCCCAGTATTAACTTTCTTTCAGGAACAAATTGCTGCAGATGCTAGAATCTGAACTGTAAACTAAAAATACTGGAGATCACAGCGGGTCAGACAGTATCCATGGAGAGAGAGCATGCTAATGTTTCAAGTCCAGATGACTCTTCATCAGCTCCGATGAAGAGTCATCTAGACTTGAAATGTTAGCTGGCTTTCTTTCCATTAATTTGTTTTATTTGTTTTTACTCTTAAGGTTGTCAAATGTAATATTTAAATGGAACAGACAATGAAGATTATGGCCTATATTTTCTTTGTGACTCAGAACAATTGCTTTTATATGTGAGTAATCAATCCATGGTTCCTCAGCTTATATCATCTCTGTTTCTGGTGGGGCTAATTAATCCACAGCATTTCAACAAGGTGTGCAATCTTTTATGTTCACTGGAAATTCAGGAACATATTGTGAAAACTTAAGGCCATATATTTGTAAATTGTTCTGTTTTTCATTTCACTTTAACAAAAAAATCACCTGCTTGGTGTGTATCAAGAAAAATCAGGGCTGGTTGGCTGCAAAGGGACCTGGCTGATTTGGTGCCCTTCATGCTTATGGTTGCACTCCTGTTAGTTTGCACAATGTCTCACTGCCTGAAATTAAGGGATCTCAGTGTGCTGATTTAGGATTTGTCTACCAATGAATGCTGTAGAATGACCCTTTCCAAAATTTCGGTCCCTCTCATGTTTTAAATGAGTGAAAGAGAAATGGACGTAGGATAGTTTCTTGGTCTTCATGTATTGGATTGCTAAGGATTAAGAGTTGCTGATTGGACACCCATGATGTACTGTATATAGCAGATGTTTTCCATTTTGGTGGAATTACACTATTTCTTGATTTATGACCATGGGGGAACGCAATTTTACCTCTAATGTTTTATGTTTTGAGTGGGTACAGGTGTCGTTAGTAAGGTCTGTTAAAATAGACTTTGCTACAATATTGGAAGAAAGTATATATTCAATTTGAAACAAAAACAGAAATTGCTCGAAAAGCTCAGCAGATCTGGCAGCGCCTGTGAAGAGAAATCAGAGTTAACGTTTCGGGTTGAATGACCCTTCTTCAGACATGAGATTTCTCTTCGCTCATGTTGCCAGACATTTTCCAGCAATTTTGATATTTGTCTCTGATTCTTACATCATCCGCAGTTCTTGTGGTTTTATTCATTTTAATTTACCTTTCTCATCAAAAATCTATCACACTAACTGGGTAAAAAAGAACAAGAGTTTATTTCAGGGAAAGGAAATAAAGTGGCTTGAGAAAAGATATCCCGTTGCTTACAAAATATAGTACAGTGAGTGCAGTAACAGAGGAGTAAGGTGTTTGCTTTCACTATTTTAATGCACTGGTCCATGACACACCATTACTGCAAAATTAATTACCAACGAGGTTGTTGAACAAGTAAATATATATTTTTGGCACTGAATAAGTCATACCAGCAGGCTCCTTTAAGTTATATCATTAAATACTTGAGGTCCCTGGGGACCATATGCTGTCCTTTAGGCTGAAAGGTGAGTTTGTCGGGATCATAATCTTCCTATCGAAGCAGCTGACTACGACCTGAATTCTGAGTTTTTGCGAACCCATAAACCACTGCTTTCGTAACAGCTGTTCTGCAGCTTTCAGCATGAGCCACCTGAGACCATTACAGAATTTGCTGTGAGCTTTGAAAATTGTATCCAGCTGCCGCCCATTCACTGAACACCACCCCTGGAGCTGCTGAAATGTGTTGAAGACCGACAACGGCAGATTTCAAAGTGATCACTCATTTGATGTTTCCTGAATTTTACTGGTTTTCCCAAGCATTGATATCCTGCTTTTTGACCTGCAAATGGAGTCAGGACTGCACCATGGGCTGTCAGGGAAAATTGCTGCAGATGCTGGAGTCTGTACTGAAAACAAAAAGTGCTGGAGATCACAGCGGGCCAGGCAGCATCCATGGAGAGAGAGCAAGCTAATGTTCCCAGTCTAGATGACTCTTCAGAGATCACAAGAAGTGTCACTATCTGAACTGTTTGTAATTGTCCAAAACTACACCTTCCCTGAGAGCATGCATTAATGGAGAAGATCCAAAACACATTGCAATCTTCCTTTCCCAGATGTGGAGGTGTCTGTATTCCTCTGGGGTGGACAAGGTCAGAAGTCACATGAAACCAGGTTATAGCCCAAAAGGTTTGTTTGAAATCACAAGCTTTCTGAGCATTGCCCCTTTGCTGGGTGACTTCACCTGACGAAGGGGCAATGCTCCGAAAGCTTGTGATTTCAAATAAACCTGTTGGACCATAACCTGGTGTCACCTGACTTCCTTTCCCAGGTCATTCTATCCAGAGGTACAGTTCACAAGCAAATGTACCACCAATGATGAGAGTATTGCAATGAGTATGAAAGCAATAATGGACATGCTACCAGTTACCATTGTGTCCAGTATTGTAGAAATGTCCCTCTGTCTAATCTTGTAGCCTGCTCCAGGTGAGTTGCTAGAAGGCATTTGGTTCTCTTTTGATCAGGATGTGCTACAGGGGTACATTGTATTAATGCTTTATTTGTGCTTGGGTTCCACTGGATCCTCCCAATTCTGCTTGATGCCTATGACAAGCGTTAATGTCCCACATTGATCAGCCCTTCTAAAATTGGATAGCATTTTCCTTAAGATAACCAGAGTTGAACAAAACGAAGAAGTGGATTTCATTGCAGAGGACCTTCAAATGCACATTCTTTGACTTATCGACATTTATAATTGCACTGCCTTTTGTGTTTTAGTATCATGTTTTGTATTTTTTTGCCATTTCTCTGTGTATAAGATGACAACAAAGCTTTGTAGTATACAGGTTTTGATGAGCTAAATCAGGATACCCAATATATAAGTGAGTGAATGAGGACATTGTGCTTCACTTGAAAGAAAAAGGTTGAGGCTTGTTTTCCAAAACAAGTGGCAACAAATTTACTGAATGCTGGGGAAGTGTAAGCATCATGTGGTTTAAAATCCCTGTACGGCCGTCATCTGCATACAACAGCCTGTCCTTTAATATTCCACTTTAGCTTGCTTCTGCATCAGCACATTTAGTGTGTGGCTCTTTAATAAATGCCATCAACAAATTTCCCTCAACGTAAATTACTGGCTGTAAATACACTAACTGCTGATGCATGTGAATGCCCACCAGCGTTTCTGAGTGCACACTGGGGCTAAGCTGAGGACTAATGGGCAGGACATTATCAGCTAATGAGCAGGGTGGTCTAACCTAAGCAGGCAGTAGCAAGCTTATTCTCACTTGGTTTATTGTAAAACATGACTCAGTTCCTAATGCTCTGGCCTCTAAGTTGGAAAGTTGTGGAATTCTGTCTCATTCCAGAGGAATATAAAAGTTCTTGGCGGACACTCTAGCTCGACGCTGAGGGAATGCTGCACTATCAGAGATGCCATCTTCTGAGGAGACATTAAACCAGAGCCCAAGGTATAATGTCCCATGATCCTATTTCAGAGAGGAGCATGAGATTTTTCCTAGTGTGTTGACCTATATCTAGCCCTCACTTAACATCATAAAAAGCAGGTTATTTTTATGACTATATAGCTGTCTGTGGTAGCATGCTGTCTGCAAATTACAATGACTACATTTCCAAAAAGCAAGTACTCCGTTGGCTAGAAGGTGCTTTAGGTCATCCTGAGGTTGTGAAAGGTGCTGCACAAATGGAAAGCCTTCTTTCAGTTTCAGCTGGCTAACTGCATATGTGGGGCTTACAAACCTTAGTTATCATCAGCATGCAGATTCCTGTATTAGGTGAAATGGTGAGTATTCCTTCTGGGAGACAGTGTGTTCTTCACATTGGAAAAATAAAGACACCAGCTCAACAGCTTGGTCTCCCCTGCCTTAGGGATGCGGTAGGAGCTGGTATACTCAGTTAGCTAGGTGGCTGGTATGTGGTTCAGAATTATGCCCGTTCAATTCCCATTCAGTCTCAGGTTGATATGGGACCTGCTTACCCTTCCCCTGTGAGTGGAAGGTGATGGCAAACCATGACTGATTAAAAATAACTGCCTTAAAAAAAGGTCAGGATGAAGCATCAGGAGAAAATGAGCCAAAGACTTAGCTTTGGTCTGAGTATGCATAAATGAATGAATGGCATGTTTGAGAAAAACACATTTGCTTAAAAAAACACCTTCATGACTTCAAAATGTGTAACATGCTTTACAATTGTAAAGTCAATTGTAGTCACTATTTTAACATGAAGAATTTGGCAGCCAGTTTAACAGTGAGGTTCCATAAAGAGCAGTACAATAATCATTGGTTTCTATAATGGTGTTGGTGAGGGTTATATATTGCCCAGTACACAGAGGGCTCCTTTCCTGTTGTGTCGTGTAAATTTTTATGTCAATGTGATTGGACAACTGTAGCCTTAGATTTAATGTCTTATCGAAAAGACAGTATCTCCAACACCCCTCAGAACTTCCCTTGGCCCACATTGAGAGACTTTAACTGAGTCACTTTTTCAGGCAGGATGAGCCCTTCAGTCTATTAAGCCCACCTATGGCTTTTAGTCATTGATGAATTTCTTGCAATTTCCAAAAGCCTTTTGTGGACAAGAACTTGCCCAATTCCTTTAAACCCATTATGGATTCTCATTCCATTGTCTATGTTGGTAATCCTTCCTCATATTTGGTACTGTGCAATGATAAGCTTCATCCTGCATTTCTTATTTTGTTTCCTTTACTCATTTATCATTTCCTTTTTTTGCTCAATCCTGACTAGGAACTTCACCTCATTCTTGTGGCCCTTAAAATATAGAGTATGCATAGACTGCTTTGAGAATTTCAGTTTCCTTTTAGTCCTTCAGAAGACTGTTGTCCACATTTTTGTCTTTATATTTTGGTGTCTGAAGTGTAGGTCAATGAGGGAGATTGAGGCCGTTAAACAACACTTCATCACGTACTTGAGGCACCTCAATAGGCCTAAGGGTGGGCAGTCTAGTGGGCGACTCATTTACCCAACCCTTAGTATGGGAACAGCTTGGGGCTAAGGAAGGAAGAGAGTTGGACATATTTTACATTAAAAAACTACATCGCTTGGGGTTGGGGTGGTGCGTGTAAAATCCAGCCCTCCCTTTTCGTTGTGACAACCCATTCTGTTATTCACACCAGTAAGGAATTCATGGAAAGTTACAACTGAACCAAAGAAGCTGGAGGAGGTCCATATGCAACAGCATTAAAATAAAACAGAACCGTGCATCAGAAAAAATAAAAACGTCAAATTGCTACAAGATGCTGGGTTTGGCAGGTGGGAGCAGAGTATGAAGCTTCTCAAAGAGCTTCTTTGCAAAGGCAGGAAAGGAGACATGTCACACAAATTGGGGGGGTGGCCCATGTATACTGGAGGCACTTTCTCCCACTCCCCCATCAATATCACCCTTCAGTTCTCTTGCCTGCCATCCTATCCCTTCCACCCTCAACACCCCAATGTCCTGTCAGTGATTTCCAATCCCCCCCGCTTTAAAAGCCCAGACCTGCCTTTCTCTGTTTGTCATCACTCTTCACCTTGCTTCACCTGCTTTCTATCCTAACAGCAGTCACTACTGAGCTTTGGCTGTGATTGCAATAGAGCTGCCAGACAATCTCAAACGTGAGAGTTCCTGTCCACTGAGAGGGGAAAGTCCGACCCTGTGTCTGCTTTGGACATCCACCGACATCCCCGTGATGTAATTACTGTGAGGTAGGTTTAGTTCAGGTCTAACATTCCTTCCAGAGGAATGAGCAGTCTGGTTCCACATCTACCCATACAACCTTCTCCACCCCAACCCCAAGCGATGTAGATCATCCAGCCCATGCTCTTATACCTGAGTATCCAGAAGCTGTATTCTAACACAATCATGTACTCGGATTGACATGAAATAAGGGTGAGAGAGGGCAACAGCAATGGGGCAAGTCGGGCAATACGAAATCAGTGCTCCACCACTCCCAATTTTGGTTTCAATTTATGTTCATGGAAAGAAAAATTGTGTTAATTTGCATACTGTATTGCTGATTCATTAATGCTGGATTTGGATGGCACCGCTACGCCCTAGGCCCCTCCCTCCATGAGATGTTTGATCTCCAGTGTATCTATTGCATACACTGGTTGACTCCTTTTAGCGCACATACTTGCATCATCGTTCCCACCTTGTGGGAATTTATTTTGCATGCATACTCGTGCATCTGAGAACTCCTGTGGTGTGGTGGTAGTGTCCCTACCTCTGAGCCAAGGGGCACAGGTTTAAGTCCCACATGCTCTGGAGGTGAGTAAAAACATCTCTGAACAAGTTAATCAGAAAACTTTTCTAAAGAAAGGTTCAGACCTGAAACGTTAGCTTTCCTGCTCCTCTGATGCTGCCTGGTCTGCTGTGTTCATCCAGCTCTACACCTTGTTAAATCAGAAAACTAAATGTTTGTGAATCTAGAGGAGCATTTGTGACCCAGTGTTAGTGTCCCTATCTCTTGGCTAGCAGTCCCAGTCCTACTTGCTCTAGTGGTGTGTCATAAAACATCCGGATAGGCTGATTAAAAGAACAATATCTAGTTGTTCATCTGGCGTCAACCAGCATCTCACCTCTGATTTGGAAGTTTCAAGCCCAGTCCAGAATCTTACCAAAAATTTGTGAGTTCAAATCCCACTTCAGAAACTGGAACAGGGTAATGTAGGTTATCATTTCAGCATGATACAGACAATTGCTACTGATGGCACTGTCTTTCAGAAACAGCAATAAACAAAACATTATCAGGCAACTGTGCAGATATAAAGTTTTGATGGATCAAATTTAAAGAAGAAATGGGGAGATCTCACAAATATCATGCACAATATTTATCATTCAATAAGCAACATTAAAAAAAGGTAAGAAATTCACATTGTATGCAAATTGACTTCAATGCAACAGTTGCTACATCTCAAATATTAACTTGACTGTAAAACTCTTTCAGGTCATCAAGGTTATCAAAAGTGCTGTAGAGATGCAGGATCTTTCTTCCTTCTTAATGATTTTTTTACAGATAAGCTTGCTGAAGCATGTTGAGCGCTTGTGGTGGTCAGTTTCTGAAGGAGAATTGGACTGCACTAACTGGCATGCAGGAGCTTCCTAGTTTGCAGATGGACTTGAAAAAAAAGGGTTCATCACTCAGATATTGAATGGTTAGAAGATTTAGACTAACATGGCTGACATGTAAATTCAATTGCATTAGGCAACATATGAGCTTCTGTGAAATTACAGTTTGCACCATCAGCAATTGCCAACCTTAAGACCATCATTTTCTTCACTTAACACAGCAGTAAAACTAAATCCTGATGTAGTAACAAGCCAAAAAAAACACAAAGATACCGGATTTAATCTATGGGGAATGCAGATTTAGCTGATCTCATCTTGAGTGTAAGTTAATATTTTTTATGTCAGCTCAGCAGGCCTTAGCTTGGAATATTAAAAATCAGTCTGGGTGACTGTTTCACATCGCTATCTGTTCATCATATGGGAATGAATGTATAGAGACAGGGTTAAAAAGGACTATCAGAATCAAAAGCAGACATTGTAGGAAAAGCTCAGCCCACCTGGCAGCATTGATGGAGACAAAGTAGAGTTAACATTTTGGGTCCAATTTCAACTGACAACCAATATCCACTACAAACTACTGACTCCCACAGTTATCTTTATAAGTTCATTCATGAGACGTGGGCATCACTGGTTGGCCAGCATTTATTGCCCATTATTAGTTGCCCTGCAGAAGGTTGTGTTCCCTTATATCTGCTGCTCACAATGTGGTCACCACTACATTGGGGAGATGAAATATAGACTGGGCAACTGCTTTGCAGAACATCCACGTTCCGTCCACGCACAAAAAAACCCCTGAGCTTCCATTTGCCTACCACTTCAACACACCACCATGTTCTCTGGCCAGCATCTCTGTCTTGGGCTTGCTGCATTGCTCCAGCGAAGATCAGCGCTAACTGGAAGAACAGCACCTCATTTTTTGCTTGGGGACCCTGCAACCTTCTGGAGTCAAGGTCAAGTTCAATAATTTTAGGGCCTCAGCATCTTCTCCCATGTCCTTACCCCAACCCCTCACACACCAGGCCTTGTCATCACATAGATTGTCAACCCATTGTCAGCTACTAATGGTCTCCATTAGCAGCTATTCATTCTCCCAGACTGACCATTACCCATTCCTTTGTCTGCTTAACTGCTGTTCTCTCTCTGTCTCTCTCTATCTATCTCTCTAGGCTCCATCTCCGCCTCTCATTTTATCGTCCCCCAACCCCATCTTCGCCACATAATATATCAACCTTTTTGTAGCTACAATCAGTTCCGAAGAAGGGTCATTGGATTCAAAGAGATACTGTTCCTTTACGTCACACCCCCAGGTACAGAATAAATAACTAATTGCAAAAAACTGATATGACATGAGCTTGCAATGCGATTTGCAAAGTGATGGTGAATAAATAACATGCAAAGGCATTGGATTTTGTAAAGCAGCAAAGGACCTTGTTTACAACAGTGTCATACACATCAAGGACACCCAAATTTATAACCAGCAAGCATCAGTGTAATTTTGTTTGTGTCCTGTCACCCCCTGAACTGGATACAAAACCAATAACTTCACTCTCCAGGTCTTGGTCCCTGTGGGGACCTACAGCGTCTGTTTTAAAAGGGATGTGCTTGGAATTGTGGTTTCTGAAACTGTTCTAAAAGGGAAGAAAAGTAATGGGAAGGGAGGAAAAAAGAATGGTCTGGTGACAGCTTCATTGTGATTTTGGACAGTTTAATTTATTGATGCCAGGAGGCATATGAATGATTGTAAAAGCAGTGGTTAGCAGCTGGAGCATAGATGGGAGCTTGGAGATCACAGATTGAGATTGCCTCTCAGCGTGGTTCGAAAGAGAAAGGTGGAAATAAAAAAAAATCATGTTCGTGAAGGAAATAGTATAACCTGATCCCCAGTGAGGAGTGGCACTGATTTTGAACTGATTTGCTGTCAAAGCACATTTGCCCCTGAGAGTTGAAAGCACTTTTCTCAAAAGTCGGCTGAAGTGAAAAGATATTTTTCCCCTGAATTTGCAGCCGTTGTTGATCTCTGGGAGTGAGAAGTCGATCTTGGGTATTGTTATCTATGCTGCGTCTCAGCACCAGCAGTGTGCCTAGAAGTCTATTAAATATGTAAGATTACAAATTGACAAACCCATTATTGTTAAACAGGCTGGATATCCTCGCTTCTTGACTTGAAAATTGTCAAAAAATAACAAAATGTGCACGACATATTTCCCCTTTAGCACTTCCCAAATTATGAATATTTTATCCGAGAAGTTTTCTCTGAAACATTGTTGAAATGCTTCAAGCTTGATTTACTTGAGTCTGATGCAAAATAAAAAAGTCTCATAATTGTATCACCATTATGCTCTTTGATTAAATTATCTCGAACACTTTCAGTTCATTAAAAGGCAAGTATATACATTAAAGAGAACAGTCTGTAGATTTAGATTCCCTGATCCAGCCCTTATTAAGTGCACAAAAGGAATGCTTAATGCCTTCCTTTTTAAGACAGCCATGCCACAATTTTGATTAATCCCTTTTTACAGTTAACCACTTCATAGGGGAATCTAATTAATTGAATCTTTGGAATATCCTTGTCCTTTTCATTGACAATTTAGCTTTTAAACAAGTGGATTAGCCATGCTGTGGCAGAAGACTTCCACTGGATAAATATTTCAAATACTTTTTTCCACAAACCTTTGAATAACTTTGAGCAATATGTATTGGGTTATCTAATTTGAAAATAGGTCATCGAAAGGCATTACCATCACTGAATCCCTTACCATCCACTTCCTAGGGCATTACTATTGACCAGAAACTTAATTGGACAAACCATATAATTATTCAGGCTGCAAGAGTAACTCAGAGGATGAGAATTCTGCAGCGAGTAGTTCACATACTAACTTCCTGAACCCGTATAACATTAAAAAGAATTGTTTAGGACAGTGAAAATTAATTGAATATCTTTTCTTACATTCCCTTGCTCAAACTGCACTTGCCCCACCTTTTAAAACTTGACAATTGAATGGCTGAGATAACAAGGTGTAGAGCTGGATGAACACAGCAGGCCAAGCCTTCCTGCTCCTATGATGCTGCTTGGCCTGCTGTGTTCATCCAGCTCTACACCTTGTTATCTCAGATTCTCCAGCATCTGCAGTTCCTACTATCTCTGAATTGAATGACTGAAACAGCTTTCTTTAGGTCAATCATTCATCTAGGGCCTTCAGTACAGATCCAACAGGTTCAGAAAATCCTAACTGGCAGAGCGTAAGAGGGAAGTATTGTGTGATAGGGGACACATGGCCAAATTAAAATTTATTGGCACAGTCATCCAGCATATTGTCTTTTAACCTTGGGGTCTTGATTGACACTTGACCTAGTCAGTTCTTGTGATATCCAGCGAGACATAAATAACATTCATGCTTGGGCTGATAAGTGGCAATTGATACTTACACAACGCAAGTGCTAGCCAATGACAATCTTCAGCAAAAGAGAAACTGACCATCTCCTCTTGTCATTCAATAGCATTATCATCACAGAATTTCAACCTTGGGTCACCACTAGTCAGGAATTTATCTGGACAACAGTATAAATACTTGTCTACAAGGGCAGGTCAGAGGCTTGGAATTGTATGGCGTGTAAGTTCTCCTGAGACCTGAAAACCTGTCCACATCTATCAGGCAAACATTGGCAGTGATGGAATACTCCACACTTGCCTGGATATTTCAGCTCCAACATTACTCAAGAAACTCAATGCCATCCAAGACAAAGCAGCCCATCTATAACCCGAACCCAGTTGGCTAAAGTTTTCCATTGGCAGTTAATGAAAGTGCCACTCAAGCGAGGCAGGTGAGTTTCATGGTTCTGGGACAGCATCACTGGAGGGAAGGTAGGGTAGAGGGTGGCATTGAATTTCACATGCCATCACCCATTTTTCACCTCATTAATTGTTTAAGCAAATTGTTGGACTTGCTTCTTCTTTGATTTTGGCCTTCACCTTGACCTTAACTTAACATTTATTCAATGAGGACATTATAAAGGCTGATGTGGAGAAAGTGGAATATTTCACACAATGGTACACTCTCTATACCATGTTGCCAAGATAGACTGAACTGTGTGCCTAACAGTGATCCATTTATTACTAACCCCAAGAGTTGCAATATCGCAGATTAATATGCTTATAAAAGATTACATTAGATCTATGACCATTCAGCCAACCAGTCCATACCAGTATTAATGCTCCACTCAAACTCATCCAAATTTATCGTCACAGCGCTGTTTTCCCATCTTGCTCAAATACCTGTCCAGCAACCCTTTAAATACACCTATATAAGTGGTTAGCTCTGATGCCTCACAGCGCATGGGACCCGGGTTTGATTCCAGACTTCGGTAACTATCTGTGTGGAGTTTTCATATTCTCCCAGTGTCTGCATGGGTGCTCCATTTTCCTCCCACAGTCCAAAGGTGAATTTGGCATGGTAAATGGGAGTTTCTTCTGAATACCCTGTTGAATTTTCTTCATGGCAATCTCATAATGATAGCCTCCAGTTATACCATTTCTCACAAGAGAAAACACTCTGTCTGTATGCAATCTTTAAACTTTTGAAAATTTTAAAGTCCTCGATTCAGTCACCTCTCGATTTTTTTGCCCAAGAGGAAAGAGACCCAATCTCTCAATCCTTTCCTGATTTATATGCCTGTGAATTTCTGTTATTGTGTTTAAAAATCTCTCTGTCTTCTCTCCACAGTCTCTATGTTTTTTTTTATAAGATGGCAAACAGGACTGTATGTAGTACTCAAAGTGTCGTCTCACCAAGGTGCAATACAAGTTTAGCAAAGGACCCCAACTTTACAATTGCATCTCTGTCAGAAATAAAGCCTAGTGTTTTAATACCTTTTCCTTCGCCTGTGCTAATATATGGTGTGATGTTTCAGGATTGGTATATTTGTCTTCCTTAGGGACGCAAAAAATTGCAACAAAACAGATTATAGTAGAATACCAAAGTTAGGAAGGAACTGAAAGTGATCTGTGAGGTTCCTGAGCATAGGTTTAAAACTAACAGCATCATCCACAGGGGCCAATGTACTTTCCTCATTTCAAACTTTTTGTGTTCTCATAGTTATAGCATAACTAAAGTTTATATTACACTGTAGACCCAGAGCACCAAGCATTGATATATATGTCATGAATAGAAATGAAAAAAATGCTACCAGACATTAAAAATATATAATGCCATAAAGAGTCACATATCAAAATTAGAGCTCTAGGTGCAATTGCACATATGGAAAGTAAAGTATATGGACAGTAATATTGGTCCCAGTCTTCTGCACCTTGTTCTATGGATGTAGAGAAACTCTCTGCTATGTGGTTTTATTGTGATTTGGATTCTATTCTTCTTGGCCTACTGGGGGTTGCTGTGTTATTAAACTAGACTGGTTATGTGTTGTGTGTGTACAGTGACTTTCACATTGGCTGCAGGCACTGGGAGTGGGTTTGGAAGGAAATAACTGGGGTGATGGGGCTGGAGGAGCAAGTGTGATGTGCAACTTAAGCAGAGACCTGCAACCTCAGAGCTTGCCTTCCATTCCATCAAGCCTTCAATCGTGGGACCACATGGAAAGAGGATGTAACATTAGGGAGGTTCAGCATTTAGCTGCTCTATGTGGTTCACAAATGTCCTATGAGAGAAACTGCCTTCCTTACCCAGTCTGGCCTACATGTGACTCCAGACCCACAGCAATATGCTTGATTCTTATCTGCCCTCTGGGCAATTAGGGATGGGCAATAAATGCTGGCCTAACCAGTGACGCCTACATCCCGTGAATGAATATATACAAAAAAAAGTTACAGCAGGCTGTGATTGGTGGAGGGGCAGTGGTGATTTTTTTTTGTGATTGGCAATAAACTGTTGAAAAGAAATGTGAATTCAGAGTTCAGTCACAATATTAAGCATTATTTATCTTCTTGAAAGAGGATGCAAAATCACCCCCAAAGCACACCTCAGTAAGAAATAATCTAGCCGCTTTAAACAAAGTTACATTTTGGATTTGGTTTTTCTTTGTGATGTACAAGCTGAGGGGATGACAGGGTCCTTGACAAATAAATTCTATTACAATGTGAGAGATATTGTAAAGTGTGCCATATAAAGTGGCCTCAATTTTCTGGACCCAAAAGATCATGGTTTTGCATCTAGTTGTATATAAGTCAACCTCCCTTTTCCAATAAGATGTACTATATGTTCATATGAGTAGTCAGCTTAAATCTTTCATCCACAAATACCCTTTGATCCAACTTGTCCATGCTGACCAGATATCCAAAATTAATCTAGTCCCATTAGCCAGCATTTGGCCCATATCCCACTAAACCCGTTTCCTATTCATATTCCTATCCAGCTGCCTTTTAAATGTTGTAATTGTACCAACCTCCACCACCTGCTCTGGCAGCTCATTCCACACATGCCCCACCCTCTGTGTGAAAAAGTTGTCCCTTAGGTCCCTTTCATATTTTTCCCCTCTCATCTTGAACCTAGCTTTTGTACTTCCCTACCCTGGGGAAAAGACCTTGACTACTCACCCTATCCATGCCCCTCATGATTGTATAAACTTCTAAAAGGTCACCCCTCAGCCTCCGACTCTCCAGGGAAAATAGCTCCAGCCTATTCAGCCTCTTCCTGTAACTCAAACCGTCTAACCCTGGCAACATCCTTGTAAATCTTTTCTGAACCTTTTCAAGTCTCACAACATCTTTCCGATAGCAGGGAGACTAGAATTGAACACATGTTTTGTGGTATGTTCTCAGATGGCCACACTTGGTACCTTGTAGTCTTTGCCACTTCTACCAGTATGTGATGTTTGGTAAGGGTTGTTTGAGGTAGCTCGCTATTACCAATTCTTCCTTGTCTTGGGCCTTTCTGGTAATTAGAGCTAGAGTATAAAGAATCTCTAAAAGAAGGTCTCCTTTTGGATAACTAGGTTTATTGCATGATAGCAATGAGTACAAGTACATTTGGTCGGGCTTATTAACTAGACCTTAGGGAGCTGGTAGATGTACAACTGAAAACAGGAGTAGATTTGTCTCCAGTTACAGATTGTGTGCAATATTAGTGGAATAGGTAGAGTCTAGTACAACAGGAACATGAACCCATTCAGAACCATTACGTTGTACCACATGTTTTACCTTAAAACTGGGTGCAGGGAATCAAGCAGGTGATGCAGGCTGTGATATGAACATGCGCGGAAGTTTAAGGCACATGCACACTTTTGTGCTGTGGTATTTCAGAATGGTGACTCTCCCACAACCGCTGTGATGGTTCGGTCCTATACTCAATATATAAGTCAAACTATTTTTTAGGAGGACTTTTCAAAGGTTGACTTCTGCACAAACATTCACAGAGCATTTATGACCTGCTATGATAAACATTTGTGACACACAATGTCCCTTGCACATGTATGCCCCAATCTAGATGGTTTAATAAGGTAGTGCTTAGGGAGATGAATTGGTTTGTCCTAGCTTTTTTTTTGCAAGATAGAATAAAAAGATATCTTGAGAGAGAAGAAGCCTGATTCACCCTGCTTCTAGAGTTCAGGAGGCACTCTGTGCTGTTCACAGCAGTCAAATTATCAGCTTTAGTGCTGTTCGAAGCTGCAAAAAAAAAACCCTAAAGGCTTCTTGAATTAAAGGTATGAGTATGCAGACTGGAGAAATTTCTAATGCAGCACTCTAATGAGAAGCTGTGTCAAGATATAGTGGGGGGGAAAAAAATGAGCTGAATAATTTGCTTACAGGTGAGGTAGAATTCATCATTCCCTGCAGGAAGAAATACTGGATGAGCACAGCAATATAAAGTAGGTAAACCAAATGGTTCAGCAACTGGAGAGAATTGCAGGAAAGAACAACAAAACAGACACAACCAACAGGCCCTATGACTGAAACCAAAGTTAAAATCCAGACCAGACGGAAGCAGTTGAAAACTTTCTCTCCCTACGCTCAATATAAGGGTCTTATGACCTTACAATGAAATTACTTTGAGGGTAGGTTTGACCCAGTTTTCAGTTGCTGTGAGCGCAAAATTGTTCAGAACTTAATAATGTCGTTTAGGGAGACTGTAAAAATGGTTTTCACATTTCCGCATTTTTTGTGAAATGCCATTTTTTTTTCCCTTTCAGTGGTTCCACCAGGCACCCCAGGGGAGAGCTTTGCTTCTTCTAGCATTTTACAAGCTTATTTCTCCAGTTGCATAGCCCAGGGTTAATCATTTCGCTTATTTTGTGGTAACTGCACATTAAAATTTATATTATATCATTGCTATCTGTCCTAGCAATTTGAATGCCTTAACATCACCTGCAGAAACTGACTGGTATAGACACAAATTACTATTTACACTTAAATCATGCATTCATAATGATGCAGTATCATAACCACAATGCAATATTACACACAAGTGGAGTCCACTTAAACATCAACTTACTTTGACAATTTGTTATCTTCTGCAGTAAATATTGTTCTTTAATGACATAAGGTCCAAACAAGTCGACTTCAGCAATGTTCTTCATCCGTCAAAGTCTATTCGTGTCTGGTGGATATAGAACATTCAACAAATTGAGAAGGAGTTGCTTGAGGTTTCCCAAATTTAACATTTTTGCTTTTGAAGTCAAGATTATTAACCATGCTTGATTGTATGGATCATCAAATTAGCAACATTATTTCAACACACGCAAAGCTGAGATTCTATTAGTATTACTCTGAGATTAAAATACAATATTGCAGGGGCAAGCAGTTGTAAATACCCGAAGAGGAAACACTTGGAAAAAGTTGCAACGGTGCTCACTGAACATTCTTCAGCATTGTTAGGATTTGCAGTGTTGCTGTCTGTGTGTTAACACATTGCCGCTTTTTCAATTCTTATTTGCATTTTAAGCACTATAGATTGAAAACAGCTTTCTCTTAAATAATTCCTGATCAGAAGAAGAATTCTGTGTTGGTTGTAGATGGGCTATCTTTGAAAATCCAAGTTAAAGCTGAGGGAGAAATATTTTCCATTTCATTTGAGGCTACCATAATTTTAATTCATATATATTATTTATATATAAGCCTCCAAAACAAAAAAGAAAAGTTGCTTTTGGCTGGTATTGAAAAGGGAAGAGAAGAAGAAGAAATCCCCCCAAGGCAGTTGTTATCTTCTGCGAGTGGGTTAAGTAACTATATTTTTCTGTAACATTGGAGGAAAATAATTCCAAACAATGTAACTTAACTCTACCCTCCAAACAACAATATGATTTTTTTTTGGGTCCATTTCTCAAAGCCAGTTATTAAGGAGTCTCTGGATGAGAGTGAAATTTAGGGTTATATTTTTTAACCGGCTCTGTTTCATGGCCACTAAACGTACTTGCATTATATCCCTCTGAGTAGTTTTTTTTTCAAACACAGAAGACGAATATATTGTGATACCTGTGATTCAGTATAAAGAGGAATAGGAGATATTAAACCATGCTTTCAGTTTGATTTAGTCCATTTTTAGTGCATTTCAGGTACAAAGCAGTAGAATGGAAGGCTGTGCTATTCATAGACTAGGCAACATCAAATTTTGGGATTAGAGTGCAGCAAACCCATGATCTCAGACTGTAGATTTACTAATGAGAGGAAGTGATTTGTGAACGTGATAATGTTGAATTCATGCATTAGGCTGAATGTGTCCAAAAGTGCTTGCAATCTGATATTTATACGGAGGTTGCACAATACTGCAGGGCCCCTATTTTGTGCGCCATTATTCAAAACTGATGTAACAACACAAACTGCAGACTGCCTGGCTTTACAGTCAGGTGATCAGCTGCATAAAAGAGTTTCAGACTGCTCAGATTCCAAGAGATACATTCCTTTAAACTGGCTGAGATGCAACAACAGGAGCGAGAAAGGGCTGCCCACAATCTAAAGTTGCCATTGTCCTACTGGACCATGGGGCTGCTCTTTCATTGGAGAGAAAGAGATACCTGGTGGTAGTTTAACCTGAGGGTGAACATTCCCAAGGCGAGGCGAGAGGTTGAGAAGGAGTGTTAGTTGGTGTGCCAATGTAGAACATAGAACAGTAGAGCACAGGAACAGGCCTTTCAGCCCAAAATGTTGTACCGAACAAGATGCCAAATTAAGCCAATACCTTCTGTCTGCCCTTGCTCCATATCTCTCCATTCCTTGCCTATTCATGTGGTTATCTGAAAGTCCCTTAATTGCTCCTATTGTACCTTCCTCTACCACTACCCCAGCAGTGCTAGGCATCACAAACCAACTGAGCTAACCAAGCCTCCAGCCCATGATGTAATGAGCTCACCAATGGTACCTGGTCATAGGCACCACTCCAAGAGTTGCCTTGAGAGAACTTGCACTTGGTTGTCCCAGAATCTTCCTTGAGTAGCAAAAACAGAAATTGCTGGAAAAACTCAGCAGGTCTGGCTGCATCGGAGGAGAGAAAAGAGAGTTAACGTTTTGGGTTCAGTGACCCTTCTCCAGAACATTTCCAGCATCCACAGTTCTTTGGTTTCTACTTTGAGTAGGTTTACTGTGACCATCCCTACAAACCTACAGGTCTTACTAGAATCAAGTGGTGAAGGATTAATTGTTATAAAGTGGAGGTCAACCCCCCGCCCCTCTGATTACTAACATTAAAACACCAGAGAAGCTCACCTTACCTCATAATCTGTTAAAGGAGGTGTGAAAGGTGGTATAACCTGCCTCTCACCTCCCAATCTATTATAAAGGAAAGGTTAAATGAAATGAATGCCCGATAGTCACTCTATAATCAACAGGTAATGATTTATTTATCTAGGAAAACTCTGCAGGTCTGGCAGCATCTGTGAAGAAAAAATCAGAGTTAACATTTCGGGTCCAGTGACCCTTCCTCAGAACTCTGATTTTTTCTTCATAGATGCTCCCAGACCTGCAGAGCTTTTCCAGCAACTTCTGTTTTTGTTCCTGATTTACAGCATCTGCAGTTCTCTCAGCTTTTAATTTATTTATCCAACTCCAACAGTGAACAAATGAACAGAACTACTAACAAACCAAACAGTTCTGCCCTTAACTACGAACTATTCCCAAATAAAACAAAATTCTAATGGTATGCTGTTCCAATGAATACAAGTCCCATTTATATAAGCCAAAAATAATAAAAAAAAATTAAAATGTAATCTCTTGAAATTACAGCCAGGATATGTCTTCCGGAATGCTCCGCACTCTCTCCACTGATCTTCAGTCAGGAGCACCTTTTTCTGTTGAATTCTTGTGTCAGGAATATTAGCTAAGAGTGCTGCTATATCTTTAGTTAGATGATGGTTACTCTGAGAGCTTAGACAATTTTGTGAGATCCAGTGATTTTTCTCTTTAGAGCTGCTGGTTGTTAACTCTAATAGATGGGAGTTGCTCTCACACTGATTTTCAAATGCTCTCTTCATTTATACCTTTGATGACCTATTAATTTCTTACAATAGGATTGGTCCAAGGTTGTCAAAGCCATCAGTTTAAGTTTAATTGATTTTAGTTTCTAAATGACTGGTTTAAATTAATTGGTTGATTTTCAAACTGGTTGCCTTAACAACAAAACAAACCACTGCCTGGGTTGTTAACCACACAGACTTTTGATGCAATGGTCCAATTTCAGGAACTCTCTGTGCATCTGCCCAGATTTAAAAAAAAATCTCCAAGCCTAGAAAAAAAATCACATCATCTTTTAAAGGGACCATACACTCCTCCCCCTATCATTTTACAAACATCAAGTTCTAACATCCTGCCTTCCAATCCACAAATACTCTACACAAATTTGCAAGATAATTATTAATAAACCTTTAGCAGAAGAGGCACTCACTAGAACAAAAAGAAGTAGTTCATCATATTAATATTAAGCGATTGAATCTTATGTCCTTTTGGCTAAGTTGGAGTTGTGTTGGGCTTTTTGGATGGTTTCTTGCCCTGAGGACAAGCAAGGTTTCTCACCCTATCGTACCAAACTCACCTCATTAATTACCTACCATCCAGCTAAGGCAACTCTTATGTCTGATTGCTACCCTATCTTACCATATGCTGTTCCCATAATGCCTCTGCTGCAACAATGGCATTCCTTATGCCCGTGTTATCTTTAAAGGGCTGTTGTGAGCCTAATTGAGCACAGGCATTCTAAGGCTCAGTTGAGGGCTGACTCAGAGTATTGTGAAGAAGGGGGAGATGGCACCATGATTCTCCAACAGATACCTGGAGATCCTGATGGATGAGGTAGTAGAATGAAGAGGTGCCCTCTTCCCTGACGACTGGCAGAGGAAGCTGCACCATCAGACCACCAGCCTGTTCTAAAGACACAACCCATGTCAGTGCCATCTCCAAGGTGCAGGGGAACAGCCAGCAATGCAGAATGAAGGTCAATCACTTCCTCCTCTGCTCCAAGGTGAATGCCACACTCTTCTCTCTGTCACCTCACTCTCAATCTATCAATGCTTCTGCACACACTTCCCACCAAAGCCCATGACCCACCGCCCTCACTGCCCACCTCCCACATCACTAACCTTGTGTATCTATCTCCCTGCCCCTCAGTCTTCCAGAACACCTTTCCACTTTCCCTCCACATGCACCAGGACTATCCACTGTTATCTCACTCATTCGCACCTTCCTGTTATTTCTTGAGAAGGCAGGCCATAACCAAACAGAGAGAGCCCATGCAGATGTTGCTTGGTGGATGCATGACATTTGTGTCCTCAACCCCTAGGAGGAGAGAATCTTAACATTCACAGGAGATGACCAAGACCCCTGTGGGAGGATACCGAAACACTCATGTCCCATCTACCAATAAGTACCACTCTGCCACTCTTCCATGAGTCCTGCTATCACTCTCAGTCACTGCATGCCACTTACAACCACTGGCCAAAATACCTTCTCTCTCTTTTGTCTTTCAGATTCCCTGAACCTTCTGACGATGCCTACAGATGGAAGAACCACTTGGTGACTCTCTGAAGATAAGAGCACTTAGGCCTCAGATGAAGCATTATCAAAGCTGTTTCTTACACCCACCACCAGCCCAAATACAGGCACTTCAGTAAGAACCATAGAAATTGAGAGTGTGGCATTACAATCTAGTGGGCGTCTCACTGCCACAACTCCACAGCTGGCCAAGGAAGACTGGCAGAGATCAGGCACCTGCTCAGGCCCAAGCAGGGGAGGACCCTGTGGAGTCAGGAATCAGGGCCTTCAACCACATGGACAGAGAGGGACAGAAGCTGCAGGCAGCAATGTGAGAGGGAATGGCCCTCAGTGCCCAGAAGCTGCAGCAGTGCAGAGAGTCATGTGACTGTCTGTCTGTCTCCATGGATGGGTGGTGGTTGTCCTCAGGATCAGACACACCTGGTCTCCATCGTCCCAGCCAATGGTCCTCAGGACCGAAGGTACAGTGACGGGGGCAGGGAACCTGGTGCACTCTCTCGGTGCCCCGTCTTCACAAGGAGACAGGACAGTGCCAGGAGGCTCCCTCAGAAATCTCCATTCATGATCCTCTAGAGGAGGCTGGGCCTCCCACCTGAACCTTACCTACTCCCTGCTATCCCTGGAGCTTCAATTGTAGGAAGGACAACATGCCCTTGGCATTTCTAGCTCCTGGGGTCATCCTACCAAACTTCCAGGGACAATGAGCTCCGCAGTAGAGCAGACTGCCTTCATTCCAGCTTTGGAACCAGGGAGTGCAGTGAGAGATGGTGGAGAGAGAGAAGAGAGGAAATCTACTGAAGGAACTTTGGTAGCACAGGTGAAGAAGGCTTTTTCGGAAATAGCAGTTTGCCCATAAATGATCCTGATGTTAACTTTCATTTGTTTGTGAATCTCGACAGTGTAGGAACCAAATGCGTTTTCTCATCATCCTTTAGCAGTTTATGGCCACACATGAGTTTTCATTGATGGAGGTATGTGCTGAAAGCCCATGGGGGAGCAATGTGTATACATGGCATTGGGTCATGGTGATAGCTTTGTCCTTTCTCACTCAACATCTAAAATATTTAGTTCCCTCTGCACACAAAGAAATAAGTATTGAAGAATTGTCCAGCAGTGTCTATGCCAGGGAGGTGTAACATACAGAGAAGGCCAATGCTGTAGGATGGCCAGGAAGTAGGCAGCCTGTGTTTTGGGCAATGTATGGATCTGTGACCAATATTCTTCCCCTGTCAAAGTCCTGTGATGAGTGAATACTGCAGCCCCCTCCCTCACAGGTCGGGTCACTTACCATCCTACTCTGAGTCTGCCCATAACCAACTTGTTCCTCATTATGCACTTTCAAATCCCAGCACGACAGAAGTTGACAGTGAGGGCTCCTTTTGCAGCACCTTCCAGTCCCAGTCTGAACGTGCTGGTGAGATCCCAGATATCCACATCCCCATCCCAATAACCCATGCCGTTAAACCTCACAGACTTCACAAGTCCCCAAGACCCCACCCGAACAGCATGGACTATTTTCTAAATGGGGAGAAAATTCATAAGCCTGAAGTGCAAAGAGACTTGTGAGTTTGAGTCCAGGATTCTCTCAAGGTAAACTTGCAGGTTGAGTCAGTAGGCAGGAATGCAAATGCAATGTTGGCATTTATTTTGAGAGGACATGAATAAAAAAGCAGGGATGTACTACTGAGGCTTTATAAGGCTCTGGTTTGGAGTATTGTGTGTAGTTTTGGGCCCCATATCTCAGGGAGGATGTACTGGCCCTGGAGTGGGTTCAGAGGAGGTTCATAAGAATGGTCCCAGGAATGAAAAGCTTAACATATGAGGAACGTTTGAGGACTCTGGGGCTATACTCATTGGAGTTTAGAAGGATGAGGGGGGGATCTAATTGAAACTTACAGAATACTGAATGGCCTGAACAGAGCGGATGTTGGGAAGATGTTTTCATTTGTAGGTGAGACCAGGACCCGAAGGCACAGCCTTAGAGTAAAGGGAAGACATTTTAAAACGGAGATAAGGAGAATCTTCTTCAGCCAGAGAGTGATGAATCTATGGAATTCACTGCCACAGAAGGCTGTGGAGGCCAGGTCATTGAGAACATTTAAGACTGAGATAGACAGGTTCTTGATTATCAAGGGGATCAAGGGTTACGGGGGGTGGGGGTAAGCGGGAGAATGGGGTTGAGGAGCTTATCAGCCATGATTGAATGGCGGAGCAGACTCGATGGGCCAAATGGCCTAATTTCTGCTCCTATGTCTTATGGTCTTATGGTAATACCCACTCCTGTATCAAGATTGAGCTAAGTTAGATGTCTATTTGCATAGATAAGCTCTGCCACGTCTGGTTCAAATGGATTAGTTGCTTCCCACAGGAATGGCAGTTGTGTTTCTTATAAGGGCTGTATATTATCTAAGGATACATGTTTGAATGGAAGTATATTTTGAGGTCAGATTTATTTTACTAATCATATTTGGTATAAGTTATATGGAACCAGTTTGTTTCTGTTGTTTAGAGATTGTTTTTTGCACATTTTTCTTGCAAAAGCAGATTCTCCTGATAGAGCTGGGCATTTTTTTTTTGTTTGTTGTTCATTTCTGCTCCACAGCTTGGACAGTGACCTATAGCAGCCAAAGATTTGAATAATCTTTGTGTTAGTTTATTGTGTGATTGTTCAGAGTGCTTGGACCTTATGATACTGCTCGGTTCTGATGATCTTCTAAAGTAAATTTGTCCTACTGTTCCTCAGATACTTCACTGGTTTAGGCTGTAGACTTGCTTGCTGAGCCGGTGTGTTTGATTGCAGATGTTTGCATCCTGCTAGGTAACATCGTCAGTGTGCCTCTGGTGAAGTGTCGGTATCTTGTCCTGCTTGTTATTAAGTGTCTAGGATTGCTGGTGTGGTTGGCTTCACTTCCGGTTCTGTTTTTTCAATGGTTTGTATATCGGGTCCTTCAATTGTAAAGGATCTGAAAAAGATGCATCAGAAACTCTGAAAACAATTCTATCTCTGACCAGAACTGGTTCTAAGGTTTCATGTTGTCAAGATGTAGAGGTGTTGGACGGGGGTGGACAAAGTCATAAATCACATGACATCAGGTTATAGTCCAACAGGTTTATTTGGAATCACAAACTTTTGGAGCGTATCCCCTTTGTTAGGTGAAGTCCTGATGAAGGGCTATGCTCTGAAAGCTTGTGATTTCAAATAAACCTTTTGGACTATAATCTGGTATTGTCTGACGTCTGACTTCATATTGTCAAGTTTGAGGCAATGTTCCCTTGGAAACTATTTTTTTTATTGAATCCTGCTTTATTTATGTTACAGAGATGTTTTTTGCTGTAAAAAAGGAGGGGGTTTGGAGGAACAGGTTCTTAAAGTAATATTAATTTCAAGTGCTTTTAAGGCATCAATGAAAATATCAGTTTGTTTTAAACTTTTTGTCTGTTAATGGCCTAGTCAGCTAATGGTCCCACATAATAATACAATGTGTTGACTTGGTGCGTAGACTAGAATTCTGTATCTCACAAATAGTTTCTTCCACGCTGACTAATTTAATTCTCTGAAGTATGTATAGCCTTGAATTTAACCTGGAAGTGTAATAACTTTCTTGATTTCTTTGTTGAAATTAAATTGCTCACTTTGCATTTTGAAAGCATTTGAACATGATCTAAATTCTGCTGTATCTTCAAATTCTTTAAGTTTGAATTCAATTTAACAGATATAAACCTATTTTTGAAAAATTTCCATCTTTCAGATCTTTGAAATATTTTTCTTTATGTTTTCAAATGTGAAAGCTTTTAAAATCTCTTTGCTATAAAAACATTTATTTGATAGAGTTTTAAACTAATTTGGGTGTTGTAAATTTTCTTAAACCTTTTAGCAAATTAATTTTTGTCTTCCTGATGTAGAAACTAGAATGGCAGTTTTGTATCATTTGCTGTTCTTTTTGTAGGGTTATGTGGTCAATAATAGATCACTCACAGCCCCAAATGGTGGTAGGGTAGGATGTCCAACCATGGACCTTCCCACCTCATTTAATTCTAGTAGAGGAGGGAAAAGACCAGTTTTCGCATATGCCACTGTCTGCCTTCACGGCATTACTTATAGGAACTGACGTGCAGTTACAGCCTCTCTACCATTTTAGGGTACGGGGGCAGGAGAAACAGGAATGCTCTCTCCAACATCTATACAAAACCCCCAAATTCAAACCCTACTCTTAAAGGTCTATGGGTCCAGGATTGTGCCCTCCCTTGACCGCACCAAAAAAAACACCTTTGTGTATTAAATGCCACCCAGAGCAGGAATTAGACCCTGGCCAGGATCAGATATCTTCCCATGAGTTTTGTGATTTGACCTTCCTTTCTAGTAGCCTATCCTGAGGATGCCTGCTTGACTAGGAGTCAGACAGGAACTCATCTGCCCCTGTTAATGTCATTGTTAATGCAACGAGATCCATTCTATTCAATTTATTTATGGGAAGTAGGCAGTATTGACATTTATTGGACATCCCATTTACACTACTCTCTAGTCTAAAACACCTTCCAATTACTGCTGAATCTGTCCCAATTAATAAATGTGTTATCCATATCTACAAAATAATACCCTAAATATCTGTATGAGTCACAATGGTGCTGCTTTGTTTGAACAAGCAACACGTACCTCTCTAATGTCTACGGGGCTCTTTAGAGGGAGATTGGCAAAACCAGAGAGAATTTGGCAGTTTGAAGTTAGATCAGTTTTACAACAATCATTTTCATAATCATTAATCTGCTTGACTGTTTCTCTACAGCTGTTGCTTACAGCAATTTTATTTATCTAAAAAAATGTCTCTGCTAACCATCGACCTTGGCTGAGTCAGAAGTTTGAATCACTTTCCAGGAACTGAGCACATAATCAAGGCTGATATGTCAGTGCATTGCTAACGGACTGTGCATTGTTAGACTTACTGTCACTTAGATAAGATGCTTATCTAACGCCTCTGTCTGCTCAGGGTTGCAAATGATCATATGGTGCTCCCCTAAGAAGAGCAATACTATTCTCCCATTGTCTTGGCCAATGTTTAACCCTCATTCAAGAAAAATGATAAATTGATCATTTTTCTCATTGCTGTTTACCACATTTCCGTACACCAGATTAAATGTGGCACTTGCCATTGTCACAATATTAACAGCACTTCAAAAGTAATTCATTGACTGTGAAACAGTTTTTGATATCCTGAAGACTGAAAGGTGCTCTGTAAATACAAAATCTTTCTAGAAGTGTTGCCTTCCCATTTCAGTCCAGCATAAGTGGAGTTTGCACATCCTCCCCGTGTCGGCATGGGTTTCCTCCGGGTGTTCCAGTTTCCTCCCACAGTCCAAAGATATGCAGGCTAGGTGGATTGGCCATGCTAAATTGCCCTGTAGTGTTCAGGCAGGTGTAGATTAGGTGAGCTACAGGGGGATGGATCTGGGTTGGATGCTCTGGGGTTTGGTGTGGACTTGTTGGGCCAAAGGGCCTGTTTCCACACTGTAGGGATTCTATGATTCTATGATTCTATGATTCATAATTGGTGGTGGTCTCCATTTGATGCCCCTCAAAAATGACCGTTATGCTCTAGGTGATACCAGAGAGGCTATTCAACTGCAGTAACACCACAGTGTAGTTTAATAATAAGGTAAGAATCAGCTGACTTGATGTTAACATGGGGCGACCTCCTATCAATGATAATGAACACTATTTGTGCTCCCACCCTTGGTCCATTTGCCTACATCATGGGAGAATCTACATTTTATTTTTCATTCATTCTCGGGATGCAGGTGTCTGGCTAGGCCTGGATTTGTAGCACATCCCTAATTGCCCTTGAGACTGTGGTACTGAGCTGCCTTCTTGAACTGTGAACAATCCATGGGAGTCGGTACACACACAGAGCTGTAAGGGAGGGAGTTCCAGGATTTTGATCCAGCGACAGTGAACTTTCAGTAATATGGTTCCAACTCAAGATGTTGAGATGGCAGGAGGAGGGGTTTAGAATTTGCAGGCAGATTATGAATTCACCTCCTCGGCCATCAAGTTCTGGAGTGGGACTCAAACTGGAGCCTCTGACTCAAAGGTGGAACAATACCTACTGTGCTACAAGACTCTATATATCACAAAACCCTAAGACCCACTATCAACATCTGGGAGTTACCATTATAAAAAACGTATAAGCACGATAAAGCAGATCAGAGTTGAGAAGTCTGCGGCAAGCAACTCAGCTCCTGATTCCTCAAAACCTGTCACCATCTCCAAGGCTCAAGTCAGGAATGTGACGTAATACTTCCCACTTGCCTGGCTGTGAGCAGCTTCAACAACGTTCAGGAAGGTCAACATAATTCATGGTTGGCAAACATCCATCTCCTTTAACATTGACTCCCTCCACCACCAAAGCACACTAGCAGCAGTGTGTACCACCTGCAAGATATATGGCAGCATATCACCGAAACTCCATCAACAGCACTTTGCAAACCAATGACCTCTACCACCTGGAAGAACAAAGGCAGAAACTGACCAAGAAAGGTGAATTCAGAACATAACGAAACAGGTTTATTGTGAACATGTAAATCACTCTAACACACCTCCAGCAGCGTATAAGAGTGGGAGTGGGTCCTGGCAAGCTGTAGCCTCTGATGATGTCAACTGACAAGTTTCAGAAAAACACTACAAATAGATGTAAGCACATCCTTTGTATGTCATATGCATCGCTACCTATGGCAAGTCTACATTCGTAAGGTTGTAGAGTGGCTTCAAAGTTGGATTTCGTGAGTGTTTTGGGAGGATCATTATCATCATGCTGTCTTGCCTTTGTAACGATTACAGCTTGGAACTGGTCATTTAAATATAAAACCCCTTCTTGGCATTTGGATAGCTTTAAGAAATGATATACAGACATTGCTGCTACTTAACATTTGTAGGTCAGAAATTATACATGCTCCCCTTTCCCTTTAATATAACATTTACATGCAGACATGTATATTGATTGATTGATTGATTTATTGTCACATGTACCCAAATACAGTGAAAAGCTTTGTTTACGAGAGGTACAGGCAGATCACAGCAAGCAAAGGATTTACAGATCAAAAAGACTTAGAGGCATACATTTACATAGCAAGTTACATTATTTGAGGCTAGAGTCCATTCAACAGTCTGATAACGACTGAAAGAAGCTGTTTATAAACCTGGTCATGCGTATGTTCAGGCTTCTGTATCTTCTGCTGGTGGAAGAGGTTGTAGGAGGTCATTATCAAGGTGCAATGGTTCTTTGATGATGTTGGCCACTTTTCTGCAGGATAGGTAAATAGAGTCCATGGATGGAAGGTTCGCTGTGCACACCACCTTCTGTAGTTTCTTACCACAGCAGTTGCCATACCAGGTCATTTTGCACCCGGACAGTGTGCTTTCAATGGTGCATCTGTAGAAGTTGGTGAGGGGCCTTATGGACATGCTAAATATCCTGGGCCATCTGAGGAAGAAGAGGCATTGTTGTGCGTTCTTGACTGTCATATCTACATAAGAAGTCCAGGACAGATGGTTGTTTATTGTCACTCTGAGGAACTTGATGCTCCTCACCCTCTCAACCTCAGTTCTGTTGATGTAGATGGGGATGTGTTCTCCTCCTTTCTTTTTGAAATCGATGACCAGTTCTTTAGTTTTGCCAACGTTGAGAGACAGACTGGTTTCATTGCACCATGTCACCAAGCCCTCTATCTCTCTTCTGTATTTTGACTCATAGTTGTTAGATATCTGTCCCACAATGGTGGTGTCATCAGCAAATTTGTAGATGCAGTTCATTCAGAATTTGGTGATACAGTTGTAAGTGTACAGAGAGTACAGGAGGGGACCGAAGACACATCCTTGTTATTGTGAAGGGGGTACAGTTACCTATCCTCACTAATTGCGGCCTATGAGTCAGAAAGCTGAGGATCTAGTTGCAGAGGGCAGAGCCGAGACCAAGGTCACACAGTTTTGAGATCATATATATGAAAAACAACATTCTGGTGGTAAATGAGTTGGAAAGGGAGTTGACAGAACACTTACCTTTAATTTTCATTCTCTGTGTATATGGGGTCAGCCCCAAAATGTTCACTTTTAGGGATTTACTAGATTCCAGTCAGAAGAAGGAAATCAGGCTTATCGTCCTCACAATCTTCATTGTAAAACTTTAAACTAGGTGGGAATGTGAATTTTGGGGAAGATGCAAAAACGATTCACTGCAATTGAGATGGGCTGTCTTTATGGGCATAGTAGATGGATTATAACATGCATAAGTGTGATATTATCTACTTTGGTAGAGGGAATGAAGGTGCAGAGTATTTCGTAAATGGTTAGCGATTGCAAAGTGTTGATGTCCAATGCGACCTGGGTGTCCTGGTTTGTAAGTCATTGAAAGTTTGCATGCAGATGCAAAAAACAATTTGGAAAGCGACTGATGTGTTAATTTTTATCACATCAGAATTTGAGTACAGGAGCAAAGAAGTGTGGCTTCAATTGTAGAGAATATTGGAGCATTGTTTCCCAATTCTGGTTCCCTTTCTTTAGGAGGGGCATTCTTTCCATTGAGGGAGTGCGGCAATGTTTCACCAGACTGATTCCTGGAATACTGGAACTGTCTAACGTGGTGTGATTGAGGAAATTGGTCTTGTATTCTCTGGAGTTTAGAAAAAGAAGAAGGGAAACATTCTTTCTGCATCTACTCTGTCTGTCCTCTGGCTATAGGCCCAGGAACAATGACACAGTGTCAGAATAAAAGGCAAGCTATTTAGTCCTGAGATGAGGAGGAACTTCTTCACTCAGAGGGTGGTGAATCATTGGAATTCTCTGCTCCAGAGAAACTCAGTCAATAAATAGGTTGAAGGGAGAGATCAATAGATTTCTGGTTACCAATGACATCAAGCGTTATGGGACAGGACAAGAATATGGCATCGAGTGTAGATGAATAGCCATGACCTGGATTAACAGAGCGAGCTCGAGGGGCTGAATAGCCTACTCCTGCTCCTATGCTCTCATGTTCAAAATCCAGAGCACTGCTGTAACCGCTCATAAAGCCTGTAGGTGTACCTGGTAGAATAGACATAGTAAGCTATTCTTTATGCGAGACATTTATACACATTTATTAAAGACTAATTCTGCAAGTAGTTGCAAGAATTATGAGGTCAGGTCTGGAGTATGGCAGACATTACCTCATTAACAGTTTGTGGGAAGAGATAAAGAATGTAGCAGGCATACAGCGAGACAAGAGACTGCAGAGGAGTCAGCAGTATGAAAAGAGTTAGTTGTGGATGTACTGGAAAAGATAAAGAGGAAAGGTCTTGACTGATATCCATGGTTTCTTAGATAGAGGGAACAATGAACAAGTAACAGATGGTAGGTATTGGATAGAAATGTTGAAAGGGATCATCTAATGAATGCAATTTTACACAGTATAGTAACAGACTAGTATTTTGTAGACGGGGCAGTATATTAAACCTTTCCTATGGATTCCTGCTGGACGAATTACCCTGGATGTGCTTTTCGAGGAATGGAAGACATTTACATTTCATGATTTCTCCAGCAAAATAAAGCTCCTTCTACGATGACCAACAGTGTACCTCAGTCCCAATCTCAGAAGAGCATCAATATTTTGTACCAATGTATTTTTTTTTCCATTTCCTATTGCCAGGCCATGTCATGTAGCCTCTGAATAAATGTGATCGTTTTAGGGCCAATTCGCTGTTTTTAATAACGTGCAATAATATGTGCTAATCACAGTGAAGGTCTGGCTGTTGCCAGTAGTAATGTACTACATTCAACAACTAATGTATTGTATCACTGCTTTGTACTGGACAATCCAGGCATATGTTTTTACAATTCTACCAGCACATTTTGCTTGGGTACATTCCCAAAATAATATCCTGCTGCAGAACTAGCAAACATGGTGATAATTATGTATTTTGGAGTTATAGAACATTAAATATGAGCCCAACTGGCTACAAAATAGATTAGCAATAAAAAAAATTGAAGGAAAGCACATGCAAAGCCTAAAAATCCCATCTTAGCTCTCATTGTTCCTGGCATTTAATGATCCAAGTACATAGGGCGTGCATTTTCTTTCGATTTTTTATGCAACTAAACATTATATTGAACATCAAATTGCAGCCATATATTCCACAGAACAGTTCAAGCATGTCAGATAATTAATCAATGAAATGGATACAATGGAAATAACTTGCGTGACCACAGGAAGAAATAATGTATCTAGGCAGATGTTGGAAATAAGAGCTTAAAAAAGTGTGCAAATAAAACGCTGTTGGCACATCGTATACATTCCTTCGGACAGCTTGCAATACCATGGATTCTATCCAATTTATGTAACCCTCTCTAAGGGAGGTGCCTGCCCATATGTAAAACTTCAAAAAAGATAAAGCTTCTAGAGAAGTTTTCCAAGATTAATCTGCATTATACTGTATGATTACAAATAATACTTGCACTTAGCTCTAGCTTCTCGTGCTTTGAAATAGCTGAAAGCACCAGTTAATTATCTCTTGCATTACATTCACTTGGCATCCATTCTGTAGCAGCAATATCCCGATGACAAACCTAATTCACTTTTGGTTGAGAGACGAGTACTGGCAAAAACAACTTTCTGACCTTTGAATCATGCTGTGGGATCTCTACACATTTGCAAGGAAGAGAAGTCCTTGTAGATGAAAGGTGATACAAGCAACCACACAGTACTGCACTACTTCAATGCTGCATTGTGTCAGCCTAGATTACAGGTTTAAGCCAAAGGGCTCAAGTTGACAAACTCTAACAGACTGCCAAGATCAACTGATCCAACATAATACAACCCATGCCCACTGGTATTTTATTGATACCATATCCACTTGGCTGGATTTAACACTCCCCTGGCCAATGGGCTTGAAGATATAGTGAGGAGAGGGTCACAAAAATGCAGCCTATTGTCTGAGATATACATGTCACTTGAACTAGCGCGAGGTTTGTGATATGTAGTCAACTTGTACCCATTCAATTTAATTGAGGCACTCGACCAATTTCATACTGGCTTCCCATTTTTATGATTGCTGTGCAGCCAGTGCTAACTGAACCGTTCCTTCGCTTTGCACATCAGCAGGGAGCTGACAATTTTCCAACATTATTCAAAGTCAGCCTGCCCCTTTTGGGGGAGTGGATGGTGGCTGTTAGGTTTGGGGTTGTAGAGGGAGGATGTTGTTGGTAGGAGCATGCATTCTGGCGAGCCATGTTGGTTGTTCAGCCAGAATAATATTTAATCTGGCAAATACTGAAGAATTACACAACTAGAGGGAGATAGGGCTCCAAGGCTTTTTGACATTGTAATATTGGTCTTTGTGGAGTGTGTGAAAAGTAGAAAGATCTCTTGTATCTGTGGGAGTGGCTGACAGCTCTCCAGAAAAGGTAGAAAGATAGAGGGTGCAAATATCTACAGGAGTCAGTGGCAGAGTTCAAGGACACAAAATAAGTTTAAAGACCTTACATGAATAAATTAGGTCTGTGAATGGTGTTTCATGAGGTCATACCTTCGCAACTCTCCAACTAGACTTGGGCACTTTTGAAAACACCACATCCCATTCACCAATCTTAACAAAAGGATATTACATCACACTTCCGACTTGACCTGTGTAAGGTTTGACTCCAAGTCATGGAGAGCTTTCCACAGATTCCCATTGATTGAAATTCTTCTCAGGTTCCTTGCTATCACAGCCGGTCAGCTGTTGCCTCTATGTCAAAGGCTGTCACTTTGACCTTACCTCTGGAATTCAATTTTTTTTTCCCACGTTTGAATCTAGACTATCATGAGTTCTGGAGCCAAGTGGCCCCGGTGGGACCCAAACACAGACACTGTGAGCAGGTTATTTGTCAGAAAATGTCCCAATGGCACTTCCCATCCCTGCTTAAGATTGGGATGTGGCTGAAGGAGCAATCATTGTCCAGTTTAGATTAATCCCACTTTTAGTGGACAGAACTTACCTGGATATTTTTCTGCTTTGTTGGGTAGGTGCCGGTGCTGTTGTTGTAATGGCACAGCTTGACCAGAGATATGGTTATTTGTCCAGCAGTTCATCCTTGTTCACATCTCTGGAACAGAATAAATACAAACTGGCCTTGCTAACATCCACATTTTCTGAGTGTTATGAATGCCCTAGGCGATGCAAAACGGTATCTGAAGAAACTGGACAAACACCCATCTGGCCAGGCTAATCATGGAGAACTCATCTGTGTACAGTGCTAGAAACCATAATCTCAATTTTCACCAACATGGGTTACCTTTCCTGTATCACTGACCACCAGAGCATCAACTTGGCCACAGTGTCAAAATAAAAGTCAACACAAAAAGAACACTCTAAAGCAAACTCAAAAATTAATTTGTGCTTTAATTCAAATTAAAAACAATGAATTGCCTCTGTGCGATCTGTATGTGTCTGCCTACTGTTGGCTCACCGTATGGTCCTAAACAGTGCTATCCATGCGAGTGCAGCACAGCTGATGGAATGTGCTGACTTACAATAGTGTAGGCTGCCGATGGTCTTGGAGGACAACTTCACGCTGCTGTGGGCTGTGAAGGTTCAGATTTGGCCTGTAACACCACAGATTTTTGCAATGTATGCTTCTCGGATAGTGCCTGCTTAAGCTATAGTAGAACTGGCAACGTCAATCATCAGATGCTCCACTTTTGGCCATCGTTGTATAACAGTCTGAAAGAGCTAACACTGAGGACAGCATTAAGCAATGAGTGTCATACGGATTCAGGTGGGTGAATAGCTTTGCAGCTCGAAGGAATAAAGCCAAATATTGAAAGTTCCCTCACACTGTCAGTTACAAAGTCTATCAT
This sequence comes from Rhincodon typus, assembly GCF_021869965.1. Lineage (NCBI taxonomy): Eukaryota > Metazoa > Chordata > Chondrichthyes > Orectolobiformes > Rhincodontidae > Rhincodon > Rhincodon typus. The sequence continues at coordinate 9,422,511 of NC_063343.1, forward strand.
ACCAATGTGACTTGTACCCAGTTGCTATCTTGCAATAAACCAAATGTTGTTTAGGACAAGACCCTTTTCTTGCTTGACTACTGAGTAGTTTTCTGCTATTACACTAGACCAAGCAGAACCTGGAAAGTGTATGGTGGCTGTAAATCGACCAGATGGAACTTATTTATTATTCATTCAAGGGATGTTGGCATTGCTGGCCAGGCCAGCATCCCTGTTTGCCTGAGGACAGTTACAAGTCAAATACATCATAGTGGGCCTGGTGTCTCATGTAGGCCAGACCAGGTATAGAAAGCAGCTTGCTCTCCCTGGAGGGTATTTGTGAATCAGATGGGGTTTTTACAACAATCAACATTGATTATATGGTCACCATTAGGCTAGTTTTTTCAGTAATTGAATTCAAATGTTATTGTTTCCCATGGTGGAATGCAAACCCATGTCTCCAGAACATTAACCTGGTGTTTTGGATTACTGTCCAGTGACATTACCTCTTCGCCACTACTTCTTAAACAAGGGTAAGCTGTGCTGAGAATCAAACATACAACAGCCACCACTCGCATGTTGGAAAAGATGACCTTTAAACCCTATGCCAAGTTGATGCTGAACTTCCTTAGGTTCCTTGATATTGATGACAGACTTTCTGGCAGGTTTCTATGTGCACTAAGTGGTCCATTGTGCAAGCCCATCTGCAGTTTACAGCATGCTGTTCCATCAAAGTCCTCTGCTGCTTTAGTCAAGTGTAACCTTAGACCCCAGAGAGCTTGCAGCTGCACTCAACTTGCCCCCTCATCTGGCCCACTCATGCCCAGTCTCTAATCAGGAGCTGATATTCCCCCAAGTATGAAGTTAAGCAGTGGTGCCATGTCTTCATTACTATTCTCCTCTTCGTCCTCCTCCAAGTTAGACTGCTTGAGAACTTGAGAAACAAAAGATTCCAAGGTATGGTTGTGGTGTGTAGAGAGTGGGTAAGTAAAAGCGGCTTGTGTGCACTTTCTACAGCACTTAAATCTGAAGAGGAAATTGGAATGAGAGAAGCAGGATGTGATTTCAGCCTGAGTTCTGGCCTCACTAGTAGGCTTCCTGCTATGGCCATCACTGTCTCTGCCAAAGGGTTGGAAATACTGCTGCAGCTGATCCTCTCTGATTTTCTCCTACTGCCTCTAGCTGTGCTCCACCTTGTCTGACAAGGGAAGTGTGGCAATGAGTGAGCTCCAATTTGTTTTTCTGACATGGTTGAGTAGCTGGCAGTGTATGCAAACTGTGAGGTGTAGTGGTGAGGCTTATAGCAGTGCAAAGTGTGTGAGGCTAAGGTCAGAATTGTTGTATGGGCAGACTTATGCTATCTGAGCAACTTCTCACGGTGAAGCTTGCTGCCGCCATCCTCTTTAATGGAATCTACAGGACTGGCTTGGACTTGAGTGATAGAAGAAAACCATTTGCAGGCCTTGCTAGAAAAGACTCTTGTAGTTAACAAGATATAGCTGAGAATCATAGAATCTCTACAGTATGGAAAAAAGACATTCAGCCCATCGAGTCTATATCAACCCTCCGAAGAGCATTCCATCCATCCTGACACAGCCACCCAACCTATCCCTGTAATCCCACATTTGCCATGGTTAATCCACCTAACCTTCACATCCTTGTTCACAATGGACAATTTAGCATGGCCAAACCACTTAACCTGCAAATCTTTGGACTTGCAAATAATTACAGATTATATTGATGTTATAGATTTTGTTAGAGACTTTTAAGAGATTCTAAGCTATACTGTCCATTTGCCCATGTCCATATGTCATCATCATTGTGGTTGGTGTTTATGGCATTCCTCAGCATTAAACCTTTTAGACCTCATGTACAACTGGAATGAATTCTGATTGCTCACTGTTTCCGTGTTCGGACCTTTCAGATGCAGAACTCATTACGATGTAGATTCAAACAAGGAAGAAAAGAGCTGAATTCCAGAAGTGAGGTCAAAGTGAGGCTACCTGGACAATAAGGCCACATTTCATCAAATGTATTATTTTACGTCATTTGGGTCGGGTCAGAAACATAATGTAATATTTTCCACTTTTCTAGATGAGTGCAGCTCTAACAACACTGAAGCTCAACACCATCCAGGACAAAGGTTACTTGGTTGATTCTTCCCCACTTCCTTCAACATTGGCTCCCACCACTATCACCATCTCCAAGATGCCCTGCAGTAGCTCACCATGGCCCCTTCGACAGTATACTTCAAACCTCTACCACCAAGAAGGACAAAGGCAGCTGATGTTTTGGAAAGCCATCACCTCCAAGTTACACTCAGGTCTCACACAATCCAGACTTAGAATTAAATCCGTTCCTTCATTGTCGCTGGGTCAGATCCTATATCTCCTTGCTCAACAGCATTGAGGGTGTATCTACACCTCATGGACTGCAATGTTCAAGAAGGCAACTCAATACCAACTTCTCAAGGGCAATAACGGATGGACAATAAACGTTTCCCTTGCAAGTGATGCTCTCAACTCATAAATGGATGAAGCAATAAAAAAATAAATGAACAATTAAGGACAAGAACAGAAGAAACGTGTTATGAGACTGAACTGCACAGAAGGTAGCAAGTGACAGATCATTTGAAAATGGGTTGTTGAAAGAAAGGGGAAAATAGGGATATAGGAGCAGTGTGGCGATGTAAAATTATCACAAGGAGATGAATAAGAACATGAATTGCTAGAGATGATAGCTGGAGCTTTTGTTGTGGCCTCATATGTAGTTTGACTGCAAGTAGTGATGACTTCGCAGGACTGGTTATAGCACTTGGTTAAAACAAAACCTATTACTATTAAAATTGTGATTTTTTTTTCCCTGTAGTGGTAGCTCATCTGCAAACCTTCATTGGTTCTAACTCGTTCACTGGAAACTGTTGCTATGGTATTACTTGATCAGTCGTGTTGTGATATTTTCTTCTCCCTCCTCTTTAGCTGGCTTATTCCCTAGACTTGTTGTCTTTTCCTTAGCAGGCCTGTAATCCCAACCTGACGAATACATTATTTTGAGGTGCTTTGTCTTCTGGTCTGACTTGACATTTTCTCTTCTTCCAAATTGCAAAGGCTCAAGTTACTTCTTGTAGATTTAAAAGCATTAATCACATTTTAAACAGATTTTTACTGGTTTTTATGCCAGTTATCCTCACAAGCCTGTGTTTTATAATGCCACCCCATAACAAACTCTCCATTATAACATTCTTTTGAGTGATTTTCAATTTAAAGATATTTTTGTCTGTCAGTGTTAGCACTTATCGAACTATTGGTCTCTTTGAGTTGTAATAAATCTCACTGTTTTATGCTTTTGGAGGCTATTTCAATGTCTTCTCAAAGAATTTGGCCACTAATTCTGCTGGGGCATGTGATTAATGTCATGATTGCTGAAAGAATTAAACTGGAAATTGTGGAGTCAGTAAAAATAATTCTGTGATGGTGGAAGGGCTGAACAAAATGACAGCTTTCACTTATATTTAATGAGGGAAATCATTCCAATATGTTTCAGAAGAGTAATGAGATGAAAATATTGACTCCGGGCCAGTGACGGAAATGTTATACAGAATGGTCTCATGGATCCAACATTGAGGCCAAATCTTAGTACTGAGTCCACACTTGCTGGGAGATGGCCCAGATGTTTTCATCCTGCTGGCCTCCCAATTGACCCTCTCTATATTTCTCATTGTATTAAGAATGGGTGTGGCTTCCCAATGCTTCTGGTCCAATAAAAAGGCCTACAACTCCAGAGTCTTGTTAGCCCCATCATAACAAGTGGCACTATTGAGGCAATTAGCTAACCATAAGGTTACCTCTAATGTTGGGTTTATAAGTGATATCTTCAAACCAGACCATTAAGGGTTAATCATTAAGGCTTAATTGGACATGACAATGAGTAATTGAAGTCAAGTGGAAAAGTGCATAAAAAAGCAGGCCTGATGCAAAAATAACGTGTTTTGGTTAGGTGGGGAGAGCCATCGGCTTGTGCGGTCTACATGGGGTCATCTGGATTTGTTTTCCACCTCTTTTCATTGGCTGGAAAAGTAATGAAGTTATTCTGAACTGGGGATTCAGCAAGTAACATTAGATTCAGAGTAGCATTAATACCAGGGACTTTGCCCACTCATTGGGCTTCCCACCTGCGGTTTGGAATTTGTGAGACTGGTGCCATGGAATCTGAGATAGAGCCCTGAGTGCCATCGTCAACAAGTTCCCCGATGGATGGAAGGCAGTGTGAGATTCATCTGTTTGTCTACATGTGTATGTTATGTATTTTAAGCTAATAGATTCTCTCATTAGTTTGCATATGTCTCTAAATAAATTAAGTAGATTATCTAATAAGTTTGCTTCGTATTAAAGTGGTCACAGATTTTTATAATTATTTTGATCAGAGCTTAAAGAATCCATTAGGTACTTTAAGCCTAACAATACAGCGTCGCAAAATGCAGAAGTTAACAGAGTTAATATTTTGAGTTTGGCGTGACTCTTCTTCAGGACTGAGTAACTTGCAATGTTAATTCTTTTTCTCTCGCCACAGATGCTGCAGCATTCTCTGTGTTTCTGAATTCATTGAACTGGAACAGTAGCAAATGCAACTTGATCTGTAGCGACTGCCTAAAAATATGATTTTAGGATGATTTGATCTGTTAAGGTATCAGATTAACACAGTTCTGAATGGAAAAGTTAATGGGTTCAACCCCTCCCCATAAAGTTGAACTCATAACATGGGCTGACCTTAGATTTATCTGCAGCTTAGAGATTTATAAAGGTTCCCAAGGCAAAATTTGAAGAAAAGACAGTTCTTCCAGTGTCCTGGCCAACATTCCTTCTTCAGCAGAAACACATTAACTGGTCATTTATCTCATTGCTCTTTGCCGACCCTAGCTGTACATGAATTCAGTGGTATCTCCTCCTGCAACAACAGTGATCGCAATGGAGAAGTATCTTATTAGTTGGAAGGTGCTTCATCATGGTGTAAAGACTTAAAGTATGGTTTCTGTGACCGTGCATTTCTGACACTTCTAAATTTTAAAACAAAAATATTAAAAAAACTTTTATCCATTAACATCTGTAACTTGAAAACAATCTGAACTTTCACATATTTGGCTAAGTGTCAAATTTGGGGAGTTTCATGGATGGTTTCGAACCTTGAGCCTTGGCGACTTTTCTCACGCAATTCCCCACTGTTAATCTCATGAATACACAGCTGGGTTTCATGGTATTGTAGTCACACAACCTTGCAGTGACTAGGGGCAGAAATGCTGGTTGGTGCCAGGAGCTCCTGGCATTCACACCATCAGTGCCATATTTAAAAACCAGCTGTGCACCATTTCAACTTCTGCTAACAGGAGAGCAGCCCTTAATGTGTTGCTCTATAATTCCAAATGACATGGCTGAGAGGGGGACGCTGGCACTCTGATTTGTTGACAGAACCCTGAAGGTCCTTGTGGATTGGGCAGTGGAGACGAGTGCCATCCTTTTTCCCCAAGGATCCAGAGAGTAGGCCATAGCTCTACAGGCTGGTCTGAAGTAGCTTCCCAGATCAGTGTGGCCCAGCAAAGCCACAGGAAGGTTAATGACCATCTATGTCAGTTCCACCATCTTTTCTCTACTACCTTATGCTCATATACATGGCAGATGGAGAATAATGTGGATAACTGTGTCCACTTTGTTTGGAAAAGCAGATTGGCGGATTATTATTTAAACAATGATAGATTGGAAAATGTTGATGTACGAAGAGGTCTGGGTGTCCTTATACACTGGTCACTGAAGGCAAGCATGCAGATGCAACAAATAGTCAGGAAGACGATGGCATACTGGCCTTTATTGCAAAAAAGTTTGAGTACATGAGTAGGGGCATCTTATTAGAACTGTCAGGGCCTGGGTGAGACTGCATCTCGAGTACTGGTTTCCTCATGGAAACATAGACAATACAAGCAGAAGTAGGTCACTTGGCTCTTCAGGCTTGTTTGCCATTCAATATGGTCATGGCTGATCACGTAGCTCAGTACCTTGATCCCGCTTTCTCCTCGTACCCTATGATCCCTTCAGCCTTCTTAGAAACAATATAATTGCTGTAGAAGGTTTGCAGTGAAGGTTCACTAGATTAATTGCTGGGATGACAGGTTAGTAGCTTAAAGAGAAATTGAGTCAACTGGGCCTGTGTTCACTAGAGTTTAGAAGAATGATATAATTGAAATGTAAATAATTCTAGCAGGATGGTCAGTCTGGGTGTAGCGAAAATGTTTCCTCTGGCCATCGGGGGGTCCAGAGAAAGACTCATGGTCTGACGAGATGCAGTGGACAATTTCAGACTAAGATGAGGAGAAATTTCTTTACTCAGCGCTGGAGAACCTATGGAATTCTCTACCACAGAAGGCAGCGAGGCGCAAGCCACTAAATACAATTATGAAATTAATAAATAGTTTCTAAATAGTTAATCAAGATTTCTAGAGTACAAGGATGTCAAGGGGAAAACATTGGGTGTAAGGAAGGTGTTGACATAGAGGATCAGGCATGATCATGTTAAATATAGAACAGCCAAATAACATGCTGCTATGTTCCTATGTTTTCTAAATTTCTATATTTCTACTCAAACTGTGCCATTGCACTCACCTCCCCCATGCCCCCTCACTTCCATTAAAGGCCCAAAGCAAACCTTTCATATCTGACAGGAGTTCACCCGTACATCCTCCAACTTGGTCTACTGTATCTGTTGCTTCCGATGTGGCCTCCTCTACTTCGGTGAGACCAAGCGTAGACTCGGGGACATTTCGTAGAGCATCTGCGCTCTGTATGCAACAAACAACACGACTTCCGGTCACCAACCATTTTAACTCCCCCTCCCACACCCTGGGTGACATGTCCATCCTGGGCCTCCTCCAGTGCCACAATGACACCACCCGCAAACTGGAAGAGTAACACCTCATATTCAGCCTCAGGAGCCCACAGCTCAATGGCCTAAACATGGAATTCACCAGTTTTAAAATCTCCCCACCCCCGGCCTCATCCCATATCCAACCCTCCTTCTCATCCCCGCCTCCTTGACCTGACATAACCTGTCCATCTTCTTCCCCACCTATCTGCCCCACCCATTCTACTGACCAATCCCCAATATCGCTTACCTGCATCCAACCTATCACCACCCCACCTGCCTTTCCCCAGCCCCACCCATCCTCCATCCTGCCTCCTTGACCCGACACAAATCCATCTTCTCTCCCATCTATCCGCCCCACCCATTCCACTGACCAATCCCACCACTCCCTACCTGCATTCACCTATCACCTTCCCCAGCTCCACCTCTCCTCTCTCTATTCATTTCCCAAATCCCTTCCCCCTCCCCATTCCTGAAGAAGGGTCCTGACCCGAAATATCAACTTTCCTTCTCCTGTGATGCTGTCTGGCCTGCTGTGTTCCTCCAGCTTCGCAGTGTTTTGTCTCTGACTCCACCATCTGCAGTTCTTGCTATCTCCACCACAGTTCAGTTAACTTCCTTTATTGGTGGAACAACAGCTTATTTGAAATTAACACACCAGTCATTTTGCTTTTGGTTGTGACAAAGTACAAGTTGTTATAGAGTCATAGAGATGTATAACATGGAAACAAACCCTTCAATCCAACTCGTCCATGCTGACCAGATATCCTAAATTAATCTTGTCCCAATAGCCAGTATTTGGTCCATATCCCTCTAAATCCTTCCTATTCATGTTCCCATCCAGATGCTTCTTAAATGTTGCAATTGTACCAGCTTCCACCACTTCCGCTGGCAGCTCCTTCCATTCGCGCACCGCTCTCTGTGTGAAGAAGTAGCTCCTCAAGTCCCTTTTAAATCTTTCCCCTCTCACCTTAAACCTAGGCCCTTTAATTTTTGACTCCCCTACCCAGGGGGAATAGACCTTGACTACTCATCCTATCCATGTCCCTTATGACATTACAAACTTGTATATTGTCACCCCTCAGCCTGTTAAAGTCATTTTGTACAGAAAACCCCGGAAAGAGCTCTGTGCAATGTCGTCAGTGAAGGGTCTTGGAGTTTGGCAAGAAATGCATACAGAAATCAAATGCTGTTCTACAGAAAGTGTCCAGGCAATCTGCAAGTTGCTTAGCCCCAGATCCATAGGAAGACTTGCATTGATTGTAATGAGGTCAGCCATGTGGACATCATAGAATATAAATTCCTTGATTGGAGCCGTTAATCTAATCCGATCGGGAAGTTCTGGCAGACAGATATAAACTTGAGTGTCAAAGGTTCTGTTCACTCTGAGTGCTGGCTCTGAGGGAGCTGGATCAGTATCAAGGACTCTTCACTTGTAAATAAATGTTGATTGGTGACAGGATACCAGCCTCCATGGAGTTGTTTCAGTGCTGAGTTCACCTTTACCAGGCAAACACTAGCTATTCGACTTATGGAAGCCATCACAGCTGCTGAACCTGACTTCGAGTTTGAACCTCTTCCCTTCAGAAAAAAAAAACCCAAAAAGAGACAGATCACCCTCAATCTTAGAATCTGATCTTAATTTCAGCTTTACAAATATCTTTCAACCTTACTTACTTTTAACCTTGATTGTGAGTATACCTTTATCACCTTTACTTGAATGACTATAGCAGTAATTTTGCAACAAACTAACCTGTTACCTTGTTTAAAAACATAAAGCTGTCCTGCCGGTTATTTTAAAAACAGAAACACTTGAAAACTGAGGGGTGGCGGGGCGGGGGAGTGGATATACAAGCTTATACATTTCTCAGCTCATGGACCATTTTGAGGAGACACATTGGCTTGGTATTAATGCACATATTGCATTTTTCAAAGATGATATATAGATTCCCTACAGGTGGGAGCAGGCCATTCAGCCCATTGAGTCCACACTGAGCCTCCAAAAAGCATCACACCCAGACCCAACCGCCTACACTATAACTCTGAATTTCCTATGGTTAACTCACCGAGCCTGCACCTTACTGGACACTATGGACAACCTGCCTAACCTGCTCAACTTCGGACTGTGGGAGAAAACCAGAGCACCCAGAGAAAACCCACACAGACACGGGGAGAATGCACAAACACCATATGGACAGTCGTTCAAGGGTGGAATTTAACCCAGGTTCCTAACTCTGTAAGGCAGCAATGCTAACCACTGAGCCACCATGCTGTCACAAGTTACTGTATTGCTGAAGGAAATGTAAAAGAAGGTGAAATTTGTCTTGGGCTATGGCTCAAAATGCCAGCCCTGTTATCATTTCATATTATTTGTGTTCGATGAAAGAGAACACTGTGTAAATTGTAACTCTCCACCACTGGTGGCTGTACACTCAGTTGCCTTGGCCCCAAGCTCTTGAATATCCTCTCTCCACATCTTTAAGTTACATTCCTCACTTATGAAACCTCAGAAAATTCACCTCTTTGACCAAGCTTTTGGTCATCTGACCTAATATGTGGCTCAGTGCCACACCTTGTATAATAAGGCTCCTACAAAGTGCACAGTGACATTTCATTAAATTAGAGGTGCTATATCAATGTATTTTGATTTTGTTGATGTTAAATGAGCTGCTGGTCTACAATCACCTTTCTTTCGTCCCTAAAATGTCTTCAAGTTGGCAACAAGCCTATTGATCATATTTGCAAATTGGTTCATGATTTACACATCGTGGCTGTGAAGAAAAAAACATTCAGATATTAAAAATATAATGGACCAACCTGAGTAATGTCCTTTCAACTTACATAGGCCTCTGCTTCAAAATTATATGAGCAAAGCATCAATTTTATGTAATATATTTTATGAAAACCCACTGGTAAAAGAATCTGAAGCACTTCTTGAATAATTAGAAGTTAACAGTATCTGAGGGAATTACTGACTGGCTTCATTTTGCTAAACTCATTAACAAGACACTAATGAGCTACGGAGCGTTACCTTGGAGATCGCTCTCATGTAAGCTCCTGTTTCATGTTCTTCATGTTGTATGTTAATTCACTGGTCAGTAAGGCACAGACTCATTGAAGATTTAATTAAATTTGGACTGGATTTGTGTTCCTTTTGCAATTTGAAAGAGGAAGATGCCCTGAGGTATTTATCTAAGTGCGTCCAATATTTCAAAAATACAACACTGCAAGTTACTAGAGAGGCATTGAAAATTGAAAGAACGAGAGCATGGAAATTATATCATCAAGGTCACATGCCATACAATCAAGTTTTAACCAATGGCTCGTGCTCAGATCAGTGAAAAGCAAACTATGCAATTTTGAGACAATAAAAAGGAATCTGTGGCTTTCTTTGCTTTTAAGTGTAGCTTGGACTCTGAAAAATAATAACAAGATACTTTAAACCAGATAAGATAGACCTTAATATGGATGGGTAACCTGCTCAGAATATGCTTAACAAAAGTTTGACAATTTATACTTCATAATTTTCTTCTACAGGCAACTTTTGTTTTTAGAAACTTGCTTTGTTTTGTGCATCGAGTTCACAAGCTTCAGTTGAGGTAGCAGATGCTCTTTTGAAGCTGCTCATGAGATGCAGCGAGACAATCCAAAGCCAGTCCAACTATTGGACACTCTTTAAGACTCATGTATCTTTTTGACAACTTTGAGTATATCTACATAATTTAAAGTTTGTTACTATACTGAAGTTCATTCATTCTAAAGTAGCTATTTCAACTTAACTTCACCAACGTGCCCATATATACTCCAGGTGCAACACCGTCAGGGCCAGGTCTGCACTGGATTTCAGATAAATGTCCAAATTCTTATACTCATGCAGTACAGGCCATGGACAGTTTGGGACAAGCCAGGTCAGCTCTGGTCAAGGGTCCTGTGGAGGTCAACTGGGGTCAAGGGTCCTGTGGAGGGCAGGATAGTCTGGCATCCAAAGCACATAACTAATGCAGAGCCACACCGTGCCAATGTAGTGCGCAATCAATTTGTCCAGGTAAGTAATGCTCCTAAATTTTACTCAATTAAAATTCAGGCACGAATGATAGTTTCCAGACCTGCCAGTGGATAGCCAATTTTAGGCATTGTATCTGGATTAATTCCTTTTTTAAAATGACAATCATGTTTAAAATGATCTCGACATTCATCACAATATAAGGAGAGGCTAATTTGACAAAGAAATTTATTTAGTTTTTGTGTAACCAAGTAGCTACTTCAGACTTTATATGGATGTATACCCCAGTGATTGAAAATACATTCATTTTCAGTGCAAAGTACATAACTTTGAAATGATTGTATCTGAAGATCAATGTTTGAACACATAATGCATTAATTTTAGTTTTCTTCCTCCATTATTTTAATGGAGCCATTAATTCACTGTAGATAAATAGTGTGTATAAACATAATGGTTTGCTGCACCATTCAGGTCCATATATGTCCACGCTGTACTTTCATGTTTGTTAATGGTAATATTGTAATTGATTGATGATTGTTTCTATGTCCCGAAATGTCTTCTGTAACTTCTTCTTGATCATCTGAGGTCAAATGCTGTTCCTTCTGGATTATTGCATTCCCCGGTCAGATCTTTGCTTCTCAATGTGGAGGTAAATTAGGTTGCAAAACATTGAAGTTGGTTCTTTAATTCTTACTGGAATTTTCCTTCTATAATTTTCTCCTGCCTAGGTGACCATTTCTGTACAGCCTTTTTTTTTGAACCAGGAAGGCATTGGCTGTAAAATACAGCATGCAACACTTCCAAATTCAGAGACTCCATGGTGAGAGCCATTCTGAAAGGGAAGTGCAATATGTTTAAACAAATTTGAATACTATTTTTAAATACAATGCTTGAGGGTTTGAATAAACCAAACCTACTTCTAGATTTTATGTTTTTGCTTCAGTGATTTATCACATGGATATGTACAGAAAAGATAATTTAACAATTAATTGACCATTATAGTTAAAGAGTTATCATAGGTATAATACATTTTCCATTGGATAAAGTGCTGTAATACATTAAAATGATAAAAAGGGAAAAGTCCAGGTCTGATCTCTCTACTGTCATCCTTTGAGATGTGATTGAAATTGACTTGCAGCTCTAACGATTAAAAGTACTTGTCTCATGAATTGAAAAAGCTCTTTACAACTGCTCACCTCCATTAATTGAAAAGCTCTTTGTTTTGAAAACAAAAAACAAATGGATCACTATTTTATTCTGTCAGTTTCAGGCAATATAGTGGAAGCTTTTGTTCTGAAAACCATAGCCATTATGAATGCTTGGCTGTGGCTCAAAAACTGTTAACAGCTTTGATTCAGCTGCTGCTGTATTGATCCAAGAATGACTGCAACTGTGAAGAAGCTGAAATTACACAATATGTCTATATATAGTTTCTTATTTGTTTACAAACTTAACAGAAGCTGAAAATATTATATATATTTGCTATGAATCATTTTATTTCTTTCCAATATATTTTGGAATTCAGAGTTTTAATTGATACTTAGAGGTTTAATTATTTTCCAATGGTTTCAAAGTAAGTAATATTGCTATAGCATTGCTCTAAGGGCTGTACATAATACATATTGGATGAATGGCTATTGCATCGAGGAATTGAGGTAGCATGGGGATGCCATGGGAATGCCATGGGAATCTGAGGGGAATGAGGTGACATGGTGTGGGTGGAGTAAAGCGATTATAGATTCATGGATTCATACAGTGCAGAAAAGGCCCTTCAGCCCATTGAATCTGCACCGACATAAGTACCACTAGAAGTGCGCTAATCCCAATTTCCTGCATTTGTCCCATATCCTTGAATGTTATGATATTTGAAGTACTCATCCAAATATTTCATAAAGGTTATAAGGTTTCCAGCCTCTGCTGCCTTCCCAGATAATGCATTCCAGATTCCCAGAAGTCACTGAGTGAAAATGTGCTTACCCAAAGCCACTCTGAATCTTCTGCCCCTTACCCTAAAACTATGCTCTCTTGTGATTGACCCATCAACCAAGGGGAACAGCTTATCTCTATTCACCCTGTCCATATCCCTCAAAATCTTATGCATCTCATGTGCTCCCTCAGTCTTCTCTGATTAAAAGAAAACAATCCAATCCTATCCAGTCACTCCTTATAGTTCAATTTCTCCATCCCAGACAACATCCCGGTAATCCTCTCGCATACTCCCTGAACCTCCTATTGTGGGTGGCATGAATGGTCTGAGGGGGGACATGGCCTGAGCCAGCATTGTGGTGAGTGGGGAGATATGCAAGCAAAAGGTAAGATTTAAGTATCCTTTAAAAACTTGACTGCTGTGTCGGAGAGGCAAAGTAGGCCTTCCTGAATTAATTATTCATTACTTTTACAGATCGTTTGCAGATTGGGGTGGCATGTTGGCTCAGTGGTTAGCACTACTGCCTCACAGCACCATGGACCCTGGTTCAATTCCAGCCTCAGGTGACTGCCTGTGTGGAGTTTGCACATTCTCTTGTTGGCTGCATGAGTTTCCTCTGGGTGCTCTGGTTTCCTCCCACAATCCAAAGATGTGCAGGTTAGGTCAATTGGCCATGCTAAATTTCCCATCCAGGGATGTGTAGACTAGGTGGATTAGCCATGGGAAATGCAAAGTTACAGGGATGGGGGTGGGCCTGAGTGGAATGCTCTTTGGAGAGTTGGTGTAGACTCACTGGGCCAAATGACCTGCTTCCACACTGTGGGGATTCTATGATTGTAGAGAACCAACAAACTTACGGCATGAATTAGACATTTTTGGGAGGTATTAGTCAGAGAGTAGGATAAATAGTAAAGGACTGCCAGTTCATGGCAAGTGGCATTCCCTGGAGAAATGTGCTGGGGCATCAACTTTTCACCATGAATGCAGTGTTAGGGAACAGTGGTAAAGGCACATATTACAGCAATGTTTAAGAAACATTTAGACATACTCTTGAACCAACAGAGAATGGAGGGATACAGGCCGTGAGCAGACAGATGGGATTAAGTTTAGAATAGCATTGTGTTCAGCACTGACATGGTGGGCCAAAAGGCTTGTTCCTGTGCTCTACTGTTCTAGGCTCCGTGTTCTAAGGAAGCTACATGTTGAAGTTTTCAAGTTGATACATATCAGGTAGCGCGAAGGATTAGAACATTGCAAAGGCATTTGGACCGAATGAATGGACAAAGCTGTGTTCATTGTGAGCAGCTATGAGGTTGTCCATCTTGGAACCAAGGCAACTGAATCTTTTGTCAATGGTGAAAAATGATGGCCACAGGTGAACAAGGAAATTGGTGAGTCTATGTAAATAAATCACTAGAAAGCCATTAAACAAATGCAAAAATAAACAAAAAGACTTAACTAGAATACAAAGGAGAGCAAATTATATTTCTGACCAGACCCCATCAGTAATAATGCTGTTCAGTTTTAGACATCATACTGTGATGGCACTGTGCCTTTAAGCAGGAGTTCTGCGCTGTTTCTCTTGCAGAGAGATGTTGCCACAGTGGTAGCAGAATGTCTGCTTCAGAAACAGTAGATAAACAGCTGTGAGCTCCCTCAGTGCTTTATTTTAAATTAGACAAAAGAAGCTTGATTGAGTGGACTTAGGCTCACACAGACCCAGGGTTTTAGTTTTGCTTTTCAGTCGAAGTTGGGGCTTTGGAAAGCTATTGAAACTGATAAATACAGCTCTCTCTCTGCTGTAGAAAATGCTTGAGTTCTGTCTGTCTGCTGCTAGATTGTTTCCTTCGGTGTTCTTTTCTCCAGGACTGGAAGGGGGATATCACATGAGAAAAATCTGTTTTGCTCAATTTGCCTTTGCCAAGGGTATATTTATGGGATGCTGCAATATTGGAACAGTTGGTGATTTGTAGCTAAAATATGCATTAATTTTATTAAGTATTTCCATAGAGTTAAAGCGATGCCAATCCTTTTATTTCTTAGTTTGTATTCTCGCTGTGTTGTAAAAATAAAGTGTGCTTTCTTAAAGCTTAGTAGTGGACCAATTGAATCACATCTGGAACACAGCACCCGACATTTACCTTTAATTAAGATAAAAGTTAGGGTCTAGGCTATCTCCTTGATATATTTTGAGGGGGTTTGGTCTGGTCCAAAACAATAGAAAGGAAGAATCTAATATTTCAGATCCAGTGACCTTTCTTTAGGACTGAAATATAACACCGCTTTCTCTCCACAGATGCTGCCAGACCTGCTGAGTTTTTCCAGCAATTTCTGTTTTTATTTCTGATTTCAACCATCTGCAGTTCTCTTTTTTTTTTGCTGACAGATTTAATACTCTTCCACTTATATACCTTTGACTAGGGCAAAGGGGTGATCTAATGGGATGCTTTTTGAAAATGATTAAAAATGATTTAATGGAGTCGATAAAATATAATAATTTCTTCTGGCAAGAAAATCCAGAACATAGAGGCATATGATCTTAAAACTAGAGCCAAACTATTCATGATTCAAATCAGGAAGCTGTTTCTTCACATGAAAGGTAATGGGAACCTGGAACTCTCTCCCCAGATATCACTTGATTACATTTGATTGTAATTTGTAGAGACTAAGTGTGAGAGATTTTTGTCAGGTAATATTATGTAGGATTTGGTACAAAATGATAAACAGGAATAAGTACTGACCAGTCATGCTCTAATTAAATGGTAAAACAACGCTGAGGCTTACTTTGATCATTATTTCTTCCATATATTACGAAATGAGATATATTAACGTCTCACCATGGTCAGATTTTGAATGCATTACCTTTGACGTATTAGTCTCATGCCATAATCTCTATGCATGTTATTTATATCTATGACACAGATAGAGTTATTTTTACTTAAATTTCTAGATTTGATTGCTTGTTTATTTTATCTTGTAGGCTACTGATCCCACACTGCTTACAAATCCCTTTCTGCTCTCAGACGATGCAGTTATCAATGTTTTTGCAGAAAGACTCCAAATAAAGATGTTTTTCCTTACATGTCATAATTTTATGGCTGTACAGATGAGACTGTGCCATCAATGCGGGACTGGAGTCAGATAAATCAGAGCAGCGAAATGACATTAAAACCTCAGAAGTAATCTACAAGATGCCTTTACAGTTCCTGTAGGAGGAAAACACGTGGTTGTCAGGCAAATCAATGAGGAAAAGGTATAGTTCCAGCCTGTCTTTTTTCAGTGACAGCTCACCCTTGACCCAAGATTGAGGTATAATGGAACAGTGTGGAGTTTATTTGTGGATAAAATAAGTGAACTAACTCAGTTGACCCTGAAGATTTTGTCTGAAATGTAAATAGTTTTCTTCCTGTTTCTGGTTCCTACTTTGATGTTATTTCAATGATTTAAGTCTTTGCAGTGCTACTGTCAGCACTGAAAGTGGGTGATAATATTTAAAAAAAAACAGTGGACTGGATTTTGTGAAACAAAATAGTAGCATGTGAATGATACACTGTTAATAAAGTGCAAATCGGCAGCAATGTAGGGTAAGGAAGAGATATCTTATGAACTACAAATTACCATAATGTGTCCCTGTTCCTTGAGCTTCACAAAAATAGCATCCTGCACTCAACTTCTTACAAATGTGCTACAGTAAAAGGTTGTAGAAAGTTAGTTCCAACTACCAACAGTGTAAATGCTTTATTGAAGATGTATAATATACGTTAACACCTTTGGGACTCTTGTGGTATAGTGGTAGTGTCCCTCCCTCAAGGACTTATGATGTGGAGGTGCTGGTGTTGGACTGGGGTGGACAAGGTCAGAAATCACATGACAGCAGGTTCTAGTCCAACAGGTTTATTTGAAAACACAAGCTTTCAGAACCTCAGTCCTTTTGATTTCTGTGGATTTCTGACCTCAAGGGCTTAGTTCAAGTCTCACTTCCTTCAAATGAGTGTCTGAATAAGTTGATTAAGATAACTGTGCTAATGCCATTTTTGAAATCTGAATTTTAAAATTGAGGAAATAAGTTTTGGTTTCAGTTCTTTGAACATAACCATTTTTACTAAAAAAAAGAGACAAAGTTATTTGGAACAGTGACCTAAATATATCATTTCCAAGATAGCATGTGTTTCAGTGCCTACCAGGAAAACTGTGCTGCTAATTGATGGAATGTTTATATTACTGAATTTATAAGAGATGGAGAAAACAAACCATGGACCATTAGTCTAGTTTTGACTTCAGTTCAGGAGAATTGTATTTTCAGCTCAGCCCAACAGCTGTATTGAAGTTTTCAAACAGTCTGAGCTGAGCTGAGTTATAGAGACATCAATGTCTACAAAACAGTAAAAGGCTCTTTGGTCCATTGAGTCTGTGCTGGACAAAACAACCACTTAACTATTCTAATCCCATTTTCCAGCACTTAGACCATAGCCTTGTATGCCTTGTCATTTCAAGCTTGCATCTAAATATTGCTTAAATTTTATGAAGCTTTCTGCCTCTATCACCCTTACAGGCAGCAAGTGGCCATCCTTTAGAGGAAAAAAGTTTTCTCCTCGCATCCCCTTGAAACGTCCTGCCCCTTACCTTAAATCTATGCCCCCTGGTCCATCGATCCCTCTACCAAGGGGACGGGTTCCTCGTATCTATCCAATCTATGCCCCTCATAATTTTATACATCTCAATCATGTCCCCCCTCAGTTTCCTCTGCTCCAAGGAAAACAAACCCAGTCCATATGATCTTCATAACTCGAACTCTCCAGTCCAGGCAACATCCAGGTCAATCTCCGCAGTGCCCTCTCCAGAACGATCACATCCCTTCTATTCAAGTGCATTCAAGAACTGCACATAATACTCTAGTTGTGGCCTACCCAAAGGATTATAGAGTTCTAGCATAACCTCCCTGTTCTTTAACTCTACGCCTCAGCTAATAAAGGCAAGTATGCCTGAATGGAAGTTCAGGTGACAGAATTGGAAAAAATCAAAAACTGTTTCAGCATTCCAACAAAGAGAACTGGAAAGAATCTGCTGAGCAAGAAGTTAAAACATTTTGGAAAATCAGGTCCACAGCAGATGCCATTTTCCTAGCCCTATACTCATCCCTGGAACATCTAGATAACAAGGACAACTACGTCAGGCTCCTACTCATCCACTAAAGCTCCACCTTCAACACCATGATCCGTACCAGACTAATCTCAAAACTCTGAAACCTAGGTCTTGGCTCCACCCTTTGCAACTGGATCATCAACTTCCCAATCCACAGACCACAATCAGTGAAGGTAGACAACAACATCTCCTCCACAACAACCCTCAATGCTGGCGCTCTGCAAGGATACATACTCAGCCCCCTTATTGTACTCCATTTATACCCAAGACTGTGTAGCCAAATTCCATTCAATTGCCATCTACGAGTTTGCTGATGACACCACCAATGTAGGCTAGATATCAAACAAGGATGAGTCAGAATTCAGGAAGGAGCTAGAGTGCTTTAAACAGTTGAGGTTCATTTGGTTTTGTTCTTTTGTGTAATAAACT
This sequence comes from Rhincodon typus, assembly GCF_021869965.1. Taxonomy (NCBI): domain Eukaryota; kingdom Metazoa; phylum Chordata; class Chondrichthyes; order Orectolobiformes; family Rhincodontidae; genus Rhincodon; species Rhincodon typus. The sequence continues at coordinate 9,440,897 of NC_063343.1, forward strand.
TGTGTTTCTTTGTAAACACCATTTGCAGTTTCATGTCAAATGCTTCAATGACTGACCACAATTGTAAACAAATGCAAAAATTAAATTATAATCTAGCTAAACTATAATCAAGCCAGGTTTTGCACTTGGAACTGACTTACCAGTATTTCCATTAACCAGGATCAATGACAATACACTTAAAAGGATTGAAGAATTGTTAATGACAGCTGATCATTTCTGTTGTATAAAGTGAACAATTATCAAGGTACAGCCTCATTTGCCAGGGAGTGAATTGCCTACAATTCATAAAGAAAACACACATTTTAAATTTTGAAGTTTTTTTCCTAACTTTTCTTTCTCTTATTTCTTTTTCTTTCTCTCCATGAATCCAAACATTCTTTCCTATTCTTTATTTCTTTTTCTGGGCTTGATCTGACACAGAATTTGCCCACTGTACTATGCTTTCCTCCCTAGATTCATCTTTTATACAATGTTATTCCTGCATTCACAACAGCGCCTGTTGTGGATAACTTGCTGTCATTCTATGTAAGTTGCACCCTCCTTGTTGATAGACATTCTTGTAATGGTGTGAATTTAGGAAAAGTAGTCACTAGACTTGAATTACAATTGAGTGCAAATGTTAATGCTGTTTCATTTCAAACAAGTGAGTTTTTATGCTTATTAAGTGATAATTATAGTTGAACAATCTCTCTGGCATCGAAAGATACTTTTTACAACTGTGGAGTCACCCCAATTATAATCTAGAACATAGAACATAGAACAGTACAGCACAGTACAGGCCCTTCGGCCCACGATGTTGTGCCAACCTTTTATCCTACTCTAAGATCAAACTACCCTGCATACCCAACATTTTACTATCATCCATGTGCCTATCCGAGAGTCACTTAAATGTCCCTAATGTATCTGACTCCACTACCACTGCCGGCAGCGCATTCCACGCACCCACCACTCTCTGTGTAAAGAACCTACCTCTGACATCTCCCCTATACCTTCCTCCAATCGCCTTAAAATTATGTCCCCTCTCGGAATACTCATTTCCGCCCTCTGAAAAAGACTAGCTATCCAGTCTATTTATGCCTCTCATCATCCTGTACACCTCTATCAAATCACCTCTCATCTTTCCTCGCTCCAATGAAAAAAGCCCTAGCTCCCTCAACCTTTCCTCAAAAGACCTGCCCTCCAGTCCAGGCAGCATCCAGGTAAATCTCCTCTGCACCCTCTCTATAGCTTCCACATCCTTCCTATAATGAGGCAATCGGAACTGAACACAATATTCCAAGTATGGTCTAACCAAGGTAATAGAGAGCTGCACTATAACCTCATGGCTCTTAAACTCAATTCCCCTGCCAATGAAAGCCAACACACCACATGCCTTCTTAACAACCCTATCAACTTGGGTGGCAACTTTGAGGGATCTGTCAACGTGGACCCCAAGATCCCTCTGTTCCTCCACACTGCCGAGAATCCTGCCATTAACCCTGTATTCTGCATTCAAATCTAACCTTCCAAAATTAATCACTTCACGTTTTTCCGGGTTGAATTCCATCTGCCACTTCTTTGCCCAGCTCTGCATCCTGTCAATGGCCCGTTGCTACCTTCAACAGCCCTCCACACTATTCACAACTCCACCAACCTTCATGTCATCGGCAAACTTACTAACCCAGCCTTCCACTTCCTCATCCAAGTCATTTATAGAGATCACAAACAGCAGAGGTCCCAGAACAGATCCCTGCAGAACACTATGGTCACCGAGTTCCAGACTGATACTTTCCATCTACTACCACCTTCTGTCTTCTCTTGGACAGCCAATTCTGTATCCAAACAGCCAAATTTCTCTGAATCCCATGCCTCCTTACTTTCTGAGTGAGCCTACCATGGGGAACCTTATCAAACACCTTGCTAAAATCCATATACACCACATCAACTGCTCTACCTGCATCAGTGTGTTTTGTCGCATCCTCAAAGAATTCGATAAGGCTTGTGAGGCATGACCTGCCCATCACAAAGCCATGCTGACTATTTCTAATCAAACTCTGCTTTTCCAAATAATCATAAATACTATCTCTCAGAATCCTCTCCAATAATTTGCCCACCACAGAAGTAAGACTGGCTGGTCTGTAATTCCCAGGATTATCCCTATTCACTTTCTTGAACAAGGGAATGACATTTCCCACCCTCCAATCATCCTGTACTATTCCAGTGGGCAGTGAGGACGCAAAGATCATCGCCAAAGGTGCAGCAATCTCTTCCTTCGCTTCCTGTAGAAACCTTGGGTATATCCCATCTGGCCCAGGGGACTTATCTAACCTCCTGTTTTTCAAAATTTCTAGCACATCCTCCTTCCCAACATCAACCTGTTCGAGCATATCAGCCTGTTTCACACTGTCCTCACAAACTACAAGGTCCCTCTCACTGGTGAATACCGAAGCAAATTATTCATTAAGCATCTCCCCTAATCTCTTTCAACCTCTTCCATCAGGGAGAAGATTCAAAAGCTTAAACACATGTATCGACAGATTTAAGAACAGCTTCTTCCCTACTGTTATTGAACTTCTGAATGGACTCTCAAATTTTAAATTTAATGTTGATCTCTCTCTTTGTATACCTTCTTTACATCCATGACATTGTATTCTTCGCTCTTTTCTATTACCCTAATGTACTTTGTATGGTACGATCTGCCTGTACTGCACACAAAACAAAATTTTCACTGCACCTAAGTACATGTGACAATAATAAATCAAATCAAATTTAATCTAATCAAAAAAAAGTTAGTTTTGCATTCTTTACAAAGATTATGTGTGATTTATGTGTCCTGATTTTTACATCTTGCTTTGATGTCTGCCTATCTCAGTGAGGTTTCTTCAGTCTGACTTGTTGAAGACCCTCAGAGCAAAAAGCCTTTGCTTTTCTCAGATGCCACAAATCCCCTGTAGAGGGCATTGCATTGAATCAGTTGCTGGATTAGTAGTAATGACCATTAATGAGTTTTGAAAAATCTCCAGGCAATTGAGAAAAACAGCAAAAAGTCACACTTGCTGGTGAGAGGAAAAATCTGGGCCACTTCATTTCCACTACTACAACCTAGATTAACATGCAATTTTGGCTGATATGCTAAGAAATTCACTGCTGGTTTATGAAGATCATTTGTAAAATGAAGAGTTTGAGTTGTGTGAACTGAAAAATGCAATATTGCAACTGTAGGCAGAATATCTGCAACTGCAGTGGAGATTGCATGTGTCCATGGATGATTTACCAGTCATTAAAAAAACCGGGACAAATTAAAGCAGCACGATTTCTTCATCTGCAAGGTAACTTCCCTTTATGTCATCCTGACTCAGATATCCCATAACATGAGAGTCCTTAGGAAAAGAAAGCTGTCACAGTAGTCATATCAACTGGGAGGTTGGGCAGATTTCTGGGAGCTTCATGTGGTGTCTAATGGTCCTACAACCGATCTGTAAATATTTGATAGTGTACCTCGGTGACTGGAATGACAGAATGACACATCCATCAGCATTTCTGTCCTTCAGTAAGTGCAAAGTATACATATTATGGACATTTCCCACATCTTTTGTGAACTTGCAAACTGAGTTTACGTGTCGGAAAATATATTTCTAGATATGCACAGACATGTTAACTCTGCAAGTCAGAAATATACCCTGATATATGTGAAGCAGTAAACTAAGTGTAAGAAATGTGCAGTGATAATTCCCGAGGAAACTTTTCAGTTCATGTTGACCAATAAGGGAGGCAATGGCCTAGTCGTATTATTACTGGATCATTAATCCAGAGACCCCAGTAATGTCCTGGGGACATGGGTTCAAATTACACCATGGCAGATAGTTTAATTTGAATTCACTGAAAAGAGCCTAATGGTAACTATGAATCCATTGTTGATTGTTAGAAAACCTCATCTGGTTCATTAATGTCGTTTAGGGAAGTAAACTGCCATCTTTATGTGGTCTGGCCTATGTGTGACTCCAGAGCCACAGCAATGTGGTTGACTCTTAAAGTGCCCTCTGGACAATTCGAGTTGGGCAATAAATGCTGGCCTAGCTAGTGATGCCCTCATCCCATGAATGGAAAAAAAAAACTTCAACTGGATAGTTTGGGGATTGTAATTAATAAGTTAAGAAAGGTACCACTTCAAATATCCACTTTCATTGACTGAGGCACATTGGTTTCTCCAGTGAATTTCTCCCCCGATGGTATTATGATGAATCATTGTTAAAACAATTACATCCTCATTCAAAACTCATCAGATATTGACACAGGGACATGTATAATGGTAATGTTTACTCTCACTCTTTGTCATGGAGAAGTTTTCTTCCTCAGACGATTGCTAAATAAACACAATTTTGGCCCAAGCTAGTTTGTCCAGAACATCAAACAGATAGAGAAAATGTTGATTGGTTCCAGAAACAGATGCAATGATCCTGATGTGTCATGGGCCCAAAGCCACTTCTTCCATAAAAGGCAGCACTTTAGCTCCCTGTTCACCAAGGTGATCATAGCATGCAGCCAGTGCAAAACACATTGCCATACAACTGAGCACTGGGTCCAAGGTGAAAAGATAAAAGATTAATGACCCTTTGTGAAAATAAATTTCTCCTCATCTCCATTTTAAATTGGAGACCTTCTATTTGGAAACTATGTCCCTTAGTTGTTGTCTTTCCTACAAGGGGAAACATCGTCTCAAACTCCACCCTGTCAGGTCCCCTCAATATCTTCCATGTTTCAGTAATATTACCTCTTAACCATCTAAACTCCAATGAGTGAAGACTTTCCCTCATAAAATAACCCTTTCACCCCTGGAATCAAGTTTGTAAACCTTTACTGAATTGCTTCCAAATCTCTTTCCTGTTACTCTTACAAGTAAGGAGTCCAAACTGAGAAAGGTGTTAAAGTCATTCAAGAAGTGAGCTTGGCCTGGGGAAGACATTGCAGAAAGTGGGCTGTAAGATCCTCTGGCATGGCATTGGGACTTTGGTGAGGAAAAGGAGATCTCTATCTAAAGTAGCCAGGCAGCTTTCTAAAAGTAGTGAGAGAAGGTGGCCACAACTGTATATATAGTAGTATTCCTACAGTGTGGAAACAGGCCCTTTGGCCCAACAAGTCCACACCAACCTTCAGAGCATCCCACCCAGACCCATCCTCTATTCTACACATCCCTGAACACTATGGGCAATTTGGCATGGCCAATCCGCCTAGCCTTCACATCTTTGGACTGTGGGAGGAAACCGGAGCAAGCCCACACAGACACGGGAAGAATGTGCAAACTCCGCACAGACAGTTGTCCAAGGTTGGAATCAAACCCAGGTCCCTGGTGCTGTGAGGCAGCAGTGCTAACCACTGTGCCACTGTGCTGCCTCTGTCTGTGCCCTTGGAGTACCTGGATGCCATACTGCAAGAAATTCCATGACCTTACATGATTGGCCACTGGAAGAGTCTGTGATGGTTTTAAATTTTCTGGACACACTTCCAATCACAGCTGACAATATCAGACTTTGGATGCAGAAAAATCCGGCCCCGGCAAAACTGAAATGGCTGGTAGTGATAGGGAAAACCGAGGGCCATCACAACCAGAACTGAAACCTTTTTGGACTTAGAGAGACCAGATCACAGTAGAGGACAGCATATTATTAGGGAGAGCAAGACTGATTGTCCTGAGCAAAGGTCACCGCCACATATTGGCTATACTCCACCAGCATCATCCGGGAGTTTCCAAATGAAGATGTTGGTGAGAAGATATATCGGGTGCCCAGGATTGGGTGCAGACATAGCTGCATTGCTGGGGCAGTGCCCAGAGTGCCCACAAGGGCAGAAATTACCACCAGTAGCTCCCCACTTGAATGCCTCTTCAAGTTCTATACTCCATCAGCTACATCACTTGACTTACACGCTCAATTCACTCACCTACTAACAGTCTCTAGCAATGACGATTTAGATTTCATATCACACACCCACATCTCACAACTTGTACACACTGCCAACTTTTCAACTGTAAAGGCACATGACCCAAACAAGTTGCACAACACCCAATGGCACACTTGCCTCACGCTGGCAGGACAAGGTAGCATATACCAGGCAACGGTAGCACCTGAATGCCAGTGCGAGTGTACAATATGCATCTGGACCTTGTATGGCTTCAAGATTCTTGCTTCTGCTGCTTTACCTGAAAATCCATTCTGTGTTGTTAATAATTGATTGTGCAAGGAAATCTTTCCTGGTATCGGTTCTAAATCTTCCTTTTGTCCATGTGATTCTGATCTCATCTGATAGGTCATCTTGCAGCAATATTCCTGATTAATCCTAGCTACATTGCATAATTTCTCCCAGGCCTTCTTTCAGCTATCATCTTTCAAAGCACTTTCTCATGTTTTTTTTGTCATCGCTCAGTACTATAACACTGCAATCTGCCTTATGGCTTCTTCCAAGCACCACCTTCAGAGCTTAAATGTTTCTCTTATGTCTCAGTAACTGAAACTGGACACAGTTTTGATTTGACCCAAGATATGAACATGACTTATACTCTACTGGTTTAGCAACATCCTTTGTGTATTTAGAATTAGACTTGGCAAACACTAACGTACAGACAGTACCTCACTGAAATAACAAAATAGAACTCAGAACTAATAGAAAGATTCTCATGGAATGATGCTGACTTATTATCTCATATTAAATCTGGACTCAGCTTGTTGCTTTAAAAGCCTAGATCCTGAACCAATATCCAACTCTGTTCCCTGTCCTTTTAAAACAATGCAACAATTTAAGATCACTTACACTCACTGATTCTCAGTTTGGGTTCTGCTAGGGCCACTCAACTCTTGACCTCATTATAACCTTGGTCCAAACATAGGCAAAGGACCTAATTCCAGGGATGAGGCAAGATTGAATATCTTTGCTATAAAGGCTGGATTTGACCCAGCAGGAATCAGGTAGAAAACTCTGCACTGCTTGGAGTTCACCTGGCATAATAAGAAAACAGTTGTGTTTTTTGGAGGTCCGTCATCTCAGTAATGGGATATCTCTGCAGGAGTTCCTCACAGTAGAGTTCCAGGCCCAACTATCATCCTCTGCATCATGAATGACCTTCCCTCCATCATAATGTCAAAAATAGGGATGTTTGCTGATGATTACACAATGTTCAGCAATGTTCATGACTCCTCAGATACTCAAGCAGCCCATATCTAAGTGCAGCAAGACTTGGACAATATTCAGGCTTGGACTGACAAGTGGAAAAAACCATTTGTGCCACACAAGTGGCAGTCAGTGACCATTCCCAACAGGAGAGAATCTAGCCATCACCCCTTGGCATTCAATGGTATAGCAATCATTGAATGCCCTATTATTACTTCCTTGAAATAAAATTGACCAGTCATTGAATTGGACCAGCTACATGTATATACATAGAATCCCTACAGTGTGGAAACAGGCCCTTTGGCCCAACAAGTCCACACTGTCCCACCCAATCTACACATCCTGGAACACTACGGGCAATTTACCATCGCCAATAAACCTAGCCTGCACATCTTTGGATTGTGGAAGGAAACTAGAGCACCCAGAGGAAACCCACGCAGACATGGGGAAAATGTGCAAGCTCCACACAGACAGTCGCCTGAGAGTAGAATTGAACCTGGGTCCCTGGTACTATGAGGCAGCAGTGCTAACGAGTCAGCCACCGTGCCACCCCTATATTGTAGATATAGAAGTAGTTCAGAGGCTAGGAATTCTATTGGGCTCATGTCTACCCATTTCCTGTCCACCATCCACATGTAAAAAGTCAGGAGTGTGATGGAATATACCCTACTTGCCTGGATGAGTGCAGTTCTAATGAAACTCAAGAAGATAAACACCATTCAGGACAAAGCAATCCTCTGAACAGGCACCTCATCACACAATTTCCAACATCCAATTCCTCCACTGCTAACGCTCAGTAGCAGCAGCATCTACAAAATGCACTGCAGCAACTCACCAAGGCATCGTACAGCTCCTTCCGCAATTTCTACCATCTCAAAGGATAATGGGAACACTTGCATGGGAACACCACCACCTACAGATCCCCTCCTGACTTGGAACTACATTGCTGTTTCCTCACTGTTATCAGAACAAGATCCTGAAGCTCCCTCCATAACAGAAGTGTGGTTGTAACTATGCCACAAGGACGCCAGCAGTTAAAGAAGGTAGCTCACTCTCAAGGGCAGTTAAGAATGAGTGGTAAATGAAGGCTTAGCCAGTGATGTCCACAAACTGTGACTGAATTAAAAATATATATATGCATGGTAGCCTCAGAATTGAACACAGGACAACAAGACTGCACAGAAACTGAAACACCATTCTGGCCAGCACACTGCTACATACATCACAATTAGGAGTGGCTTTTCAGTAAGACAATATCTAGTTTGTTTGCTAGGTAGCTTTGGTTTGTGATTTTCTGATGAATGGAAATGAAGAAGGCAGCTGTGGGAAACATAACTCCAGGATGCACACCAGGTACAAGGTCACAATGATTTCTTAATTTAAGGGCTTTCCTCATTTGCCTTTGGGTGGCATTTTTGTCATAGCTATGTGAGTTGTTGTCCTGTGACTTCTACAAAATAAAAATAAATCAATGCTTTTTAGAATAAGAGAGACCTAAATATTGCCTAATTCTATTGGTAGGAGTTGCCATAAGGGCAGGAAGTAAACTAACTGATAAAATTGTAGGTGGATACTGCACGTTTCCTGTTTTCTTTCTCCTCCATTTATTCTTTTGCCAAAAACCAGTCTGGACTGGCTATAGAATTAAGTGCAGTTCAGGCCTGCAAATATGTTTCAAAACTCAGCCTTTGCTTTTATTTTCAGTCAGATTTAAAAAGATGTATGTCCCGTGAGTGACATCTGTTATTCTTCTGAAAAGCAAATACGTTGTTAATTAGAATAGAAATCTGTACAAATCTATGATTGTTAGTTTGTAGGGTGGTACCATATACACATTGTTCAGTGACATACAACTTTAAAGCTTCCAAACTCCCCTGACCTCTTCAATACTGAGTGACCTTTGTGTTGGACTGAGGCCAATCACAGAAAGATTTGAGCTGCCCATTTTCCGGTTAAAGGTAATGCAAGCACATTTTACACCAGGCTATATCTCACTGTAATTGCCATATTTCAAGAAATATTGTCAAGATAAACCATGCTTTCTTTCTGTTCCCTATTCCTTTACATACCTCCTAACCCTTTGTATTGTTTTCCGCACACGGGCTACATTCAGAGAACAGATAATGCAATGTTGCAGGCTTCCTTCATTGCTGAAACCAGCAAGTGAGCAGAAAATTTGGGAGACATGTGAGAACGTTTGTGGGAAGATTAACGCGTCACGGGGACTGTATACAGGTTGCATTTTTGTTAACCCTGTATTATGCTTACCAGCTATAGAGATAGAATGCAGCCTCCTTCTCTCACAGTGAGGAAAAACTACTTGTTTGACAGGGATTATGGATTCATTAATTAACAGGTAAACCTCAAATTGTACTGAGTCAAACTGAACCAAAGTTTGGCATCAACGGATTTAATGGCCACTATTATATTAGTGGAGGGTGGTGGGGATGTATGAATAATTATCTTAATTTAGCTCTGATGCAATCTTTGGTCTAATGATGAACATCATGATTGAGGTGATATTAAGGAATGGAGTGAGAATTGTCTGTAAAAGGGGAATTTGATGGGTGGGGGAATTAAGTGTGAAGTAGACGAGTTGATCTTCTGTGCATGCAAGGAATATAGGTTTTATAAGTAGACGAAACACATGAAATCTAAAACTGTTAGCACAGGAGGGGACAGCTATGTGTTATTCCTGGAAGTCGTGGGAGTTTCCAGCACCAGATGTTGACTTAGGCTAACATGTCTGCGGGAATTGTTAACGGATCATGTTGTTCCAGTTCAGAATTACTAGATTTCAGAAGGATGCTGAGGCAGTCTGACATATCGTGGAAAGGGAGAGAGAGAGTCACATTTCGGGGTGAACATTTCAGAGGATGGCCACACCGCACCATGAGTGAAGCAAATTGTTGAGCTAGAAAGGTGCATCGCTAACTGGGAGGCAGGGGAAAAGAAAGGGGCAGGAAGGAAAGCAAATCAGACAAATTTGTAGGCTCCTGTGGGGAAAGATGACCCAGCAAAGGCAGCAAATACATTTCAGAGGCATTTCTGAGGTGAAGGATGTCAAAGACTCACAACTCTTTAAGTGCTGAAGTTCATCTCCATCTCAGTCCAAAATGATGGCTCCATTATCCTGAGACTATGCTCCAATGTTTTAGATTCCTTAGCTAGGTAATCAACGCTGTCATACACCTTCAGCCTAGGTTTTGATGAAATAATTTCTTATTCTTCTCATCTTAAGGCTGCACTAGTCTCTCATCAAAGGATAAACTTCTCATCTAAGGGAGAAATCCAGTGAACATTCCTTGTGCTGCCTCCACTGCAAGTAAACCCTTCCTTAAACTTGGAGACCAAAATTGCACACAGTACTCCAGATGTGGTCTGGCCAATATCATGTACAATTGTAGCAAGACTTTTTTATCCTTCTGCTGCAATTCCCTTGCAATAAAGACGAGTATTTGCCTTCCTAATTGAATGCAGTACCCTGTATTAGCATTTTGTGTTCCTTGTACGAGTCCATCTGTGTCCCTCTGAACAACAACATTTTGAAATCTTATACCTAAAAAAATTTGACCTTTGTGCTCTCACTACCAAAGTGAAGAAACTTATATTACCACACATCATACTCCATCTGCCACTGACTGCTATTCATTTAACCTGCCTGTATCTCTTTGCAGCCTTTTTGTGTCCTCAGGGTTTGTCTTTCCATCTAGCTTTATATTGTCAGTAAACATTATTCTCTGTCTCTTGGTCTAAGTCATTAATATAGATTGCAAGTAGTTGAGACTCCAGCTCTGATCATTGTGAACTTAAAGTACCCTGTTTGAGATAACTCTTTGCTTCCTGTCCGTTAACCAGTCTGTCCATGATAATCCATCGCGCCCGACTCCATGAGCCCATGTCTTGTGTGTTAACCTTTTGTGTGGCATCTTATTGAAGGCCAGTTGGAAATTCAAGAACGCTACAAGGTTAGAGAAATCAATGCATTGTTAAAGGTATCTTGCTGTGTAGACAAATTCCACTTTATTGGACATTGGCGCGAGTTCTAGACTTGATGAGAATTATTCCTCAGTGATGGATTGGTCCTGAAAAGGAAGAATTCAAATGTAAAACAAAATTATTTAATAGAGAAATGATTTGGCATTTAAAAAGGTGCGGACTGGGAACATAAAAATCAGCTAATGGTGATCATAGAAGTACATGAGGATAATATTCATGCAGAAAACAATTTAATGAAACGAATATGGAGTAGAAGATTAAAATTAAATTGATTAATTATAAGATGGACATAGAGTAAAGACAGAGGACATGTTAGACAGAAACGCTGTGCTGCCAATGCTTACAGTGTAGGAAATAAATTGGGGGGACTGGAAGCAATTATTTTACAGGAAGATCTGTACTTAATAACATTAACATAAACTTGGCTGCGGACTAGAGAAGACTGGAAAATAACAGGTCGAGGTGTAGCAGCCAACAGTTCCCAGTTTAGGCACTGTCAGGCACAACTTACTCTCAAATTACACTAAATTTCTCAGAGAATATTTCCTCATGTTTCTGTTCAAGCTCATTTGCAAATTACTGAATGTAAAATTCAGCATAATTGCAATTAAGAGGTATTTCTTGATATGTTAAGGTCATAACCTTTATTTGATTAGTTGAATCAGCTTTTATTAACACAGCTGAAAGTGAATTTATCGCAAAAATGAAGCATTTTTAATCAGTCCACCACCAGTGATTAACCTAAATTTAAATAAATAAATGATTTACGTGTTACGTTGATGTATATTAATCAGTTCCTTCAGAAATAAAGAAAAAATAATATTTAAAATCTTTTATATTGTCCTCATTACCACACTTGCTCCAAAAAAGGTTAATTTTAAGAGTCTCCTTGAAATCCCATGAATGGGCACAATTAGCAAAAGATCACCACGGCTAGTAACTTGCTCTGACAGCATGGGCTATGTTGAGACTGGAGCCTGTTTCCAGTGAGATGCTTTTGCGAAAGCTTTGCAAAAGTTCATGGCAACTTGATTAGCATTCAGGGCATGTGAAGTTCCTTGATCTATTACGCTGTTTGACCATGTCTAGGTGAATTGTGCTTAAAAAAAAATCCCAGCAAAACCTAGCAGAAATGAATTAAGGTAAATGAGTGGAAGAGATGTCTTTAATTTGAATGGGATATGTAGAAATAACATAACTATTGCTTTGGAAGGTTTTACCTGTCACTAATTGATTGGGCCAATGAAGAAATGACAATGGAATTCCTAAAATGTGTGTTGATCCCCATCCTAATGCAGAGTATCAGTAGTCCTAGAGTGGAGCACTGTTCAAGCAGGTTATGGATATTGAAATAGATGAGTTAGATGGCCTCCTGTGGATGGACCCCTTGGAAGTAATTTCCACAGTTTAATGATCTTCAAAATAAAAACCGGAGAAGGGGGAAACAGAATCCTTCCTAAAACTATAATACCAGATTGTATTCAACTATGTCTTGGAAGAATAAGAAACAAACTAGCTGACATGAAGAGGCAGGAGAAAATGATGTATAGAATTGAGGAGCATTTAAAAATAGAGACCCTACAGACACAAACACTTTCCATTGAAAAGGAAAGCAATTGACTAGTACTGTTAAGATGCCATAGATAAATAAAAGTATTTGCACCAATTAAAATTCTAGATGATTTTAGGAAGAATAATCAAAAGTGTTAAGAATATGGTAAAGTATGAAATGGATAACAGGATGAGGAAAATTAGGTGATACATTGAAAATATATCAAAACTGAACTATTTCACAAATGTATTAGTCTAAGGAATTGTTAAAGGTAAGATGACTACCTGAGATCAAAAGGATTCTCGGCTTGCGGGTGATGATCAAAAATGGCACAGAGTTTAAGAAGTATTTTACTTCAAGGTGTACAAGAAAGGACATTGAAACGCAGATGCATCCTGAACTAGTAGACAATGGAGCTAGCAATTTTACGGCAATAAAAGCAAAGAATTAGAGAACTTAGTTAGATAAGAGAAATACACTGCATATAGTGTGTTTGTGTGGTCTGTAAGAAAACTTTTGAAGTGTCACTACAGAGCAATATGAGGCAAAATGATAAAGAAAGTGATTAGATGGAGAATAACAAAATGGTTCAAAAATGGATTCCTCTAACCAGATCACAATCACCAGAGCCTATTTTCATGGGTCCTTGTCTTTTTACTTCCCTCACCTCTTTCCACCAATGCAAGGCTCTGGGCCCTGGCAACATTGTAGCAACAGTGCTGAAGACTTGTGCCCCAGACCTTGCCACTCCCATAGCCAAGCTGCTTAAGTGCTATTACAACACTGGTATGTAACCCATTATTTCCCAGTTATAACCTGTATATAAAAAGCAAGACAAATCCGACCTGGTCAATCAATCATTTCTCAATCATCAGTAAAGTGATTTTAATTATCATCAACGGTGCTGTTATGCAGCACATGTTTGACAGCAATTTGCTCACTGATGCTCAATCTAGATTTCGGCAGGGCCTCCTGACTGTAATACAGCCTTGATCCAAGTATGGAGAAATGTTCAGTACCATCATGACTCCTCAGTGACAAAGCTGCCTGTGTCCACAAGCAGTAGTAGCTGGGCAACTGACTAGTTTGGCCTGATCACTGGCAAAGAACATTCACACTACAAAACTGGCAGGCAATGACCACCTCCAACAAGAGAGAATCTAACCGCCTCCCCTTGACATTCACTGAATTTCCCACTACCAATATTCTGACAGCAGTGGCGGGGGATGGTGGGAAAGGTGTGGAATACCATTGATAATAAACTGAACTCAACCAACCAAGTCAATATTGTGGCTGCAAGAGCAGGCCAGAGACTGGGAATTCTCCAGTGGGTAGCTGACTCCTCAAAACTAGTCCACATCCATAAGTCACAAGTGAGGAGTGTGATGGAATACTCCCCATTGGCCTGGATAGTGCAACTCCAACAACACTCAAGAAGCTCAACTCCATCCAGAGCAAAGCTGTCCACTATATTGATACCACAGCCACAAACATCCACTCCATCCAACAACCAATGTTCAGTAGAAGCAGTGTGTACCAAATACAAGGTGCACTGCAACAATTCACAAAAGTTCCTTTTTTTTGGCTTTTTTTTGTTTCTTCAGTCACACAGAGAGAAGAAAAAGAAGATGCCTTCAGTTTGCCGCTCTGGAATTTTCTGGCCACACTGTTCTCACAAGTCTGTAGCAAACTAGCTTGAAAAATCCAAGGGCTGTCATCAGGCAGTCTTCCCAATCTTCAAAAACTCATGGTGTCTTCTGACTCGATAATGCATCAAACTCACTGCCCTAAAAGTAATGTAGTTCTGAACAGCTACAAATGTGCACCTCTTGACTTTTCAGGTTGCAAAACTCTCTGGGTACTTTAGTTATATTTCAGTGTCCAGCTTCCATTCTAGGTTATGGTCTAGAAGAAAAAATATGTGGTCCCTTACACTGTTATTTCAGTGACATTGGGTTAAAATCCTGGAACTTCCTGCCTAACAGCTTCTTGGGTGCACTTATACCGCATGGACTACAGAAGTTCAAGGAGCTCACCATCAGCATTTCAAAGACAATTAGAGATGGTCAATTAATGTTGGCCTCACCAGCAATGCCCACATCCCATTAATGATTTTTAAAAATCCCAGAACATTCCCATCTTAAATGGGCGAAGGGAGGAAGATTCTCCCTCTGGCTCACAGACTACTTGAGACTCCATCTAATCTCTCTGGTTTTACTCAGGCAAATGCCAGGGAGAATGCATGTCAGTCAGACTGAGGCACAATCTCCCTGATTCGATTACAAAAGGCTTTACACTTCTCCTTATTGTAACCGATAACATTAATCGACACCAATCACCAAATAGATCATTTTGGGAGTCGAGACACTGCATGCCCTGTCTATGTTGAGCCATGTATTAATCACATGGTCGCTGGCCAATCCCATTGGGGTTCACTTGGATACATTGTACCAGTTGTAACCAATGCCATGCAGTCTTTAGGATTTTACTGGCACCACCTATTTTACCAGACTTGTAGTGTGACGGCTCCCCAGGGATCAGCTGACCACTGTCCTGTTTTCCCAGGTACACTTAACTCCCTCATGGGAAAATATTGGGCTTGAGGATTTCAGATACCTCAATCTAATGGCCAACTGAGATGTACAGGCTACCATCCTTGACAACTCAAAGGCTGGCCTTTATGTATGGTGATAGACAGGGACCTGTTGGAAAGGTGAAGTGGAGTCTGAACCATTCTCAGCTAACTTTCTAGAACAGACCAGTGAGCGGTGATCATGAATTCAGTAAGTTTTCTGTTCACCCTCTCCTAGAACCATTCCTGAGGTCAATGTGACTGATGCTCAAACAAAGAAGCACATGAATCTCTCTGGCCTTTTGAGTTTTGTATTTACCACAGAGATGTGACAGATCCCATATCTTTAAACTTTCAGAATTTTGTTAATGAGGGGAGAAAGGGAGTGTTGAGCCCTTTTAGTTTTGGTCTCTTGGTATCCCTGATTTCCATCAGCACTGTTGGTTGTACCCCTATCTGCCAGGCCCTCCGCTCTGAGAGTCTCTCTGAAAGATAGTTTTGGAGAGGATTTCTTCTGGCTCCTAATGTGACACTGCCCTAAAAGCCTGGAGCACAGGAAGTAACATCAACTAAGTGAAATGCAGAGTGCTTCCAGCTGAGTTATTCAAATATCTTATTATATTAATCAGCATGACTCATTGTAAAAATAAATTACAGAGGGATGCCATCATTTTGTCTGGTGACTCAGTCGGAATTTGTGGGGTGTAGGAGTCTTGAAGATGCAATGGGGTAGCATTGGCCCAAAGCCAGGGGCTAGATTTTAACTGTTTCAATCGTCGAATGTCAGTTTCAGCATCTTCACACATTTACAATTATGAAACGTCAAATTACATGGAATGATATTGAAATAAATGAGGTAATGTCTCTTTTAACCTAATGGATAATGAATTCATAATGGACACATTAAGAGTTGCTCAATAATGTTAATAACAGCTACTTGCACACAGCATACATGTTTGATATTTTCTGATTTTGATGCCCAACACGACAATTGCTTTTGATTAGCTTTGTTATTTCTAAGCTGTAATTCTCATGGTTCACTGCATTAAAGTTGAAAGGTAATTCTGTTCAGTTTAACCATGCCGTTTTCTCCTTTTTTAAGTCATGTGATATTCTAAAGAATATGGCTATCAGTATGAAATCCTACTACACTGGAATAAGTGATGTTGAACAGAAGAATGAAACACCATTCAGCCCATTGAGAAGTTGGACACAATCTTCCTAGCCCTGAGTGAAATGGGCCATGGTAGAAAGGTGCAAAATCATGTGAGATTGACAGTGAGAATCTTCTTAACATCAAGATCAAAAAAGTCCCATTTCCAACTAAGAATGGCAAAATGAGATTCTCACTGGTGAGCAGCAAGAGGCCTATAAACATACATTGACATCTCATTATTACTTCATCTTGCTTCACTAAAATGCAGTTTCATGTTCCTAACCTGACAGAAAGATACCAAGAATTCTTGTCTCTTGTGTCAGATTGGTTACCTGATAATTCCAGTTTTCCACTTGTTCCTCCAGATCGCCATCTCGGACAACAAATGCCAAGGTCTCAGGGCACGCTCCTTGGGCAGTGCCACACTCACCTCACATCTACAGATATTGGCATTCGAAATGTGCCTTACTGCTCCCTTGTGGCACATTTCTGACCCACTTACAGCATAGTTCTGCACTGCAATGCCGCGATTTGGAGCTCAATGCTGCAACGACACTTTGTGCAAATTTTTCAAAGTCTAAGGGGAATAGCCCTCAGTTAGATCAAGGGAGACACCCTTCAGGTAGGTGGTCCCAGCACAGTAACTCAATGGCAGCATCAGATATCAGTCCAAGGACTTGGGCACAGTCAGCTGACTTCTGTTTGCAGCAGTTTGCAGTTGGGAGTCTGTATCTCTACAGTCCGGGGAATGGGCCTCAGACAGCCCTGTGGGTCCAGTGTGTACAGTCCAGCTAGTCACAGGAATACAGTCAGGGAGCCGTACATACCTAGGTCAGGAGTTTGCTCATTGGTTAGGACTGTCCGGTTGAGTCTGGCAAGGTATTGGGCTACAGTCAGCCTTGTGAGTCTGTCCGTGAGAGGTCATATGGGGGTGATCAGGAACCACCATTCCGGAAGGCAAGCTTGGGAATTCAGTTCTGGGTATTGGAGACATAATGTAGGCGGGGATTATAATTGTGAAAGGGACATAAGAGGTGAGGGAGATATTGCAGCATTGAAAGAAATGGGGTTATACTCAGGGGAGGGACATTGACCGTCAACGTCACCCTTGCCTCCGTGAGCAGAAAGTACACAACTATATCTGACATGTTTATTCAACATGGAGTTGTATGAAGTGGATGGATTCCAATTTAAATAAAAGGGTTAGGTGGTAACATGAACAAGTTCAAAGCCTATGGTGTTGATGGGGAGAGCTACCAATAAGGGAAGACATTTGAGAGTTTCACCATGGGTAAGAGGCTGAGCTTGAGACATACCGAGTGAGATCTAAGCATTGTTTCCCTCCAATGTGCTGTAAGGAACACATGTGTATTTTAGGTATTAACCTCTAGTGTGCAGGCAACTCCTTGCCCCAAGCACTCTTCTCAACAAACAATCCCACTATGATGCACAACGAATGTCTTGCAGCCTGGAAAGATCGAATCTAGTTGCCAACATAGCTGTCACCATCCAAATTCCCATAGCCTGCACATGGTGCAGGAGGTGCTCACTTCACACTTTGGACCAGATAACATTGTGTCGTGTTAAGGATGATGGTTTGTACTTTCATGACTATAGTTGCAAAGAGACAGATCTTCGCTTCTACAGCTGATGATGAAAAGCGCACATATATTTACAAATGTGAGAACATATTTGCAATGAAGTATCACCCATTCCACCTTTGTGCCAACAGAAAATGCTCTTTCTTTTCCTTCTCAGTGCAGTTCTAGAGTCTGCAGCTGAGGCCAGAGGTGCCCGAGGTACATTGGAGCTATTAGCCTGGAGTTTTGGTCATGTGATTCTGGGAGCATATGTCTCTAAAGGGTCCAGACATTCCGAGTATGTCCTGCCCCTAAGGGTGGTGAACCCTCTTTGGCTTGAACTCCTACAGGGCTGATGGGGGCAGACAGGGTGGAGTTGGAAGGCCTGGCCACTTCTGGAGTGCACTGAGAAAAGGTTTCTGTAGAGACTGCATGTGATTCATCCTCTGGCAGGGTGCCCACTGGCATGGCCCCATTTCCTGTGAGGGTGGGGCACCTGGCAATAAAGTCAAGGTTCCTCAAGTCCCTCTCAGCTTATTGTTTGCGCTGGGTGCCAATGGCTATGGCAATATGTGCACAGGTCTATGCACATATCCAGGAGACTCTGAAAGTGCTCAATGAAAAATAACACCAGACGAGGGGAAAAAAAAAATTCAGCAGGTCAGGCCAGAGAAAGAATTCCTCTCTCCACAGATGCTGCCAGACCTGCTGAGTTTCCCTAGCATTTTCACTGTTTTCTTTTATTTCAGGTTTCCAACATATGCAATATTGTGACTTTATTGGAGGGCGCTGGGCCTGGCACTCCATAACAACCAGCAACCTGTCCATGGAGGCAGAGAGGCAGCATGCCCTAGCCAGCAGGGTTTAAACGCATTGGTGCAGTTCTGTATCAGTTTTGTGTCAGTTTGTCCAGCACCTGACCCTCCCTGTGCATGTGGATAAAGCCCCTGATTGCCTGACACTATAGGGTCGTCTCCTGCCTAGGCCCGAACATGTTCCAGGTCTCCAACAGTCTACTGAGTGCCAGTGACCTGGGGTCTTTCTTCTTGGATTGGTTCCAGAGTTGCCTGTTCATGCATCTAATCAATCCCTCCCTTTGCCTCATCCAGGGGGTAAATTTGGCAAAAATGACACAGCACAGTGTATCACATGCATTTTATGGGAGGCAAATTATTTCTGGGAATTTTCAGTCCATTCTCTCCTCTGATACCTGACTCTATCCCATCCACATAATCAGAATGAGTTCACCCTCCCTGAGCCAAATGAATTTCTGCAACATCTGTCTAATTTTACAATGATTCACTCCAGGAAAGATTGATCCTCATGTGGGCCCTGAGCTCAGGATTTGTACATCTGGTCATCTTTGATTGTACTTAACTTTGTAGCTAAGTCAGCCTGCCTAACGTATTTTTAAAGCCGTTGACAGAGCAACATATTATTGCTTTAATTTGATTAATCAACTTAAGAAACAATGACCACCCCTTTATGTAGCATCATTCATGACCTTAGTAAGTCCCAAAGCAAACTGGGAGAATATCCATTACAGACCTGAAATGTTTAGCAGTTACTTGTGTTAACAAAGTATCACGTTTTGTTGTGTTAGACATGCATAATATTGTTAGAATGTTCTCTGATGTCAAATGTTATACATTGAGGCTTGTACAAACACCCAAATGATTCTTCATGTTGGATATTGAAACATTCCAGATCTCTGCTCTAAGTCAAGAATGTTACAGATTGGGTCACTTGTTTTGTAAATACAATTCAGAATTAAATTGTAAGTTGTTCTGATCAAGATTTTTACTCACATGCTATTGGCCGATCTCTTCTTATGCATTGGCATGATGGTCATTTTTCACTGAATCAATAATATTTTCACTTCCTTATAGATTTGTTCAGTGACAATGTGGAAAGCTGGACTTTCAGAGAACATACATTAGTTTCTAATGAGTTGTAGCCTGATAAGCTATGCTACTATAAGTGTATCACAGCATTGTATGGCAGGCAAATTATTTCTATGATCCAGCTCTTGATGCCTTTTAACTTATGCTACATGTCCTAGTGGCATTTAAACTTTTTTTGTTTATTTCCAAGCATCCTGTTCTTCACAAAAACTGCTGAGTGAAAATTAATTTGCCTTTGTTAAAGAGTCCACTTGAAAAATTCCAACTGCATTCAAAAAACAATATCCAGTTGCTTGCCATGTTCCATGACTAAAACGATGCTCTGCAACGTCATTTGTGTTTCACCAATATGATCTGGCCAGAGGACGAATTCACTAATAAAAATAGAAAATTCTGGAAATGCTCAGCAAGGCCTGGTAGTGTCTGTAGAGAGAGGGAAAGAGGGTTGATGTCTTGGTTCAATGGTCTATCATCAAAACACAGTGCATGACACTGTTTTGCCAAGGGGCCACTAGAGGTCAGTGTTTTTGGAACGCTCAGTCTGGGTTTACAATCCCACCTACTCAGAATGGGGGAGTTCCAGGAAATGAGTCTGGTGCGGAACATGGAGAAAAGTGTGCAGAACCTGAGGCAAGTGGATGTGGGAGGGACAGAAAGGAATTGCTAACTCCCCAGGATTGAGAGACAGATCCCACGGACACAGAGTCACCAGAATAAAGAAAAAGCCATTCAAAGGTAGTAAGAACTGCAGATGCTGGAGTCAGAGATAACACAGTGTGGATCTGGAGGAACACAGCAGAGGAGCAGGAAAGCTGACGTTTTGGGTTGGGACCCTTCTTCAGAAAAACCCATACTGATCATACTGGACCTCCATTGGAAAGCCTATGAGAAGAAACAGACCTATTTGTGCAGTTTGCATGCTTTCCTGGTTTTTCCTTCTGAGCATAATGCTACTTTTTTTTAAACATGTTTTGTGTGTTTTTGTCTATCATCATACAAGGGAAAGGAGGTTTCTTGACCAACAGTTTCTAATTTGTGTGGGAACCACATGAGTACATCCACTTCGAGTATGTCCAGAGTTGGCAAAATTGAAGAAGAAGTGTACCGACAAAAGAGACCAAACAAAAAAAAAACGCAAAGTGGTTAACAACACAGAAAAACATAAGAGTTGAGCAGATTTGCAGGAGCTGTCAGATGTGTGGTCGCGCTGTAAATTGCAGACACTAGACACTGGTAAATGCAACATGTGACACAGTGAAGTTACTTAAAACGCCAACCAGATCTCCCCATTTCAAATCGTGGCTGTGCCACGTGTGGACTTCATGGCGAATTCAGGGTCATGTATGGACTTTGTCATGAGTGTAACATTCCACTTCCAATTGCCAACACATGAAGTGCTGGAGTCCTGTAGGAAGGAGACATGAGGTTAATCCCTCAGGTGTGGTTTCTGAGGAGTGACTGGATAGAATTGAGTTGTTCATACAGGATGACGTGCAGATACAGAAGTAGAGGTGAAATGTCTGGATTCAATTAAGAAAGACTTGGATGATCTAATTGGGGTAGTTAGGATCACTTTTGATGTATGAATTATGTTGAGCCAGATGGTCTTCTTTATCTGTAATTACCTTTTGAACTTATGGATAACATGTGGGAACTTGGTAGAAAGTTTACTAGCACATTTTTATGTTTTCATTAATGATATGCAAGCATTGGTTAATCATCTTTAATTCACCTTGAGAAGGCAATGGTGATCTACCTTCTTGAATTGCTGCAGTCCATTTGACGTAGGAAGACCCACAATGCTGTTCGGAAGGGAACTCCAAGGTTTTGACGCAGAGGCACTGAAGGAATGGTGATATATTTCCAAGTCAGGATGATAAGTGGCTTGGAAGGGAACTTGCAGGTGGGGGCTCTTCCCATGTCTCTGCTGCTCTTGTCCTTCTAGATGGAAAAGGTGATGGGTCATGACAGTGCTTTCAAAAGAGCACTGGTGAGTTGCTGCGGTGCATCTTGTAGATAATACATGCTACTGCCACTGTCTGTCAATGGGGGAAGAAATTAGTGTTGCAGCCAATGGAAATGGTGGTGACCAAGTGACCTGCTTCGTCCTGGATTATGTTGAACTTCTCAGGTATTGTTGGAACTGCACTCATCCCAATAATTGGAGAGTTATCTGTTGCATTCCAGATTAGTGCCTTGTAGATGGTGTAGAGGATATTTGGAGTCAAGAAGTGCATTATTAGTTGGAAATTTGCAGCCTAGCCTCTAAAAAGTTTGTTGTAATTGCATTATTAATGTGGCTAGTCTAATTCAGTTTCTCGTCAATGGTGGAACCCAGGAAGCTGATAGAGTGAATGATAATGCCATTAATCATTAAGGAATGATGATCAGATTCCCTTTTGTTGGAGATGGTCATCGCTGGCACCTGTATGGTACAAATATTACTTTTATTTATCATTTCAAGTCTGACTGTTGCCCAAGTCTTCTGAATATGGACACGGGTTGCTTCAGTATCTAAGGAGTTTTGAATAGTATTAAATTGTGCAATTATCTCTGCGAACATCCCCATTTCTGACCTTATGATGAAGGGAAGGCTTTGATGAAGTAGTTGAAGATGGTTGTGCCTAGGACATGACTCTGGGGAGCTCTTGCAGAGATGTTCTGTGACTGAAGTAATTGACCTCCAACAACTATAACCATCTTCCTCTGTGCCAGAAACAACTCTAGCCAGCGGAGTATTTTCTCTCTGATTCATTGTCAAATGCTGCCTGATGTCAAGAATAGTCATTCTCATCCCATCTCTCAGTTTTTGTCAATTGGAGCAAGATTATAATGAGGTCAGGAGTCGAGTGGCCCTGACGGAACTCAGACTGGGAATTGTATACATGTAACAGCTGGAGTAGACAGTATCATTCCCTTGCCTGCGACCCAGAATGTTGCAGGCTCAAGACATGCTTCAGAGACAATGAGCTCAGGGCCAATGCTTCAGTGCTGCACTGAGGGAATGCTGCACCGTCGAGGTGCCATTTTTCAAGATGGGGTACTACATCCATGTGCCTTCTGCTCTGTTATGACAACACAAAAATCCCATGTCACTGTTTGAAGAAAAGCAAATACATTTAACATCAAAACAGAAATTGCTGGAGAAACCTTGTAGGGGGAAAGCAAAGTTAACGTTTCAAGTCTGGTGACTCTTCATCAGTATTTACCCTTTCATTCTGTTAACATGTACACAATATACCACTTTTCCATTGTACTTTTGGTGGCCAAGTTTGAAGAAAATGGAAAAGAAGTCAGTCATTTCATTCTGGTTTCTCCTGACTTGGAACCCATGCACTTACAAGAACTGGGTAGAACTTCATCTCAGACGCTCCCCTGAAGTTTGGGGTTTTTAAACAGCTTAACTGCATTAAACACATCAGCAGGATGACAATGCATTGAAACACTGCAACATTTTGTTACTTTTAGTGTATCCACTGACAGTCATGAGCAATGCCAAAGGTGAATAGCGGGCGGGGTACAAAAAGCGAACGTCACCAGTGAAAAATTGAATGGAAACAAGTGGTAAATTTTCTCAGCACACTGAATTTGTTTCTTTACGCAGTATGATTTTCTTTCTGCTGGTACATCTGTGGGAAATGATATTATGGGATTTGTTTTTAAATGTGCAGGCGTTTCTTTGACCTATATACGAGAGCAGTGCAGGTTGATGTCACTTTTAGTTTATTGTCTCTCTGCAGTTCCTAAAGACCATATTTCAAAGTGATTTTGATTATTTACTTCCTCTTTCTTTTATTATGTCTTGCAATTTATCATGAAACTGCCCTGAAACCATTGGTAACTGAAAACAAACACACCTCTGACCTTTTCTTGAACCTACCTCATTTTACATACTGAAGCAAAGTGAAACAAATACTCTCTAGGTAAGGAATGTAGAGCTACAGATTAAAGTTACAGCAACATAAAGCATGAAAGTAATTCAATGTGATTTTTTTTATTTAGCTTGAGTTCAGACTCATTTTGATTTTTGTTGGAAATATGTCTGCTTTGCAACTGGGTCACTTCCATTTTGAATCATGGACAATAATTCTGGGAAACAGGAATTGCTAATTTGCTCAATTGACTAATCTTCACCAGTGAACCCATTCACATTTAACAATTTTTTTTATTCATTCACGGGATGTGGTGATCACTGGCTGGGTTGGCATTTATTGCCCGTTTCTGATTGCCCTGAGGTCAGTTAAGAGTCAACCACTTTTCTGTGGGTCTGGGGTCACATGTAGGCTGGATTAAGTTGGGATGGCAGATTTCCTTTCCTAAACTAGATGGTTTTTACAACGATTGACAGTGGTTGCCATTCAGTTTGCTTTCTATTCCAGGTATTTTTAATTGAATTCATTCATTTCGCACAGTGAGATTTGAAGCCATGTCCCCAGAATATTAACTTGGAATCCTGGATTAACAGTCCAGCAACCTCACCAAATGTCCCCACATCTTCACGCATTCCAATAAGAGTCACTAGATTTTTAAAAAAAAACAAATCCTACTGGGGCATATTTGTTGCGAGCAATTCCAATGTTTATTGCTTATCTCCAGCAGTTCTGTGAAGGTAGTGGTGGTGTTGGGACTCTTGGTTAAACTGCTGTTGCATGTTGAAGATGCTTAAACCACCTTTCCCCCCCGTGATCCCATTCCAATACTTCACATCTAGTGCAAGCCCAGAGTGAAAGTTGTGGTGTCTGAGGGTGGGCATTCAAACAGCAGGGGCGCAGGTACAGAAAGAAAACAGCTAAGAGGCTGACAACTTTGCAACTTCGGTTGATGTCAGTGACTGGGCCTCAGAGCTCACTGCGTTAAGCCATGGATATAGACAAAATAAAACACACACGTTTGAAGGGCTCTTGCTGCTAATCGCAAAACTGATGAATTTCAGTCTTCAAGCCAGAGCCGCCATTACTTTCCCAGAGCTCACGGCCCCAATTGCTCTTCCTGTGACCCATAGTTTGGGCACCTTTGTCTCCAACAATCCTGCAGATGTTTGAACCAGTTGCTTAGTCATTTCAGAAGGAAGTAAAGGGTCAACACACATTGATGTAGGGCAGGGGTCACATATTTGCCAGACGTAAAGTGTCCTTCCTTAATGCACATTAATGAATCATTTAAAATTCTGCAACAATCAAACAATCCTTTGGACACTTTTGCTGAAATCATTTTTATTTAGAATTTTCAGATCACTTTTAAAAACTGTAATTTTACAATGGCCTTTGATTTTGCTTTCTTTGGATCACTAATCTAACCCTATGGATTAGTAGGCCCACTATGTACCCATGACATGAGTCTGTCCAACATTAGCAGCAGTAAATCTGGGTTGAACTCCCCCTCAGCTCGAGGGCACTCAGACTAATTGTGGAGTGGTCACTGTTACATTAACTGAGACAAGGGCCCATACCATTGTTCATAGAAACTTTGGCCCAACAAGTCTACACCGACCTTCAGAGCGTCCCACCCAGACCCATCCCCCTATAACCCACCTAATCTATACATCCTGGAACACTATGGGCAATTTAGCATGGCCAATCCATCTAGCCTGAGCATCTTTGGACTGTGGGAGGAAACCAGAGCACCCGGAGGAAACCCACACAGGCACGGGGAGAGTGAGCAAACTCCACACAGACAGTCACCTGAGGGTGGAATCGAACCCGGGTCCCTGGTGCTGTGAGTGCCAACCACTGAGCCACTGTGCCACCTTAGATGTTATTGAACACCTCTGGAGCAGGTGGGACTTGAACCTGGGTCTCCCAACCCAGAGGCAGGGTCTCTACCTCTGCACCACAAGAGGGCTAGGTAAGAATCAGGTGGTAGGTAAGAATGAGAACATAAAAGGTTTTGTACGTTTGCAGCAGCTAAAGGGGATTAATGTATTCTGAATTCAATTGCTTGACCATGGAGAGAGTCTGGAAGCTTCACTTCACCTTGAATCCAGTTCAGGGCTTCATTGCTGACTTACACAACAGCTTTAACATTGGCATGGATCTAATCTTCAGGAGTTCAAATGTTAGCAACACATTGTATGCTTGTATGGCTGGTGGGCCTGGCCCTCATTTTGAAACAATTTGTACCATGTGTCAACTTCTGGCAATTCCATTTTTGCACAAACACTAATTTGAAAACCACGAGTAAAGAAAGGGTGCAACATTTGCCTGAGGGTATAACTTCTGTATTTTGGATGTCTTCAAAGTGCAGGGCATTGGTCTGTAAAAGTAACTATATTTGCAGCCTTTTGCATTCGCTGTGCAGAAATTTCCATGGGCCCCCACTCTCAATGAAAAGAAATGATGTTATTCATAGGCTACAGCTGAAGCTATTTGGATTTAGATAGATCAAGGCATTGGTCCACAACTGGTTACTGACGTGTAGGTCAAGGGTCTCATAATCATGAAGCAGTTAAGTGGACACAGATTATGAGGGCAAATAAATTAAGTCTGTGTCATTGAGAATTCTGAGGACTTTCCTCATACATACCTATAATGTCAGCCAATTACAGATCATCTAATTGGAAGTAACCTATAGTCTACCTAAACAAGGAACCAATTGTAATCCTTAATAATGCTGCTAAAACTAGGCAGAAATTAATTCTCTATGATGATCATTCTTTTCCTGGAGGATTTATTGGCACTGGCACTAACTATTCTTTATGCCAAATTGGAGAAATGCCCTCCAGAATTACTGGCACATTTCAGTTTGAAAAATTACTCCAGAATTACCTTTTCTGTTCTGTTTGCTGTCTGGCAAGTTTGACACAGATCCCCCATGGAGCACCTGCTCTCTGCCCATGAAAGCTTAGATCTGTCCTGCTTTTTGCTCATGATTCAATATTCGGAGGTAAGAGCTTGGCTTGAGGGCACTTTTGGCTTGATGTCCAAAATTGCACATACTTCCCCAAGGTGCATTCTCCATCATGACATCTCACCCATTTTGAAGAAGATTAATGCTTTTGCCTGTATTATTTTTCAACATGGATCTATATCATCCTTGGTTTATGAGTTCAGGAATCAATACAGGAAGTTCTCACTTAATGCTGTTGATTGTCTCCTGGAAAATGCAATTTTTGGGGGAAATGCAGTCCCAATGATATTAGTGGCAGCTACATTCCTAGGGGATGGAGGGGGGAGGCATTTGGAATATATATTTCCAACATTAACAATATCAAACTAAGAAAACACAAAAGAAATCAGCAATTAATTTATCCTACCATGAGAAAGCTAAGAAAAATATTCAGTTTAAGTACACACTGAGCTTTGGAACTCTGTATCACTTTGTAATGGCTGAATGATTGTGGAAGTGGGATTTATTGATGGCTGGGAGAATGACAATTAGGAGGGTTTTGAGAACTTTTTGGAGGGTTATTAGAAAGTTTTTTTGAGGATTAATAGTAGGACCCTCTGCTGCATCCCTTGAAGGGTTCTTTGCAACGGAGATCATGAGAACATGAGAAAATAAGACCTGTAATTTCTTAGATTATCCCTGTTACCCTTTTTAAACAATGGGACAACATTAACTATTCTCCAGTCCTCTGGGACCTCACATGTGCCCAAAGAAGATACAGGCAGGAAAGTGGAGTTGGGACCAGGATAAGATCAGCCATGATCATGTTAAATGGTGGAGTGGGCTCGAAGGGCCTGAACTGCCTGCTCCCCCTCCTAATTCCTACGTTCCTACGTACCCACTAAACTTAATGTCCTAAGGACTGTTTCAGCTACTTTATCATTGGGACTGGTGACTTCCCCACATACAATAAAGGTCTGCAGTTAGCACGTTTTTCTACCTTGCAAACCACCCACAACTAGAGGTAATGGTTCCATGTTTCAACTTTCAACTTAAGATAATCAGGCAAACACATAAACTGTTCTTGAATAAGCACTAAACTAAATTACATACATTCTTCAGTTTGATGTTCAATCAAAGTGAAACTATTTTTACATTGTCTAACAGTAGTCAAAGTTGCTGTTAGCTCACCAAATTCTTATTTTTTTCATGTTTTCAATAATTATCGCTGTTAAGCTAAGAGTGCTGGTGATAACCAATGAATATTTACCTCTTTCAGAGCACTATACAATATCAAATTTCACTTAAAATGTAACTTTTCTCAGCATCCATTCAAACAGAAAGCACTTGATAGTCAAACTGGCTTATTTTTGGCTCACAATGAGAGCATTTTATGCATAAATTAATGAATAATACCTCAAAAAAATCAAGATGACAAAGTCAGTGAAAACAGATAACTGGTTTCTGGCGCAGTTCACAAAATGATGAGGCTCTCTCTGCCCTTCAATTACGTACAAAGTGGTGGGTTTTTAGAAAGACCACTGGAGACGACTGTAGGACAGTGAAAGTTGGGCCTAGCACAAATGAAAAACACAGCTGGTTCCAATATGTCTGAGATCCATCCATAGCTCCAATAGTGCCTGTCTCCTTCCTCACCCAAGACCAGACTCTGGCAATCTTATTATGGGAATGTACAGATTTGAGGTGATGTGCAATGCAACGCACATGCATTCATTGGAGATCGATGTTAACATGAAACAATGTCATGCATGACATTATCCAGGAAGCACTTCCTGTATGGATAGTTGAGTAATTGAAGCTGACAATGTACTGTAGACCAAAGGGAGTGCTGCAATAAGTTTGTTGACATGCTCGCCGAGCCGGTGGGTTTGGATTCAAATGTTTCATCACCCTGCTAACATCGTCAGTGAATCTTCGGTGAAGCGCCGGTGTTCTGTCCTGCTTGTTTTTATATGTGTCAGTTTGCTGGGATGGTTGTATTACTTCCGGTTCTGTTTCTCAATGTTTTGTACACAGGGTCTAATTCAATGTGTTTGTTGATGGAGGTCCAGTTGGAATACCAAGCCTCCAGCTGTCGCAGGGTGGTTGTCGGTTTGTGGGCTACCCTGATACCGAGGGGTCTGAGTAGTCTTGTGGTCATCTCTGAAATGTCCTTGATGTATGGTAGGGTAATTAGTGAATCTGGTTGTGTTGTGTCTTCCTGTTTTGGTCTGTCTTGAAGGTAACAGCGGATTGTTCTTTTTGGGTATCCATTTCTTTGAAGACTCTGTTTAGGTGCTTCAGTTCTGCTTCGCGTAGTTGCGGTTTGCTGCAATGTGTTGTGGCTCATTTAAATAGTGTCCTGATGCAGCTCCATTTGTGGGTGTTGGGGTGGTTGCTGGTGTAATTGAGTATCTGGTCTGTATGTGTGGTCTTTCTATATACCCTAGTCTGGAGTTCCCTGTTGTTTTTGCGTTCTACCATTATGTCCAGGAAGGGTAGTCGGTTGTTGTTCTCTTCTTTCGTGAATTTTATCCTGATGAGGATGTTGTTTATGTGTCGATGGGTTTCTTATAGTTTGTGCGTTTAATAATCATTAAAGTGTCATCTACATATCGGATCCAAAGTTTGCGTTGTAAAGTGGAGAGCGCTCTCCGTTCTAACCTTTGCATTACTGCTTCGGCAATCAGTCCTGATATTGGGGATCCTATTTGTGTTCCATTGATTTGTTTGTATATGTTGTCGTTGAAGGTGAAGTGGGTTGTGAGGCACAGATCTAGTAGTTTCATGGTGGTGTCCTTATTGATATTGTTGCTGTCCTGGGTTGCCTGCCTACTTGATTCGTCCAGCAGTGTGGCAATTGTTTCTTTGGCTAGGTCGATGTTTATGGATGTAAATAGTGCTGTTACACTGAAGGATATCGTCATCTCGTCCTCTTCTATCCTGGTGTCCTTGATGATGTTGAGGAATTCTTGGGATGAGTGGATGGAGTGGGTAGTGTTGTCCACTAAGTATTTCAATTTGTGTCGTAGTTCTTTAGCAACTCCAAGTTGGTGTACCTGGTAGTGAGACAATGGGCCTGAGGGGAACCCCCGGTTTGTATACCTTGGGGAGTCCATAGAATCGGGGTATGTTGGATCCCTCTGGTTTCATTTTTTGGTAGTCTGTCTTGCTGATCTCTCCTGAGTTGTGTAATTTCTTCAGGGTCATCGTAAACCAGTTCCCTAGCTGTGAATGTCGGGTCTATCACCATCTGTTGGTAGGGGTCGGTATCTGGTAGTAATGTGTTAGCTTTCTCCATGTATTGAAGATCACTGTCATGTGTTCTTTGTCAGCTGGTAAGATTACAATAGTCCAGTCTTTCTTGAGTCTTTCTAGGGTTTTCTTCTCTTCTGTGTTGAATGTGTTCCACTTTTCCTTTTTGCTGTCTGATGGTCTGTTGTATTTCTTCCATGAATCCGTTATTCCTTAGTGTCGATAATAGCACAGCCAGGAAGTCAGTCTTTTTGGCATCTCTGTAGTTATAACTCAGTCTGCGTATTGCTGTCTGAAGCATTCGCGCAGGAAGTATAGTTGTTCGTGGGTCACAGTTGGATGCCATTTGTTTCCCATCTGTGGGCCAGTTTGAGGGTGTTGTGCCTGTCGGTGTTTAAAGTTTTCAAGAAGATTTGTACCTCAGGTTGTGGATGAGGTTGTAGGCATGCTTGTTGAACTGGTGGGTTTGGATGCAAACATTTCGTCACCCTGCTAAGTAACATCGTCAGTGCACCTCCAGTGAGCGGTGTTCTGTCCCGCTTGTTATTGAAAGGCCTCGGTGTGCTGGGATAGGTGGTATCTCAGTGCTGCAATCTCAGAGGTATCATCAGTTTATTTAAAATTGAGGTGTTGACGAGCTGGGATGTATGCATAAGATCCTGTTGCACTATATGAAGAGGATCTGGGCAATGTTTATTCCTAAACCAACAACAGTGGAAATGCTTATCTTTTCTTTAACCTCATTTTTGTTTGTTGAGCCTTTCTGTATGAAAATTTATGATCTCATTTGCCTTTAAAACAGCACTGATTATTTTTTAAAAATACGTTGTTGACTATTTAGTATTGTGGTATTTCTGCAGGCACTATATTAACTTTTCCTTACCTTGAAAGTGGCATTTCCATTTGACTCAAAGCTCTGTTTTTACCTCTCACTATGACAATTCAATTCAATTCATAGGGTTCCTAAGCACTTGAATATTAAACTTCAGTTATTATCTGCCTGCCCAATTACATTTATGAATCATCTGTTATATTCCTTTGTACTTTTCTCTGTAAATATGTTTCCAGCAAATTTGACCAATATGTGCTTGGTCTTTGTTATTCAGATCACTTATGCAGTTCCTGGGTTGCTTTTATGACTGCTTCCACTTTCCTGATAATACTGAGGGCATCAAGATATTCTTCTAACAACTCACAGCGGGTACCTGGTTAGTTAAGTAAATGTGATTTAGAAATAAATTACTGGTGCAAAAGCAGAAAGATTGGCACACAGTTTGAGTATTGAATGCATCCTTAATTGAAATAAGTGAGGGTTAATGTCTGCTTTAAAATAGCAGGAAGTTCAGATGAATGATAGAAAATGCATTTCTGTTTTGCTGCTCACCCCTGGAAATGCAATGATATTTAAGGCCAAGATTCATAATGCTTCTGTCGTCAGTTTGATATACTTGTGGGGAGAAGATTTGGAGATAGACTGCATTTGTTGACACGAGGGCATGTGCACTATGAGCCTTGGGTTCAGGGTGGTTGTGAACTGGGAGAGGGTGCAAGAGGAGACCAGAACAAAATCCTCGGTCCTCATTCCACCAGCTGCCCCCATCCCACACCCTTCTGTTCTTGAACTCCCATCCTGTCTCAATTCCTCTTCCCTTATATACATCCCTCCCAACCTGACTGCCCCCACCCCTGTCCAGTGTCCTCACTCTTGCTGAACCCTATTTCAAAATTCCACCTCTTCTCTGCACATGTGCAGTATGGCCTTTGCGTATGACATGGGTGACATGTAAATTGCACACAATGATGTATTGGGTCGGGAACTGCATGCATGTGCAGTTGCCCACAGCTGCAGTTGTCAGCAAACATGGCCTTGGAGATATGACAACACTCTCATGTATTTGGAGCAGATTGAGATTACTTGTAAAGGGCCATTTTTGTTCCAGTTCAAAAACAGCAGAAGGAAATTGAAACTTCAGAACATGTTCAGAACTGAAGTAGAAAAAGAAAAACATTTGAGAATTGGGCCCAATGTGCTGACATAGAAAATGCTAAGCAGATTATGGAAAACGTAAACACAGAGATGATTGATAATAAACAGTGATAACATCATTTTGTTTCATTAGCAGCAAGGAGTTCTGATTGCTAATGCTCCTCTTTTGGGACAGTAATCGTTATCCCAGAACTGTTAATGAGCACAATGTTCTTTGAAATGTTTTCATATAAAACAGCTTGCTTGTAAGTACTATCCAGATAGTTATCAGGGTTCACTGGACCCTTGCTAATTCTCTAAAGTGTTTGTTTTAAATCATTTTTTGAATGACTTTATGCAGTAATACATAAAGGAAGCAAACAATTGCTTGGTAGTACAGAATTTGAATATTGCAGGAAGGAGAGACAGGATGCCAAAACTTTTTGACCCTCACTTCCCAAGACAAATGCAAGAATGCCAAACTTTGAAATATCACAACAATTTACACTGAAGAAAAAGGGAATATGTTCACGCTTTGCACAGTCTTCGTTTTACCTCGGAGCTTGCAATGTCTGTGTGGACATCTTGCTTTCCCCATGGTAATGTCTCAGCCAGACAGAGTTGATTTTCCAAATCTTTTCTCCTGTAGTATAAGTTGTTGTGGCTGTTTGGAAATTTGGCATTCCTGCATTTGACCTGATGAATGCAAGACAAAAGCTTCAGCAATATTTCTCTTTATGCGATATGAATGGTAAGCGTTTGAACCTATGGAGTCCAGTTTGACTTGCCTCATGCCATGGATTGGTGATGGGATTTCAAGGCTTGGCCTTTAATAATATTTGTGCCCAAGGTACTGAGCAGAAACAAGGTCCTGGCCAAATTGGGTAAACGGATGCACATACACTGTAATAGCATCTCCTAGCAACTAAATTATCATCTGAAGACATCCTGCTGACAGACATGGCCCAAACTTGCAGGTGTCAGAGGGCAAGAATGGGAACTCAGTTACAAAGATCATCACTGAAATTAATAAACTAGTGTAAATTTCTCTTTCTGTCTTTCTCTGTTAATTCTTCTCAATTTCTACAAATATCCTCTTCTTAACTGTTTTCTTACTTCATAGAAACCATGGAATACCTACAGCGTGGGAGCCGGCCATTCAGCCCATTGAGACCACACAGGCCCTCCAAAAAGTATCCCACCTGCCACCCCAGCCCAGTAACCCTGCCTGCACATCCCTGGGACATTATGGGCAATTTAGCATGGCCAATCCACCTAAACAGCACATCTTTGGACTATGGGAGGAAAGCAGAGCACCTGAAGGAAACCAACGCAGACACAGGGAGAATGTGCAAACTCCACACAGTCAGCCAGTCAAAGCTAGAATCAAACCTGGGTCCCTGGCATACTGAGACAACACTAAGCTACCGTGCCACACTCTGTCACTCTCTTTCTCATTTCTCTATGTTTCTGTTTTTTTCTTACTGTATGTATTTAAGCTTGTCTGTTTTGATCTCACATATTGGTCTATTGCACAGCTAAGATAAGTGGTGCATTTTGTGTACAACCAGATCTCTAGCACAATGGAGGCAAAATAACATAGCCCCCACCGTGATTGTGGTCTTACCAGAACCTGTGGCAATGTTCAATTCCATTCAGCTACATTAATTTAAAACCTGACGACTTTTTGGGTGAAAGTACCAAACTGGGGGAAACCTAACTAAAACAACAACACTAGGCAGGAACTGGGAAATGTAAATTGGGGGCCAGCTGTTTGAGGGTAAATCCACATCTATTATGTGGGAATCTTTGAAAGGCCAATTGATCAGAGTTTAGAACCAGCATGTTCTGTGCAAATGAATGGGAAGATTGTGTCTCACAAACTTGATTGAGCTTTTTGAGGAAGTAACAAAGATGATTCTTGAGGGCAGAACAGTGGATCTTGTTTAACAAAAACAAAGTTGCTGGAAAAGCTCAGCAAGTCTGGCAGCATCTGTGGAGGAGAAAACAGAGTTAACGTTTCGGGTCCGGTGACCCTTCCTCAGAACTGGATCTTGTTTGCCTGGACTTTATCGGAACTTTAACAAGGTTCCTCATAGCAGGCTGATACAGATGGTGGAATCACATGGGATCCACAGTGAGATGGATACAGAACTGCTTGGTCATAAAAGGCAGAATAATGATGGAAAGGTGTTTTTCTGGCTGGAGATCTGTGACCTGTGGTATTCCGTAGGGTTCAGTGCTGGGACCCCTGTTGTCTGTAATATATATAAATGATCTAGAAGAAAATGTAGGTGGTCTGATTAGTAAGTTTGCTGATGACCCAAAGGTTGAGGAAGCTATAGATAGTGTGGAGGACTGCCAGATGATACAGTAGATTATGGATAGGCTGTAGACTTGGATGGAGAAATGACAGATGGAATTTAATCCAGATAAATGTGAGGTGATGCATTTTGGAAGGTCTAAGGTAGGAAGAACATAGACAGTAAATAGTAGAATCCTTAGAATCATTGAAATACAGAATGAATAGTGCATACAAGTCCACAGCTCCTTGAAAGTACTAGCGTTAAGTGGACAAATTGGTCAAGAAGGCATACGGCATGCTTGCCTCGATTGGTCAGGGCATAGAGTATAAAAATTGGCAAATCATGTTGCAGCTGTGTTGAACTTTAGTCAGGCCACATTTGGCATATTGCATACAGTTCTGGATGTCACACCACTAGAAGAATGTGTACACTTTACAGATAGTACAGAAAAACTTTACCAAGAGGTCACCTGGTTTGGAGGGTATTAGCTGGAGAAGAAATTGGAAAAAAAAACTGTTTGTTTGCACTGAGGGCCCACCTGATAAGGGTTTACAAAATTGTTACAGGCATGGCTGGAATAGATAGTTGGAATTTTTTTTTCCCAGGTAGAAATGTCAATTATTAGGGGATATTGGTTTAAGGTAAAAGGGGGAAAATTTAAAGGAGATGTGAGAAGCAAGTTTTTTACACAGAGGTGGTAGAAGCAGATACAACAGCAATGTTAAAGAGGCGTCCTTACAGATGTATGAATAGGCAGGGAATAAAGGAATATGGACCACATAGAGGTAATAGGTTTATAGTTTAGAAAGGCATCATGTGTTGGCGAAGGTTTGGTGGGCCAACGAGCCCATTCCTGTTCTATACAATTATTTGATCTTTGTACTTATTTCACTATCCCATTGAGTAATGAGATATTTGTTGACACCAAGCATTGTAGTGCTGTGTTAGGGGACACCAAGTAGATGGAAGATATTTAATGAGGATCATTTTAAATCGCATTCAAGTAATGAGCTACAGACCAGCATTGATAAGGGCCTTTTTCACACAGTTAGAACCAGCACTGTGCTGCAGGAAGTGCTGTCTTTCGATTAGATACAGTGCTGAAGATCCACCTACCCTGGTGAAGTAATTGCAGACTACTCAGTGGCATTATTTGAGGAATATTAGAGTTTCTTCTGGAGTCCTGCTTAATGTTTACCCTTCAATGATCATCAGAAAAAAAAATGGCTAATAGGCCATTTCATTTCTTTCTGATTTGTGGGACTTTACAATTTAAGACCAGAAGAAATAGAACCAGGAATAGGGCATTCGGTCCCTTAAGCCTGCTTTGCCACTCAATAGGATCATTGTTGATCTAACAATCCTCACATTCACTTTCCACCTTCTCCTCATATCTCTCAATCCCCCTCCTGATCAAGAATCAATCTGACCCTTAAATATGCAAACAGACTCCGTGCCAATAGCTCTCTGTGGCAGAGAGTTCCAAAGACTTACAATCCTCTGAGAGAAGAAATTCCCCTTTGTCTCAGTCTTAAATTGCCACCCCTTTATTCTGACACTATGCCCTCTGGTCCTAGACTGTCCCATAAGGGGAAACATCCTCTCAGCATTTACCCTGTCAAACATCTTAAGAATCCTGTATGTTTTAATGAGCTCACCTCTCATTCTTTTAAACTCCAGTGAGCAGAGTCCCAGCCTGTTTAATCTTTGCTCATAAGATGATCCCTCCATAGCAGGGATCTGTTGCAGTTGTTTGCACAGAAATAGTGACTGCCCTCCAAAGATAATTATTGACCTGAATGTATCAGAGGTGCCGTGGAAATGGCAGCTTTTTCTTCACAAGACTATCCTGATTAATGTGCACATTTATTTCAAGTGCTGTTATTGTGATTTGACAGACATGCGAAGTCCCATGGTAAGAATTTTTCAGTTCTAACCAAAATACTAGATAGTGATCACAGGAACCTACGCATTTTACCTGGTCCACTAGGAAGACTGCCAATTTAATCATGCAGTTGGATCTTGACTTAATCTAAATTTATTCTGTTACGTTGGCACTCAAATATTAATGGTGCTGTGAGATTTTTCCTGACATAAGACATAATGTGTCTTATCTCTGGTTTTCCATTGTTCACTTGTTTCCTTGCTGTGGCTAATCTTGATTTACCTTTCTTATATATTGTTAATATCGTCCACGGAAGTCTCTCAGCTGTCTCCCTTCAGGGCTAAGGAGCACTGGTTCCTACAGTTAGTCCATGGTGGCTCAGTGGTTAGCACTGCTGCCTCATGGCACCAGGTTCAAATTCCACCCATGTGCGACTGTTTGTGTGGAGTTTACACGTCCTCCCCGTGTCTGCATGGGTGTGCTTTGGTTTCCTCCCACAGTCCAAAGATGTGCAGAATGGCCACGCTAAATTGCTCACAGTATCCAGGGATGCGCAGGCTAGGTGGGTTAGCAATGGGAAATGCAGTGTGACAGGGATTGGGTCGGATGCTCTTCAGAGGATCGGTGTGGACTCGATGGGCCAAACAGCCTGCTTCCACACTTTCGGAATTGTATGATTCAAGTCTTTGATGCTTCAGCCTAACTCATTGATTCAGTTGAAGTAGTGTGTGTTTGGTCTTGTTGTAGTCTCACTTCATGCCAAAGTCACATCCCGTGATATGGCCGTTTAGTACTTTTGTGTATATTAAATATCCTTCCTATTTCAATGTTCTTCCCCTGCAAACACAAAGCAATCAAAATATGTATCTAATTGTAAACACTTGAAAATTCAGGTTTAACTAAGTTAACAGCCTCCTACATGTCCAAGTAATACTATTAATGGCTGTCTTTATCTTTTCAAATGCAGTAATTAATACTGCAAGCAAGCTTTTTTTTATTTTGAATATATTGACTTGCATATTTAAAGTCTACTGGCAGCATGAATGGACATCACAGCAAATCTAGGTCTTTCTATGATTTGACGCTGCTCCAGTTTGGCATTTATAATACAAACAAATGGCTGGGTTTTCCTTTTGGGAACATGTGTTGTGAGTCCAGCCATTTGACTGATGTGTGACCTTGTCTGGACTTTTTAAAATAGTTTTTCTGCAATGCTGGGGCGTGCAAGAAATGGAAACATGACCTCAACAGGAGTGGGTGTATGCTTTACTCTAGCATTCCCAACCCACCAAAAGGCCAGAAGAAAGTAATGTGTAGTTGAGCAAGTGGAGGAAAATCAGATTTGCCCTGAAAAATTCAAATCGTGCATATACTCAGACAAAACAATGTCTGTGTCTGAGATAACAAGGTGTAGAGCTGGATGAACACAGCAGGCCAAGCAGCATCACAGGAGCAGGAAGGCTGACGTTTCGGGTGTCTTCTGAGTTTTTCATGTAACTCAAAGCACATACACCAGCTTTACACAGGTTTCATTTCAACCTGGCACTAATCTCTATGTTTAAGCTCTACAGGCAACACATTGTGGCCTTGTGCCTGTCCTGCTTCTATCTGTTTATGATCGTTCTCCCAGATGGATCCCAGCCCAGTTGTCTGAAAGCACTTTACAACCAATGAAGTGCTTTGGAAGATCTGTCACTGTGGCAATGTTTGGGAGATAGCAGCCAATTTGTGTACAGCAAACTCACAAGCAACAGTGTGATAATGACCAGATAATCTATTTTTTGCTATGTTGATTGTGAAATAAAACTTGGCCAGTGTTGTATAAGGACTTTGTTAGATTCATAGAGTCATAGAGATGTACACATGGAAACAGACCCTTTGGTGAAACTTGTCCATGCCAATCAGATATCCTAAAATAATCTAGTCTCATTTGCCAGAATTTGGCCCATATCCCTCTAAACCCTTCCTATTCAAGTGCCCATCCAGATGCATTTTAAATGTTGTAATTGTACCAGGCTCCACCACCTCATCTGACAGCTCATTCCACAAACGCACCAGCCTCATCGTGAAAGAGTTGCCCCTTAGGTCCCTTTTAAATCTTTCCCCTCTCACCTCAAAACTATGCCCTCTTTTTTTGGACTCTCCTACCCTCGGAAAAAGACCTTAACTGTTCACCCTATCCATGCCCCTCATGATTTTATAAACTTCTTTAAGATCAGCCCTCAGCCTCCGACGCTCCAGGGAAAATAGCCCTAGCCTATTAAGCCTCATCCTATAGCTCAAATCCTCCAACCCTAGCTACATCCATGTCAATCTTTTCTGAACCCTTTCAAGTTTCACGTCATCTTTCTGATAGCAGGGAGACCAGAACTGAATGCAGTATTCCAAAAGTAGCCTAACCAGTGTCCTGTACAGCCACAACATGACCTCCCAACTCCTATACTCAATACACTGACTAATAAAAACAAGTGCACCAAATGCCTTCTTCACCATCTTGTCTACCTGCAACTTCACTTTCAAAGAATTATGAACCTGCACTCCAAAGTATCTTTGTTCAGCAACACCCCCAGAGTCTTACCATTAACTATATATATCCTGCCCTAATATATCTTACCAAAATGCAGCACCTCACATTTATCTAAATTAAACTCCATCTGTCACTCCTCGACCCATTGGTCTGTCTGATCAAGGTCCTGTTGTACTCTGAGGTAACCTTTTTCACGGTCCACTACACCACTAATTTTGGTGTCATCTCCAAAATTACTAACCTTACAGCCTATATTCACATCAAAATCATCTGTATAAATGACAAAAATCAGTGAACCCAGCACCGATCCTTGCAGCACACCACTGGTCATAGGTCTCCAGTCCAAAAAGCAACTCTGCATCCCTACCCTCTGTCTCCTACCTTTGAGCCAGTTACGTTTCCAAATGGCTAGTTCTCCCTGTATTCCAAGTGATCTAACCTCCAAAAGAGACTACAGATGGTATTAAGCTTCACCCAATCTGATGATGTCATAAGGACTTGGGTGGGAAGGGCAAAACATCTTATCACCTTGTAGGGTGAGACCTATATTCACAGGTCTCAGTTTAAATCATTGCTGTATCTTGTACCTGATTGCAATTGGGTAATAATCTACATGTCGGTTAAGAACAACATAAGAACATAAGAACAGAAGAACTAGGAGCAGGAGTAGGCCGTCTGGCCCTTTGAGCCTGCTCCGCCATTCAATAAGATCATGGCTGATCTTTTCGTGGACTCAGATCCACTTACCCTTGTTCTCACCGTATCCCTTAATTCCTTTATTGTTCAAAAAAAATCTACTTTTTTTTAAAAACGTTTACTGAAGTAGCGTCAACTACTTCACTGGGCAAGGAATTCCATAGATTAACAACCCTCTGGGTGAAGAAATTCCTTCTCAATTCAGTCCTAAATCTGTTCCCTCTAATCTTGAGGCTATGCCCTCTTGTCCTAGCTTCACCTGCCAGTGGAAACATCCTCTCTACTTCTATCTTATCTATTCCCTTCATAATTTTATATGTTTCTATAAGATCCCCCCTCAATCTTCTGAATTCCAATTAATATAATCCCAATCTACTCAGTCTCTCCTCATAAGCCAACCCCCTCAACTCCGGAATCAACCTAGTGAACCTCCTTTGCACCCCCTCCAGTGCCAATACATGCTTTCTCAAGTAAGGAGACCAAAACTGCACACAGTACTCCAGGTGTGGCCTCACCAGCACCTTGTACAGCTGCAACATAACCTCTCTGCTTTTAATTTCAATCCCTTTAGCAATGAAGGACAAAATTCCATTTGCCTTCCTAATTACTTAAGACAATAGCCTTTTCATATTAAGACTCACTCGTGGTTTTTCTCTACCATTGTAAATGAAATGTGTCCTTTGACTCAAACATGAAAAGAGGACAGTGGCAGAAAATCAGTTGAGGAATCCTCAGACAGCCCCTTCCAAACCCAATCACTTCTACCTAGAAGGACAAGGGCAGCAAATACATGGGAACATCTGTAAGTTCCCCACCAAGCCACTCGCAATCCTGACTTGGAAACATGTTGCAGTTCTTTCACTGTCACTGGGCCAATATCCCGGAATTCCCTCCCAAAGGGCATTGCGGTCGATGTGCAGCAGTTCAAAAAGGCAGCTCATGAATACCTTCTCAAGAGCAAGTAAGCATAGGCAATAAATGCTGTCCCAGTCAACGATGCCCATATCCCATGAGTGAATAAGAGAAATCTCAACCGCAAGCTGGTAGTGTTTGGCATCTACCACAAACAACAACCAGGACACTGAGGATAACTTCCCTGCTCTTTAGTATAATGGAGCCTTGAGATCCTTTACATCCAACTTGAGGGACCAGATTGGAGCTTGGTTCAATGTTTCATTAAAAGTATGACACCTCCAACTGCAGAGCTTTCTCAGTACTGCATTCAGACACTATTTTGTAAAGTCTTCTGGATTTCCTGGGCTTCATAGTCTGCAAATCCTAAATAAGAGGCGAAATTGGGAGAGGGGATAAACAGAATATCTATCATTAAAGAAAAAGTAGTCAGGAAACGAATAGAGCTAAAAGCTGGTTGGCCCCCAGACTTAATCGGTTCCATTCTAGGATTGTAAGAAAGTAGCTACACATGTAATAGATACACTCGAGGTAATCTTCCAAAACTCCTTCAATTCTGTGAAAGTCCCAGAGAATTGGAAAACAAACAATGTAATATCTTTATTCAAAAGGGAGGCAGTGAAGAAACAAATACCTATTGTACCTCTAGTTAGGTTAACATTCGTTATTGGGAAAATGTTTGACTTTATTATTAAAGGTGTAATAGTGGAGCATTTAGAAGTCCATAATATGATCAAGAACAGTCAGCATGAAGGGGAAATCATGCCTAACAAATTTATTAGCATTATTTGAGTAGGTAACAAAACAGAATGTAAGGTACTATGCATAAGTCTATCTCATAAAATAAGAGCTGATGATGATGGAGATAGTACATTAGAATAGACAGAGGATTGTCTAACTAATGGAAAACAGAGATTTGGGTTAAGGAGGGTATTTTCAAGACGGTGTGAAACAAAATCAATAACTCATGGTTATCCACAGGGATCAGTGCTGGGGCCACAATTATTTACAACATATATTAATGTTTTGCATGGTGAAAATGAAAGTACTATAGCCAAGTGTATAGATGATATAAAATATATATAAACACTTGCCCAATGGAATGTAATGTGGGAAAATGTGAGTTTATGTATTTTGGTAGAAAAAAATGGAGGTGTTGAATGTTATTTAAATGGAGAAAGACCGCAGAAAGCCTCAGCTCAGAGAGATTTGGATTTTGTTTAATTCATTCACAGGATGAGGGCATCTCTGGCTAGGGGCAGTTTTGATTGCCCATCCCTAATTGCCCAGATATCAGTTAAGAATCAACCACATTGCTGTGGGTCTGGAGTCACATGTAGGCCAGACCTGGTAACGATGGCAGTTTGCTTGCCTGCAGGACACTAGTGAACAGATGGGTTTTTCCCAATATACAGCAATGGATTCATGGTCACCTTTAGGACTCTTAATTCCAGATTTTTTCATTGATTTCAAATTACACCACCTGCTTTGGTGAAATTTGAACTCAGATCTCCAGATCATTACCTCAGTGTTTGGATTAACAGTCCAGCGATAATAGCACTAGGCCATTGCCTCCACGTAATGCATATGTATAAATCACAAAAAGTTAGTATCCAAATTCAGTGGGTAACAAAGAAAGCAAATGAAATCCTTAACCTTACTTTGAAGGCAATGGGGTATAAAAGTAGGGAGGTTTTGCTAAAACTGTAGAAAGCACTAGTCAGACCAAAGTTGGAATGTTGTGAACAGTTTTGGGCCCCTAAATAAAGGAAAAAATACACTGGCATTGAAGGCAGTCCTAAGAACATTTAGTAGGCTGATACCAGGCATTAGGGGATTGTCTTATGAGCAAAGATTTATATTGGGTGTGTGCTCATTGGAATTTAGAAGAACAACAGATAACTTTATTGAAACCCTTCCTGAAACATAGGATTCTTACAGCACCTGACAGGGTCGATCCTGAGAGGTGGTTCCACCTGTGGGAGAGTCTCGGACCAGAGGGCATGATCTCAGAGTGATCAAGCAGCTTATTTTGCCCTGAATGGTATCAAGCTTCTTGAGTGTTCTTGGCTCTGCACCCATCCAGGCAAGTAGGGTATATTCCATCACATTCCTGACTTGCGTCTTGTAGATTGTGAACAGGTTTTGGGGAGTCAGGAGGTGAGTTACTCACTGCAGGATCCCTATCCTGTGACCTGCCCTTGTTGCCATATTTCTTAAATCACTTGTCCAGTTCAGTTTCTGGTCAACGGTAATCCCAGGTGGTTGATATCTGTGGGTTCAGTGATGGTGATGCCATTGAATATGATAGCTTGACTGTCTCTTATTAGAGATGATCATTGCCTGACATCGCGTGGTGTGACTATTATTTGCCAATTACCAGCCCAAGCCTGGATATTGTCCAGGTCTTGTTTGAACATGGACTGTTTCAGTATCTGAGGATTCGCAGTTGGTGCTGAACATTGTACAGTCATTGGCAAGCATCCTCACTTCTGGCCTTATGATGAAGGAAGGTCATTGATGAAGCAGTTAAAGATGGTTGGACTAGCTAAAAGGACTCAGAAAGACATTTTTGACAGAGATTAAATGTTACTTGTCTTTTCCTTCTCCTTAAGTGGGTAGTAAGAGCAGTAGATGGGAATGATATCAGCTAAAATGGGGCCAAATAAATATTGATGCTGAGATCATGCTTGAACATACATCACTAGTGACAAGTTCCTATAATACTTTCAAGGTAGTTTCAGGGCACAGCATGTTCTAGAACCAACCAGAGAACAGGTTATTTTAGATTTAATATTGTGTAATGCGACAGGATTAATTAATCATTTCAGAGCAAAGGTATCCTTAGAAAGCAGCCATCACAATGTGATTGAATCTTACATCCAGTTTGAAAGGAAGAAGATTGGTTCTAAGGCTAGTATTTTAAACCCGAAGAAGTGCAATCATCTGGGCATCAAAACTGAGCTAAGTTGAAGTGAATTTATATACTAGGCTTGGGAATAGATCAGTAGGGATACAGTGGCAGATATTTAAAGGGAGATTTCAGAATACGGTTTAAAGCAAAATTCTAATCCATTGTTAACTCGCAATCTTAAGGAAAACATCATAATTAAGGAAAAAGCATGTTACAGTGCAAACCTGAGTTGTAATTTAGGTTGTTGAGTGATGGGCGACTGTCTGTGTGGAGTTTGCACATTCTC
Source organism: Rhincodon typus (assembly GCF_021869965.1). Lineage (NCBI taxonomy): Eukaryota > Metazoa > Chordata > Chondrichthyes > Orectolobiformes > Rhincodontidae > Rhincodon > Rhincodon typus. The sequence continues at coordinate 9,484,372 of NC_063343.1, forward strand.
CCCGTGTCTGTGTGGGTTTCCTCCAGGTGCTCCAGTTCCCTCCCACAGTCCAAAGATGTGCAGGTTAGGTGGATTGGTCATGCTAAATTGCCGATAGTGTCCAGGGATGTGTGACTTATGTGGATTAGCCATGGGAAATGCAGGGTTACAGGGATACGGTTGCCAGCGAGTTTGGAATGCTCTTCAGAGAGTCGGTGTGGTTTGGTTGGGCTGAATGGTCTGTTTCTACACTGTAGGGATTCTACGATTCTAAAAGATTAAAAAGAAATTAGAATATGAGCGAAAGTGAGCAAGAAACATAAAAATGTATAGCAAGAGTTTGCATTAGTATTTAAAAAGGAAAAGAGTAAATAAATTGAACGTCAGCCATTTAGAGGGTTGGTGGGGTGGGGGGATGTTTAACTGTGGTTTAGAAAAAAATGGCAAATTAGAGAAACAAATATTTTGCTTCTATCTTCACTAAGGGGGATACGAAAAACATTTCAGTAATAGCTGTATATCAGGAGATCAGGGAGAGAGGACTTGCAATTAATAGGGAAATATTGCTAAGTAAACTGATGGAGCTGATGCCTAACAACTTTCTGGATCCAGATGGACATCATGCCAGGGAATTAAAGAGGTGGCTAATGAGATAGTAAATGTGTTGCTGTTAATTTTACGAATTTCCCTCAATTCAGGAAAGTTTAAATCATACTAAACTAGCATATAAAACTATTCATTATCTAATTCATAAGTGAGGGAGGCTGAAAATAGGAAAACGTGGGCCCGTTAGTTTAATGTGTGGAGAAGGTGCGAGAATTGATTGTTAGAAAATATAACTGTGCACTTAGAAAAACTCAAGGTCATCAGGAAGAGTTAGTATGGTTTTATGAAAGGGAAATCATGTTTCATCAATCGATTGGAGTTCTTTGAATAAGTAACACATGCTGTGGACAAAGGAGAGCCTGTGCATGTATTGTACTTGGATTTCCAGAAGGCACATGATAAGGTGCCTCATCAAAGACTATTGTGGAAATTAAAAAGACGATAGTGTACAGCATATTAGCATGGACAGAATGTTGGCTTGCAAGCAGAAAGCAGAGTTTGCATGAATTGATCTTTGATTGACAGGCAGACCATGATGAGGGGAATCCTGTAGGATTCGGTGAGGGGGCTTCAATTTTTTTTACAATTTAAATCAATGATTTGGATGCGGGACGCAAAGGAGTGGTAATTAAATTCACAGAAGACAATAAGATAGTAGAAAGTTATGTTGTGAAAAGATGGAAGGAATTGAAAATAAAAGTAAGGATATTATGCTTCGGTTATACAGAGCATTGGTAAGACCACATCTTGAATATTATGTGCAGTTTTGGTTTCGTTATGGAAGAATACAAAAGCATCAGAGGTGACTTAGATGAGGTTTACTAGACTGACACCTGACATTATTTGGTTATCTCATGAGGACAGGTTAGACAAGCTGGATTTGTTTCCCCTGGAGTTTAGAAGAGTGAGGGGGTGGCTTGATTGTAATGCATAGTATATGGAATGGTCTTGAAAAGATGAATGTGGAAAGGATGTTTCCTTTTGTGGGTCAGTCCAAAATCAGGGAATACTGTTTAAAAATTAGGGTTCACTGTTTCAGGAAAGAGCTCAGGAGAATTTTATTCTATATCAGAGGTTTGTGCGACTTTGGAATTCTCTCCCTCAGAAGGTAGTGGGGTCCTATTATTACCTATTTTGAGGTAAAAGAAACAAAGGCTACTGTGGTTGTGGGGTTGCGGAGTGGTGGAGCTGATGAAAACATGAAACTCTAAAACAAAATACATCAGCCAGGATATGGTTGAGGGGCTGAATGGTCTACTTCTGCTCCTGTTTCATGTGGTCGAATGTTATCCTGCCTATTTCTCAAGTAACAAGTGTTAAGACAATTCTGATGGTAATATCCATCTGCCACCTAGCTGTATTAATGCCATGACTATGGAAAAGGTTCCAAGGAGATAGACAGACAGTAGAGGCTGAGCTAGAACCACTCTTTCAGGCACCGCTTTCTATTTGCACATATAAGCAAGGCTATGATCACCTATTTGATCTTGTCACAAAAAAGCAACCACCAAATCCTAAGCATCTCTGCTGCTTGGGAGATCGCTTTCTAGTAAAGGGACAGTTCTGTTTGAAAGGTTTTTATTCCATGGAGACAAATTTTATGCCATCTGTTTTGTCCTTCAACCTATTGTTGCTTCATGTGGTGACTGAAGCATTATCCATCATGTCAGAGATTTCATCACTTTTCTTTTGGAAAGCAGCCTGCAGTGAGGAGCCCTGTGCTTTGAACATGCTGTCAAAATTCTCAGAAATGCAGGGCACCATTGACTCAGAATTGACCATTGCAACAGAATTCAACAGTCACCAGCCCTTCAGTGTACAGTTAGTCTTGACCACAGAAAAGAGAATGGGCACACTTCCGACAGCGTTCATTATTAATTTGTCCTGCAGTAGTCAAGAATGCCTGGTTATTTAAGGGGCAACAAAGATCTAAGGAAGGTTTTAAGGGCAAAAGGAAAGTTTTCCAGCTGCAGTTCATGATCTTGGTGCAATACCCAATAATCAGAGCTCAGGAGAAGCACATTGCTCTAACGAATCCATCGCAGTGCAACATGCCCTTGGCCTCCTGAAACAGTCTTTCCAATGCATGAATTGATCAGTTTGATTAGGTTATAGGTTTGTTCCTCAGCTGTTCCCATCATATTGATGTCCTGCCCAACAATGGACCAGCTGGGAGAAGAAAGACAATGTGAAGCTCCGACGCAAGCCTCAGCCAATCACAACAGGAGAAATGTCTGTTGAATAAGCTGCAACCACTGGACAAACTCAACTGCCCAAATCTTTCAGCCAAAACACAACAGCGGTCATCCCAATTCCCATGCTATTAATGTTATATACCTTTGCTAGACCCAGCTATACGTGTATATCTCGTTTCCTCAATTCAACCCAACAAACTGAGCCTCATTCCAAAGGAACAGTCAGGGTATATTCCACAATGAAGCAATGCAACATTTGTTAACCATTCCAGTACATAGCATTGCTGTCTTCAATACACTTTGCTGTGATACTGCTCCTACCATTGCCTTCTCTGTAGTGATTGTAACGAGGTCAGCCAGGTGTACTTCATAGAATATGAGTTTCCTGCTTGGAGCTGTTTATTTGGTCCTATCAGAGAGCCCTGGCTGACAGATATAAACAGGAGTCTCACAGGAATGGCTCTGCATGTTTAAGAGGCATAATCGATATGAAGTCAGGTCCAGTGACACATAAAGTTCGGGTAGGTTCATGCAACGGTCCTGAACAAGCACGTAGACCATATAAAAGCTGCAAACTCGCAAAAAGTGCGGGAGCAAAATGCACCCGACTCCTCGACAGCCTTTCCGACTGTTCTGAAAACCGTTGGTTCTTCCACTCTGTCAAGCATTGAAGATACCTCAGAATCTGAGTTGGACATGACAAATATTGCTGCCTCAATGCCTTTGCCACCTGAAGAGGAGAATAAATTTCTCCCAAGACACTCCAGGCACAAGAGGCGAGCTACTGCATGTTACATGCCACCCGTATCAGAGGCAGAGTTGGAGGAACTTGATCCGGTGCTAAACACCCCAGAAGGAGCTACAAAAGAAACAACTGGCCCATGCCCTTGGACTCAGAGGAGGAGGGATGCAGTGACCGTAACGAGGTCAGCTAGGTAGACCTCATAGAATATGAATCCCTGATCAGGGCTGTTAATCTGGTCCACTCAAGGAATCCTGGCTGACAGATATAAACAGGACTGTTAGACATCCTGTTCACTCTGAGAGCTGGCTCTGAGGGAGCTAGATCAGTGTCAATGACTCTCCAACAAAAACGGAAATTGCTGGAAAATCTCAGCAAGTCTGGCAGTGTCTGTGGACAGAAATCAATGTAAATGTTTCAGGTCCGGTGACTCTTCTTCAAAACTGCTGGTAGCCAGGAGATCTCTGTAGCCAGAAGAAAGTTGTTTTTTATGCAGAAGATAGTGTTGGGGGAGAGATAAAGAGTAAACAATAAGTGGAGATAGAGCCAAACGAGAGAAAAGAACAGTTGGACAGACAAAGGAGTGGTAATAGTCATCCTCGGAGAATGAATGGAACAAAAACAAAGTTGCTGGAAAAGCTCAGCAGGTCTGGCAGCATCTGACCCTTCCTCAGTTTCCTGTTTTTGTTCCTGATTTACAGCATCGCAGTTCTTTCGGTTTTTATTTAGGAGAATGAATGGCTGCTAATGGGGACTATTAGTGGCTAACAATGGGTAGTGTGTAATAGCTGACTATGATAACAAGGTCTGGTGTGTGGGAGCTGGGATAAGGATATGGGAAAATGTGCCTGTTAGATCTCATATTTTCCAAAGAATGTCTGAGTCCAGTGGTAGATTCAGGTACAACTTTATTTTGGTGCAATTTTATTACAGATTCAGATTTTCTTTTCAGTAAGACGCGCAAAAAATTCAGATTGTATACAGTTAAAAACTTAGAGTGCACACACACACACACACACCTTTGATACTGTTGGTGAGCAGTACTGGGTTATCCCTCTGTGATTTGTTGCCTGGTACAGCACCTTAAAGACCTGGACAGGTTGGTGGTCCATCCCCCGTCATGATGATTTCACAGACATTAATGAAAGATATTGGGAGGGTGGGGGAGGCACTTCTATTGCCAGAAACTGGTTTGAATCTTTTCTTTTGGTGACTTTTTGTATATATGTGGATCTATAACTACCTCAGAATCTATATCTATGATTATCTGAAGGATCTGAACCAAAACCTAGTCTTAATATTGTAACAGATTGATTAAAAAATTCAAGCGAAACAACTACTTAGTGTAAAATGTTCTTTTCTATGTAAGCAGTAACCTTGATTCTTACAGGGTTGCTATTATCTTAGTTTGTTGGCAAGATGGCAGCAGTGTAAGTAACTCCATCCAGAGCTCCACTCTGCTCGCCAGTTCTATTTCTCTTTCTTTCTTTGTGCTTATTTTTCTTCTCCCTTCTTCTCTCTCCCTCTGTAGTAATTCTATCCTCCCCCATCCCTTTTAACTAACTACCCAAGGAGTCGGAAATAAGCTGGGTCACGACCGGGATCTGGGTGGCAGGAGCTGAACGCGCGGGTTGTGCCCTGCAGCGATGGCAGATCGAGCGTGGGCCAGAGCGATGCCGACAGATCAAAGGTGGGCCAGCAAGAGTGGGCCAGTGAGGCAGTGGCGGCCAGATCGGGCCAGTGAGGCATCCCAGAGCGGTACGCTGGCAGCAGCATGGCATGGGCTAGAAAGCCTGGAGCAGGACTCTGGTGGAGGCATGGCGAGGGCTGGAAAGGCCCTGAGTGGGACTGCAGAAGTGGAAAGGAAAGTTGGACTCTCTTAAGGAATCTGTTTTCTTTCTTCTCTTATGCTAAATTAATGTGAATGGCGCGATGGATGTACAGCGAACGTACATACTTTTCATTGTACTTTGTTTTGAATACACGTGACAATAAATGATTAAAAAACGAACTTGCAGAGGCTGCATCAGGCAAATATTTTCCCACACATTCTGACTACTGTCAGCCATGTTCTGCAGAGCTTGTCAGGGGCAAACAGTTGTCGGCCATTTTATGCTACCCAGTCATGGGCATCCTTAACAGTGCCTCAAGCCCTAAAAGTGTTGAAGTCGACATTGAGTGCAGAAGGCCGTACAGCTCCCAAGCGGAAAATGAGGTCCTGTTATTCCAGCTTGTGCTGGGCTTCACTGGAGCACTGCAGCAAACCTGAGACAGAGATGTTGGCCAATGAACAAGGAGGTGTGTTGAAGTGGCAAGCAACTAAAACTCAGGGTCTTTTTGTGAACAAATCCTAAGTGTTCTACAAAGTGGTCATCCAGACTACGCCTCGTTTCCCCAATGTAGAGGAGATCACATTGTGAATTGCGAACACAGTAGATTAGATTGAGTGAAGTGCAGGTAAAGCATTGCTTCACCTGGAAGTTATGTTTGGGCCATTGGATATTGAAGAGGGAGGAAGCAAATGGACAGGTGTTACACATTCTGTGGTTGTAGGGGAAGGTGCCATGAGGCTGCGGGGGGTGCTAGGAGTGAAGGAAGAGTGTACCAGGTTGTCCCCCCGAGGAAACAGACCTTGTAGAAGGCTGACAAGCAAGGGGAGGGGAATATGTGTCTGGTGGTGGTGCCAGAGGTGGTGGAAATGACAGCTAATGATCTTCTGATATGGATGCTGGTGGGATGAAGACAAATGGGATGCTATGGCTATTGCGAGGGGGAAGAGCGGGGGTGAGGGCTGAAGTGCAGGAGATGGGTCAGACCCGGCTGAGGGCCCTGCTGGGGAATCCTCGATTGAGGAAGAAAGTGGGTATTTCAGAGGCCACCTTCTCAAAGTTGGCATCAATGAAATAGATGTGGCAGAGAGAGAGAGGAACTGAGAGAATGGAATAGAGTCTTCATGGGAAGTAGGGTGTGAGGATGTAGAGTCAAGGTAATTGTGGGAGTCGGTTGGTTTGTAGTGGATATTGGTGACCAGGACTCTCCATGTGTAGATAAAGGGTGACATGGTGATGGGATACCGGCCACTGTGGAGTTATTTCACTCTCCATCCTGGACCAGTGCTCCTTTTAATCCTTCCCTCAGTAGGAAGAGAAAGTGACCTTTTTTGATCTCTGAGTCAGAAAGTTTTATTAGGAATGGAGGCGGCACAGCTCCTTTGGCTGAGGCCTGGTGTGGGCCTGTAAGTGCAGTTGCTAAGATTAGTAAGGAAATACCTGCCTGGACCTGTATGCCCTGCCACCCGGATTTGGTTATTCAGGCAGGGTTCAAGGATGTTTGAGATGAGGCTTTGAACCGAGAAACATTTCAATCATCTGTGTGAACCTCAGCCATTTTCCTGACATTGGGAACCTCCTCAGAATGAGCAGGGTCTTGTGTGGGGGTTAACCTCAGGCAGAAAAGTGTCCCAGTAGAAGCCTCACATCATTGTTGTCTCAATTTGACTTTCTAGCATGCTGAATGAGACAGTAATTAAAATTTGTAGTCACCACTTGTGCCATAGGACTTTCAGGAGAAAATAAACTTAAATTTTGAACCTTAACTAAAGTTTCTCCCCTCCATCAGAATTTACCTCCCACCAACCCTTAAGCATTTACCTCCCTCCACTGCCTAGGAATAAATATCCATCCATTCCCTCGGAATTAACATCTCTCCACTCTCTTGGAGTTTACCGTGCACCAACCCCTTGGCATGAACTTTCCATATATTCCTGGGAATTGACACTGTCTCCTTTCACTCGGAATTAGTCTTCTTTCATGCCCTCTGGTATTCATGTGGCCCAAGTCTTGAGTTGCTGCTCACAACAACAATGCATTGCATTTAGATAGCATCTTGTAAGATAGTAAAATATTTCAAAGTGCTTCCCAGGAGAGTGTGTACGCACCCCTGTCACACACATAACCACAGTGTAAGTGAGGGTTCAGTAACCCATGAGATGAACAGTCACTGCCACAGATTTTGGGAAACACTTTATCACCTCACCAGGCATTGCATCAGTCCATGTCCAACCTGCAGCTGAAAGGTGACAAGCAAGAGAGGACTGTGGGTCTTGTCAAAGTGGCTGGTGTACAAGAGAATGTAAGTGAGAGACAGAAATGAAACTATAAGGAAATTTTAAGTGCTACTTGATGTCTTTAGTGGCCACACTGACACAGAAGAGTCAACAGAGAGCTGCTGCATCAATAGATGGATAGCAAACAAAAGCAGAAGTTGCTGG